>NW_004524617.1:14671788-14693776 GCF_000260255.1 Octodon degus | reverse complement strand
GGAGTGGTGGGGGGCGGCCCGAGGGGCTGGGAGAGGGTCCGACCCACGCTGCACCTGGGCTGGGACTGGTCCTGCTGGCGCAGGATAGCAGGAAACTCTCTGCACACTCACCGGACCTGAGCTAGGACTGGGTCTGGGGGCTCCTGGAATTGGCAGAAAATGCTACTCAGCGGGCAGGGTGGGGGAGGCACTGCGGAGTGGTGGGGGCGGCCAGAGGTGCTGGGAGAGGGTCAGGCCCATGCTGCGCATGGGCTGGGACTGGTCCCGCCGGCGCAGGGTAGCAGGAAACTCTCTGCACACTCACCGGACCTGTGCTAGGACTGGGTCTCTAGATTTTTCCTGTCCACTAAGATTTGCTTTATATGGTTGAGTGCTCCCGTGTTTGGTGCATACATATTTATGAGTATTTCCACTTCCTCTTGAATTTTTGCGCTGAACAGTATATAGTGACCTTCTTTATTTCACTTGATCATTGTTGGTTTGAAGTTGAGACTGTCTGGGAATAGGATTGCTACCCCTGCATTTTTCTGAGGTGCTGGAGCATGTAGTACTGTGTTACATCCTTTGACTTTCAGCCTATGAATGTCTTTATGGGTTAAAGGTGTTTCTTGTATACAACATATTGTTGGATTTTGTTTCCTAATCCACTGTGCCAGTCTATTTCTCTTAATTGGTGAATTGAGTCCATTTATACTGATGGTTAGAATTGAGATGTATTGACTTATGGTTGCCATGTTATTTACCTGTTATCATTTACTCCTTTTTCTCCTGTGTTAAATTGCTTACCCGATTTAGTTGGTTTCTTCTGATCTCATTCATGTAGTTCTGATTGTTTTGTTCCCCCTCTCTAGAACATCTTTCAGTACCCTGTGTAAGGTTTGCTTTTTCATCGCGAAATTCTTTGGCTGTTCTTTCTCATGGAAGTATTTCACTTCTCCATCAAACTTGAAGGAGAGTTTTGCAGGGTATAGTAGTCTAGGCTGGATTTGTTTTCATAGAGGACCGGAAGTACTCTTCTCCATGCTTTTCTTGCCTGCATGGTTTGTGAAGAGAAGTCGGCCGTAATTCTGATGGTTTTTCCTTTGAATGTGATCTACTTCTTTTCTCTAGTGACTTTCAGTAGATTATTCTTGTGCTGAATTTCTGGGATCTTGACTATTATGTCTCGATGTGTTTTTCATTATGTTGAGGTTACTTGACCTTTTGTATGCTTTAGTTACCTGAATGTCAGATTGTTTCCTCATATTTGGGAAGTTTTCTGCTATTATATCTGCCTATATTTTTGTAATGTCATTTGTGTTGACTCCTTCTTTCTCATTGATGCCTATTAGTCTCACATTGTTCATCTTTGCATCATCTTGCAGGTGATGGATTATTCTTTTCTGCATCCTCTTTGTTTTTAAGAGATCCTTTCTTACCTTTTCACTAGCTACACCAGCATCTTCAAGATCTGAAACTAAGTCTTCACATTCACTTAAACGGCTTTGAAAGCTTGCGATTGAGATTTTAATTTCCTCTATATCTCTTTGACTCTGCTTCATGCAATCTATTTCTTTCCTGTATTGCTCATTCAAGGAATCTGTAATTTTTCTAATATCCTTTTTTATCAATATCTTCTTTAGAACCAGTTATAAATTCTTTTACTGCAGTGTTTTTTTCAGATTGGGTTTCCTCCCTATGTTTCTGTAGTTGCCACTTTACTTCAGATGCTTTGAGTTCTGAGAGTTCTTTTTTTATTTCAGAAAAGAATTACGCTCTGATTTCCTCTATATCTTTCTGCTGTTGCTTATTTACTATCAACGCTATTAATTCATGCATTTGAGCCGAGCTTGTGTCCTCCGCACTTGTTCTGGATGGGCACTGTTTCCCTCCATATGTTTCTGCATTTGATTCTTTAGTGCAGGTGTTATTAATTCAGGGATTTCTTTTTTATTTCCAATCTGATGTCCTCTATACCTTTCTGCAGCTGTTTCTTTGTTTCAGAAGCTGTTGATTCATTGCTTTCAGCTGTTGATTTCCAGTTGGTTCTGTGTTAGTGTCCTCTACACTTGTTACTGGTGGTTTTGGGTTCTGAGGTTCCATTTTGTTCCTTCTCGTCATTTTGTGCAGCACTGTCTTCTGAACTTTGTTGTAGTTATAATCTTTGCACGTACTGAAGTTCAGGTGCAGCTCTACAAAGTTTGGACTTCTCCAGCTGCATCTGGCTTGGGTCTGGCTGCTGTGCTCAGCTCCTTCCCGCTGCTGCCCTTGAGGGTGAACCTGTTGTGCCCCTGTGACAAGATGTTCTGCTCCTGGACTAGCTGGGTGGATCTATCCTCTATACTCTCTGCATGGATTGCAGCTGCAGGGTTACACACCAGGCATGTATGCCAGTCCTGAGCTCTGCCTGGAGGGGGCAATGTGGAGTAGGGGGTAGAGGAAGCTCTCCCTCACACTGAGTGGGTCTGGGCTAGGACTGGATCTGGGGGTTCCCGGAACACGGCAGAAATTCCTCCCTGGCAGGTGGGGTGTGGGAGGTCCTGCGGAGTGGTTTTGGGAGTCCCAAGTGGGTGGTAGAGGGTCTCGTCCATACCGTGCCTGGGCTGGCACCAGTATTTGGTCTGGCTGGCACAGGGTGGCAGTATGTTCTCCCACACACTCATGGGACCTAGGCTAGGACTGGGTCTGGGGGTTCACGGAAAGAGGCAGAAATTCCTACTTGATGGACTGTGTGCAGGAGGTGCTGCGGAGTGGTGGGGTGTGTCCCAAGGGGGTGGGAGAGGTTCTGGCACACGCTGCACCTGGGCTGGGACTGGTACAGCAGGTGCAGGGTAACAGGAAGCCCTCTCCCACACTCGCTGGACCTGGACTAGGACTGGGTCTGGGGGTTCCCAGAATGCGGCAGAAATTCCTACTTGGCTGGCGGTGTGGGGGAGGTGCTGCGGAGTGGTGGGGGGCGTTCCAAGGGGATGGGAGAGGGTCTGGCCCATGCTGCGCCTGGGCTGGGACTGGTCCCCCAGGGCATGGTAGCAGGAAGCTCTCCCACACACTCATCAGACCTGGGCTAGGACTCAATTCTAATAGTGTTTGTAAGGAGGATATTATGTCAGCATCTTGTACAGCAATTAACCACTACAAAGAATGTATGCAATGTGTTAATTATTGAAACTGTCCTACCAATTTGGTTTAAAACTGTCTCATTGCTATTTGTTTCTCAATAAAATTATGGTAAATAATTTAAAAAATAAATAAGCTTTCCTCCTTTAATTTATGTCAGATATTGCATCCCAATGATGAAAAAGCAATTAAGGCTTAACCCTAAGATTGAAGTCCTAAAATAATTTAAAATGAAGATGCAAAATTTTGCATTTGTATTAAGTAAAACAAACTAGGGCAATTGAAGTACAAGTAATGAGCAAGATAAAAGATTGATCAAAAGAAATATTGAAATAGATATTTTACAAATGGGCAAGGGACCAAGAGTCTGAGGTGGGGGGAAGGGAGAAAGGAAAAGGGACACAAAAATATTTAAGATATGTCATGTAAGTCTACCTACTACCTTCAATGAATGTAACCTTTATATGTCATTAAAATGCACTAAAAATAACATGCAAAATGGGGAAAAGGGAGGGTGGGAGGTAGGAAGTGAAGGGGAATAAATACAATCAAGATATGTTCGAGACATGTACCCACTTCTTAAAATGAATGTAAGCATCATGTACTTAAGTACACATGAATAAAATTTTTCATATCAAAATTTGCTGCATTTATAGAAGGTACCAAGGTCACTTTTGAACTAATAGGAAAATATGACATTTTAAGTGAGAAATATATGACCAAATTTGTTTTTATTTATAATTTACCATAAAATCTTGTACTAAAATCAGATTACTTTGATATTTGGTTTTTAAAGCCGTGACAGCTAAGACAGAGAAAGTGACCTGCAAAGATACATAGATTCAGATAAAAAGTTAATGTCCTTTTAAAAATATGATACCTCCTATAAAAATCTAGTATCTTTAAAACTAAATATCAATATACATAATATATTGACAAGATCAGGCTGGCCAGATAGCTCAGCAGACTAAAGTGCCTGCTTATGTAGAGTGCAGCAGCCAGATTTTGATCCCTGGCATACCATTCTGGCCCTCCCTGGGGCACATTGAGACAGTGACTGAGACTGGTTGCAGTGGCACATGCCTATAATCCCAGTGCTTGGGAGGCTGAAAGAAGAAGAATCACTATGAGTCTGACCTATGTAGTGAAACCTTGTAGGCCCTGTAGACCCTGTTCTAAACACATTTTCTTTAAAAAGGCAAGATCTATGTGTTACGCAAGCTGTATAGAGAAATATTGAGAGATATATAATATACATATATGTGACTATTGCTTAAATATAAGTATAACCCGTTGGGACATTCTTACACTAAAGATGGTTTCTCTGAAATTCACTTTTTAAATAATTGTATTGAGAAACAAATAGCAATTAGACAGTTTCAAAACCAATTACTATCACAGTTTCAATAATTAATACATTGCATATTGTCTTCTTAGAGGTTATTCATAGTACAAGATGCAGACATGATATCCTGTCCACAAACACTATTAGTATAAATCTTTCTCCTCACTGAATTAAGAGAAAGTATATATATATATATATATATATATATATATATATATATATCCAATTTTGAATATACAGATACAAAATGGTCCTTCATTTCTATCCCCTTTTATTGTTTAGTTTTGTCAGAGAAGGGTATTCTATTGTCATTTAAATATTGTAGGTGCATGAATGCAGCAAAATATTCCAATATAGTCCAGTATTCCATAATAGTAGTGTGTTATAGGACAGGCAAGGTCAGAAGTTTTTGTTTTCTATATTTATTTATTTATTTATTTGCAGAACCGGGGATTGAACTCAGGCCCTTGCACTTGCCAGGGAAGCACTTATTCCACTGAGCCATCTCCCCAGCCCCAGACATTGTTGACTTTCACCTTTTACAGCTTAGCCTATAAATATGGTTTTATTTTTTATACTTCATTTTTGTTCTTTTCTGCTGGATGGTTAAGAACAAGATAAAGAAAGACCTATAGAACAAGAAATATAACTTCTGTATGTGACAAGGTCAGTCAAATCCCCCAGGATTTACCCTGAAACCTTGTGCCACAGTTTATAGATCCTTTGTCAGTGTCAGCCATGTGAATGAGTCATGGCTATTACTTGACCAATTTGCTCTCTGTGAAAGCCTGCGAGAATGTTTTCTCTCCATGTCACTCCCCTTAGGCATACTCTACATCACTGATCACTTTCTTCTGTGGCCCCATAATCTTGATCAGAAAATTTGAGCCACAACTGAGTTACATGATGTTACTGTACAGGTTCCGTATGTCCTGAGCCCACACTGACCTTGAAAGGCTAGGGACAGAATGTTGGCTGTCTTTGCAGCCCTTCTTTTTCCCTAATATTTGGTCTGCAAACTTAAGTTGTTAACCCACCAGAAGAGAAGTTTATTATTATTACCTTACAACATAGGCAGTTGAACTATATGGTTAGATTTCTATATTTCTCTGTAAAAATATGTAATTCTTTATTCCTTTTTTTTATTCTTCATATTCTGTAGGTATTTAAAATTTAATATATCAATACTTGATGGAAAATACCTGTTCCATGTTATGTCTGAGATGTTTGATATTTCTCTGAAATTCAAAATTAACATGTGTCCTGCATTTTATCTGGCAGCCCTAAATACAAGTAAATCATATTTTTCTTTCTTTCTCTTCTTGTTTTACTAAAAGTAAATGTGAATAAAAGCCTCACAAGCTCATCAGTAGACACCAATTCTAGATATCTATTTAACCAGAGTATCTGGCCAATCCTACATCCTTCTCAAAAGTTAGAGTGAAATATAAAGACTTGTTCATTTAAATTCCTCAAAGTTCCCATCCTCAAATCTTCAGTACACTGTATTCACTCTACATCAATTCATTCTACATTAATTCATTCACCTTCTATGGTATGATTTGTACATAGCCTTCTTCATTTTTCTAGATTATTAAAAAGAAAAGGAAAACTATTTATAAGACAGAAAAACATTTGTGACATATATTGTGGGTACATGAGTCAGCTCACCCATTCATATTCCACCTTTATTTTACAGGGTTTAAAGCAGGCATAGTTTCTCCTGTATACCATTTTACTGGCCACCAAGATGCTGATCAATGTTAAGAGAGAGCATATTCTAGGAATGTAATGATTACAGATTCAAGAATTCAAATGATGACATGGCTGGAAGATATGGCTTTTGTTCATTTACTTATAAAATTCTGAATGGTGAACTAAACATAACCAGAATAAATGAATTGTTATTCACATTTTCCTGCATACTTTAGATAGTACTGTCTGTCATCAGCAAGTCATGCTAAACAAGCTCTGAAAGAGTCATCAAAAACCAATATTCATGGCCATACAATGGATGATGCACAGTATGAATAATGAAGTAGATTGCATCAAACAAAATATTGTAGGGCACTGTAGGGAAAAATCTATCTTGTATCTATATAAGCAGATTCCAAAAAGTAATAGCATTGTGAGTACTACCAACTTACTATCTCTTTCTCTTAAAGAGCAGGGACAAGGGTCCATGGAGATGGATCAGTAGAATAAGTGTTTCCCTTGCAAGCACAAGAGGCTGAGTTCAATCCCCAGTTCTGAAAAAAAAAGAGCAAGGACAATATAATATTTTCCAGGAATAACACATTTGACAAGAACATTAATAAATGGAACCTATACCTGAATAAGAAAAATAATGACTGGACATGAATGGCAAAGAATCTTACTCACACTAATTTCACAATTTAAAAAATGTAAATACAGGGTTTCCATACATTATATTAAACTTTTTTTCAATAAATTCTCTGTCTCTCATGAGCTTTTGTGATATATTTTAGTTCAAATATTTATATTTGGTGGCAAATATTTCATGGGATTCTGTACATTATAGGGCAGCCCTAGGATAAAGGAGCCCCCTAGTTCTCCTGTGCTGCTCCAACATGCAATTTCACAATAGCATTTAGCTTGATATCCTCATGTGCAAGGTCTTCCACCTCACTATAAGGGCTAACAATTGTTGTGTCAACTCTGTGCCCAGTACTGTGCTCAAGGCTGTACAGATGTGATCTCATTTTATACTTACATTAAATTTCTCTGAAATAAAAATTTTCTTTGTATTAAGCTACTAAACATGATAATGAGGCTGGGGAGATAGCTCAGTAGGATTATCGCCTGCCTGGCAAGTGCAGAGTCCTGAGTTCAAACCCCAGTACTGCAAAATAAATAAATAAATTAAATAAACCTGATAATAGTTTGGTAAGCAGCAATGTATAATTGAAAGAGGATAATCTGAGTTTATTTGCTTTATTAATTTCCCCAAAATTGCTACAGAGCATGCAGCTCTTGGGCCTTTTTGACTCCTCTTTACAAGCATAAAATTTAGTCCTAGGAAGTAAAGACCACACAATCAGAACAAACAGCCTTGGTATCCCAGACTACCTCTAGGACCATGTCTCCTACCATCTTGCCTCATTAACAATGGAATTTCTGAAGTAACCAGACTTCCCAAGGCTGTGTAACTCCTCATACACACCATGCTGAGATAGGAATGAAATATCTTCTTTTTTTGGTGTTGAAGATGTAGTGCTACACCTTCAATCATCTGTGATCTCAGTACTGTCCTTTCTATTATCAAAAACAACTTCATTCTTATTATTTAATTCTTGCCAAGCAAGAATGTAAGTTTGGGCACTGAAAATTGTATCCAAATCAGGTAAAGCAAGGGGCTGGAGACAGATAGATGTTTTAAAGGCAACATATTTGCAAGTTTTTTCATTTTAACACAAGATCTTGGTGGTACATGCTGCTGGTTTCCTTCAGATAAAAACATTGGAAAGGCCTGTCTCTTTTTCATCATTTGACTTCTACCAAGGCAGTCCAGAAAAGTCATCATTATCACCTAAAGTAGAAAAGCAGGCACCATTTCCTGACAAGTTCATATCATATAAAATGCTCCACATTGACAAGTGCTTTGGAGTATCAAGAATTTTATCCTCTCTTCCTTGCAATTAGCTCTTGACCTTTATTTATAGGTGGGTTTTAATCCAGTAAGGCACTGACCAAAGAGACTGGAAGCCAATTTATAACAGTGTGTGTGTGTGTGTGTGTGTGAGAGAGAGAGAGAGAGAGAGAGAGAGAGAGAGAGAGACAGAGACAGAGACAGAGACAGAGAGACAGAGACAGAGACAGAGAGACAGAAAGACACACACAGGGAGAGAGACAGAGACAGAGAGGACAGAGGGAGAATAAACTAAAAATCAAAGTATCATTGTCATGGTCAGTCTTGATCAGTCTCTCTGCTCATTACTCTACGAACTGAATAGTTTGGTGGAAGCAGATGATACAGCAGTGAAGAAAATGAAAAAAATCCTCATACATCTTACTTTTAAGTTGTGAAGAGACAGGCAATTCACACCATATGGAATCTAGTGATATGTTAGATGCTGGTTAATGACATGAAAAAGTCTGAAGCAAGAGAGGAAAAGGAATATAGGTTGAATGGTGCTAGCTCTGATGGTACATTATTAAACAGGGTGATCCAAGAAAGTACATATATTGTTTGACAAATTTATTTGATGTAGGAAACCATTTGTTGTAGATCGGCTCACAGAAATTAGTAAACGCTGCTAGGTATTTATTTATTTATTATTTAGTACAGGGTCTCACTACACAGATCAGACTCATAGCAATCCTCATGTTTTCAGCCTCCCAAATACTGGGATCACAGGCATGCACTTCCACACCCAGTCTCAGTCGCTGTCTCAGTGTACCCCAGGGGCAGAGCAGGCATGGATCATAGGAGATTGAACCCCAGTCCCTCCACCTGCGTAAGCAGGCACTTTAGTGAGCTGAGCTATCTGGCTGGCCCTGGTTTTCAAAAAGTAGCTTCATCAGTGGTCTAAGTACCTGCCTCACAAATACAAGAACCCAAGTTCAATCCCCAGCACCACATGCCACTCCAGATCCCACGCTGTGCCAGCCATGGAGACCGGCATGGTGGCACATGCCTATAATTCCAGCACTGAGGAGGCTGAGACAGGAGGATCACTATGAGTCTGAGCTGCATAGTGAGACCCTGTATCAAATAAATAAATAAATAAATAAATAAATAGTAGCTTCAGCTGGACAGAAGTAAATCAAATAGTGATAATATTTGTCTATCAGTAATTAAAATGTAAGTCATTTAAACAAAATAGAAGTTTCTTTTTCATTTGCACAAAGGATGTGTTGCTGAGGCAGTCTAGAGATGTGGGATACTTGTATATTGTCACCAGGAACATGGGCTTCTTTTATATTCCTGTTCAACCCTCTTAAGTCCATGGCTTTCACACACTTCCACAAGCATGCTGCAGACCAAGCTTGCTTTATTTGCAGCCATCACACCTATATTTCAAGAGAACTCTCTGTATGGATTCTTCTCATAGGTTCCATCCAACATGTTGTGCCTACATCTAATTGATCACACTTTATGTCAAGGAGGCTAGGAATGTATTGTAGCCAGAACTGGACATCATACATAATAAAACTCAATCTTTATTTTTTTTTCTTGTTTACTAAATAAGAAAATGACAATTAGCAATCTTCATTAACATAAGAGAATAAAGTACAATATCCAATGAAAGAAAGGGTGATACTCAATTTTGATGGGACAATAGTGCAGCTTCCCAACATTTGCACTGCTACTGTAGAGTCAATGATTCTCATAGAAGAATGTGGTAAAATGTTGTGTGACGGAGCCTACAGGTAAGATTACCTCACTGCCATCATTTGGGAACACTTACCTCCTATCTTTTCCCTTTACCACAAAGCAGCCAGAATACCAGTTTAAATCGTGTAAATCCAGCCATGTCAATTTCCTACTGGAACTTATTGGTAACATCTCACCATAGTGCTAATAAAATCCAAACATCATGAGATGGACACTAGCCATTACTTTGACTGCTTCATCACTTGTCTTACCCTTTGCTTATGGCTTTCAGCCCACTGACCCTGAAGTTATTTGTTTGGTTTTCTCCTGCAGTTATTTGAACATTCCAAGATCATTCCTACCTTAGAGCTTTTATCTATAATGCCCTTCCCCACATGACTAGACATCTTTTTCTGGAACCGGGGATTGAACTCAGGCCCTTGTACTTGCCAGGGAAGCACTTATTCCACTGAGCCATCTCCCCCGCCCCTAGACCTTTCATATCATTCAGATTTCCACTAAAATATTCCATCTGGTCAGAAAGATCTTCTCAGACACCATTTAATAGCCTCACTACTACTAGACACCCCAGAGCATATCACTCTATTTTCTTTGCAACTCTTTAATATGCTCAGACATTTGTGTTCTTATTCACTGTTACCAAAATGGCATTCCATAAAGGCAGACGTGTTGTTTCCTTTGTTACCTGCCACTCCCCAGAACCACAGCAAATGGAATTGGTAGACCTACAGCTTTGTTGAATGAATGGTATGGTTTGAAGGACTTTTACTCAGTTAATCATTTTTTTTTTTTTTTGGTGGAACCAGGGATTGAACTCAGGCCTTTGCGCTTGCCAGGGAAGTGCTTATTCCACTGAGCCATGTCCCCGGCCCCAAATCATTCTTTTCTAAACACCGATTAGTTCGATAGAAGTCCTCTTAGACAGTCTACAAGAAATAACTCAATACTTAGAAGTGAATCATAGCAAAGCACAGCATGATGCATTAGGTAATGTTCACTGCACTGGTTCAGTGGGTAGCTGATCTAGAAATGTTATTTTTGCATGTGGATTCATTTATCAATTTTGAGAATTTTCAGAGGTAGGGTCTCCACAGTCATATATAACTGCCCCATATCATGCCATGTGGTAATGTATGATTAGGAGTCAAGACCTACGTAGTCCATCAATACTCAGTCTTCAAAACACCAGTATGAGATCCATAGGTATGCATGGCTTCAAAACCAAAATGTTTACCACTCAACCATTTCTCTGATTTTAACAGTGATTTTCTATTTTAAGAAACAATCTAGAAGGTTTTAGACTTTTCATAGACATTATTCCAATTTGGAGGTGGGTTAGGACAGGAACTACTATGTGTTCATCAAATACAATCTCCTTTCTTTCCTGGGCATGTAGCTAGACTGCAATTATAAGGGGCCATGTTAATGAGTTCAGCCAATGAGATGTGGGTGGAAGTGATTCACACCACATGATGGGAGGAGACTGGATCCCTAAATGACTCAGTGGAGAACAGTTATTTATACCCCTTATATGACATGAGTGATAAGTAAAGTCTCAGTCTATTAAGCCCCTGAGACTTCTAGAATTGTTTATCATATCACCTGTCCTACCCTGACTTACCTAGAGAAATAAAACAGACTGTGATAATAAAATACTGTTATATTTTCAAAGAAAAGAATTCAACTTCCTGCAATATCAGCCATTTTGGGCTGTCGCAGATTATGTAGTTTTAACATCAGTAGAAGACTAGCAAAAAGCTAGCGGCTTCTTAGATGACATAAACATACTGTATTTGCTTTTCAAGTGCTGGAAATGTTTCTAACTAAAACATGAAAGAAATATTTTAACAGGCTGACTTGGGGAAAATGCTCAACATGAAGAGACCAAAATGTTTTTCAAAAAGGGAAGCAATGCAATATGGTCCCAAAGCCCTGCCCAGGTTTTAATCAAGGGACATCTAAAGTTAAATAAAGCTACCAGACTTATTTTGAAATTTAAGGAAAATTTCCTGACAAAGACAAATTACTTATTTAGTTATCACTTAACATAATATTATTTCTCTAAAATGATTTTAAGTAATGTAACTATTTTAATGATGACTATCTAAAGTCTTTTCCTAGAAAGATATATTTTATCTTTATGTTTAAAGACAAGGTCTCACTCTATGTCTATAATTGAGGCTAATTTTAAACTTAGTATATAATTCAGGCTGGCCTCGAACTCAGCCACCTGCCTCAGTAACCCAAGTGTTGGAATTACAGGCAAAAGCCAGCCCATTTTATCCTTTAAAAGATCCTCCTTGGGATTCATAGGATCACAGCAGATGTCTCTTTTACATGATTACCCTTTATATATTTCTTGTTGAAACTCTATGTTCAGCACACTGTATCCTCCTAAAAATTCAAAAGAAGTTCCTGTAGAACTTCAGTTTTTCCTCTTTTGACTTCTTCATTAGAATAATAGTAAAAACAACAATTCTATTACACATTAGAGTTAATAAAAGACTTTCATATTCATTGTCAAGAGTTCTTCACATGGCTGGCACTGACAAAGGATCTACAAACTGCGGTACAGGGTTTCAGGATAAATCCTGAGGGGATTTGACTGACCTTGTCAGATACAAAAGTAACATTTCTTGTTATATAGGTCTTGCTTTATCTTGGTCTTAACCATCTAGCAGAAAAGTATAAATACAAGGTACAAAAAGTAAAGCCATAATAATATGCTGAGCTGTAAAAGGCTCAAGTCAACAACTTCTGTCATTGCCAATCCTACGGATAACCCACTACTGTAATGGACTACTGGACTTTAATGGAATATTTTGCTGAACTTATGCACCTACAATATTTAAATGACAATGGAATGCCCATCTCTGATAAAACTAAACAAAAAAGAAAACAAATGAAGGACCATTTTGTATCTGTATATACAAAATAATTAGAATAGACATACAGCTACATTCTCTTAATTCAATGAGAAGAAAGATTTGCACTAATAGTGTTTGGACAGGATATCATGTCTACATCTTGTACTATGAATAATTGCTACAAAGACAGCAATATGCAATGTATTAATTATTGAAACTGTTCTAGTAATTGGTTTTGAAACTTCTCATTGCTATTTATTTCTCAATAAAATTAATTTTAAAATTACAATTTAAAAATTAAAAAAAGAGTTCTAATACATAATACCCTAAATAATCCATTTATTTCTCTATTCCATGTGTGACATTTGTAAAACTGTAATTTCCCAACTTTCTAATGAGTCCAGAACTGTTGCAATCTGACACACTAATTATTTACTGCAGTTAGTGTCCATTATTATGTATTTTTACTCAGAAAATATGAGAGTATTCTAGTAGAACAACAAAACGATTATCTCTAATAAAAATTTTTCTTGAAACATTTTTTTAAAAATATACTCATATTTCTGTACTTTTTAAAACATTTGTTTTATTTTTCACTTTTAATATACCCATCCATTTGTCCTTAGCATCAGTTCTAGTTTAAAATCTACAATCTTGAAGCAATTTATTTACCTACTTATTTTGTCTTTTTGAGACAGGGTTTTACTCTGCAATTGAGGCTGGCCTTGAATTCACACTATAGCCCAGGATAGATTTAAACTCACAGCAATCATCCTGCCTGAGCTTCCCAAGTGCTGGGATTGTAGCCATGTGCCACCATGCCCAGCCTGCAAGTGTTTTAAATAAAGGACAACCATAGAGAATGCTCAACAAATATATATTTAGCTCTTTTGGGGTATGTGATAGACTTCTGATTTGTGTTCACTGGACTTTTCTAACTTGTTTTCAATATGAGGAATTACACCCACAACCTTGCATGTGACATGCAAACATTCTACTACTGAGCTATAGTTCAATTCTTATTTTATTTAATATTTTATTTGATTTATTTTTGAGATAGAGTCTGACCAAGTTGTCTAGGTGGGCCTTGAACATATGGTCCTCCTGCATCAACTTCCTGAGAAACTGACATTACAGCCACTGTGACTAGCTCACTTTTCCAAATTTTTGCATTGAGCACTTAATTCATTTCATAAATAAAGAAAAGTTAAAAACTAAATAATTAAATATAAAGCATTTTTAGTCATTTAGCTTTGGAAACACAATTATATCTAAGGATTGGTTTTGGTTCATTTAGTCCTAACAGTTGCTTGCCCTGGACATCATTTTGAAAAGGAGTGATACAGCAAAATGTACTGTGTCAGGCACAAATTCTTCCTCCTTTTCCAAAGAAAACTACATAGGAATGAACATCTTTTTGAGGTGACTGTTTCCTTTCAAAGGGGTTGACAGATAAAGTTTGAGTGAGAGAAATGCCAAATGTGTCATGAGGCAGATGGATTAACTTTCTAATGTTTCTTTCCTGACAGTAAATCTCAAGTTTTACTTTTATGCTTAGCAAAATATTTTTAGAAATATTGTTTGTTCAATAGAGATGATGCATTTTACTACTTCTTAGAGCAAACCATTGATCCCTATCAACATGGCGTTAGATAAGCCTCACAAATCATCCAGGCATCTGCCTTCAGCCTCAAATAAATCACTGACAAAGCACTAAAGAAAAGGGAAATGCCAATCAGAACTAGGGAGTCAATAGGAAAAGATTTTGCAGTATCTCTATTTATGACATTTGCTTAAACACATTGGTTATTCTAATTTCTTTTGCAATTTCCTCTTGAGAATTTCTCTCATAAAATCTATTTTAGCACAGTGCGAATTTTCCCAGCAGGTATTTTTGAGTTCTGAAAAATTCTGTAAAGACTCCTGCTAAATCTAGAATGAATTGTAAAGAATAGGTCAAGAAATGATAAGCAAAATGTATAAAGTATATAGATAGATTTAGATAGGTAGATATAGATAGATAGATAGATAGATAGATGCATATACACAGACATCAGTATTCACTTACTTAATTTTAAAGTTTCCATCTTTAAAAATGATCAATTCCCCATTCTAAAAATTCATATCTATCTTATTTACATTTGTTTTACTATCAGAGAGGCCTGGATGAAATATGTAAACACAGATGAATGCCCTTCCAGCTCCTTAGGGTTATCTCACAACTGCTAGAGTCTACCTTCCTAAGCAAAGCAAATTTCCTTTCCTTTTCCCCTGTCTTATTTCACAAGATGTTTTTCTTTAATACAAGGACAATACCAAATTTCTGTAGCTTTCTTATGACCAAAAGATAGAATAGGAAAATATATGTTGACTCCCAATCCCAGGAACTATGATCACATAGTTGTATAAGGTTAGACCAGGGTTTACCGTAGTCTCTGTCCTTGATCATGGAGTTTTCAGCTACTCATAATTGTTCTTAATTTTGGAAATTTAGTTTTTAAAAAAGCTGATCAATCAAATTTGGCTCTAATCAATTCACTTAAATATAATCCTTTTCAATTACTTTATCTCCACAAAATTACACAGTCAACTTATTTCCTGCCACACAAAGAAATGTTCGAAAAATAAAGAGATCAAAATAAGTATTATTCCTAGATGCAAAGAACCAAACTTCTGATTAGTGAAGGGTCATTCTTATGACATGTTGGTGAAAATAAAATAAACTATTAAAGTAAATAGGTCCCAAATACATAACAACTCAAATACAATAAAATTTTTATTTATTACAGTATCATCCAAAGTGTGTTTCTTGGTCATTAGGTGATTCTTGTGTCTTGTGGCAATTCAAGAATTCAGACTCAATTGCGTTTTGGCATGGGCATCCTCAGAACCTCACAGTTACCTGCATTGAACTGACAAGGAAGGACAGAATTATGGAACTGCTTAGGGAAGAAGTGATATATAGCTTCTGCTTACATTCTATTGGTTAGAACCAGTCTCATGACCATACATAACTTCAAGGGAGGCTGGGAGCTGTGCACCCTACAAGAAAAAAAATAGAATTTGGCAAACAATCAGCAACCTCTATCATAAGGGGTCTACCTCTAACTATTTTATTCATTTTCAAATTCCTTACAATTTTAGCCAACACTTTTTTTTTGGCCGAACCAGGGATTGAACTCAGACCCTTGTGCTTGCCAAGGAAGTGCTTATTCTACTAAGCCATCTCCCAGGCCCTTTGTCCACCACTTAATGTGACAGATATTTGATTTAATAAAAAACTAGATGAGGGCCGGCCAGATAGGTCAGTGGACTAAAGCACCTGCTTAGGCAGAGCACAGTGGCCAGGGTTTGATTCCAAGCATTCCATGTTGGCCCCAAACTGGATGCGTCCTGAGACAGCAATTGAGGCTGGGTGTGGTGGAACAAGCCCATAATCACAGTGCTTGGGAGGCTGAAAACAGGAGAATCACTACAAGTACAATCAATGTAGTGAAACCCTGAAGACCCTGTAGATCTTGTACCAAATAAAAAAACAAAAAAGCTGGATGAATATTGCAAGTAGTTAATCACTAGAAAGGAGACAATGTGGCTTGATAGAGAAGAAGCCTAGTTCAGAGCTACTCAGAGAAATTCAACCAAAAAAGGTAATTAGAAGAAGGGGGAGGAAGACATACATCCTGAAACTAATATTAATCTGATATAAGACACTAATAAAACAAGCAAAACAAAGAAAAAGGATTCAATAAAATAGCCAGGCAGCCCACCCAGCTGCCAAAAGAAACAGGGTAAAGAGTGAAAGGCCACTAAGGGACATTCAGAAAGTACTGGCTGAAAAATCCGGCCCCAGGACCCTACATCTGATTATCAACATTAGCCTCAAATCCAGCAAAAACTCTGCTGCAGGCTTACAAATGGTACCCCGTAGTTTTGGACTCTTAAGTGGACACCAGAGGAACTATTTTTAAATTTTCTTTTCTTTTATTTTTTCCTTTCCTTTCTTTTCTTTCTTTCTGGCTAGTTTCACATTCCTTTTCCTTCTGATATTTTATCTTTTAACTATACTATTCTTTTTCTTCCATACAGGGAATCAAACTCAGGACCTAATGCTTACCAGGCAAGAACTGCACCACTCAGCTATATCCCCAAACCTACTGTTCTAATCTATGACTTCCCCATTTCCTCAGTTTACTTCTCTAGACTTTATCATATTTTCATTTTTTAATTTTTTTTAAATTTTAAATATTTTTTAAATTTATCTTTTAAAGAGAGTACAAAATAGTATTAAAACAAAAATTACAAAGGATACAGAATTTCACTAAACAAAATAATGTGAATTTCACAGTATTTGTTGTAATGTATAGTAGTGTCTTCAAAATTAGTTGTTTATATTACCAGATATATGCATGTAAAATTGGAGGAAAAAATAAATAAATAAATATAAGAAGTTAAGAAGAGAAAAAGTACAATCAATTGTAAAAAGACAAAACAAACTAAGCATTAACTGCTCCTTTCCATAGACCAGCAGAAATACACAGTATAGTTGTCCAAACCATCCTGCTTACATACATAGATATATCTCTTTCCCTACTCCCTTTACTGTCCTCATCTCAGTAAATCTTTCCTTTTAAATAGGTTCATATGAGTGAATAGTCTCTCTAGTTTTTCTGGTCAACTTTTTTTTCCTGTATTTAGGGCAGGGTCTGCAGGGTCTACACGGTCTCACTACATAGATCAGACTCATAGTGATTCTCCTATTTTCAGCCTCCCAAGCGCTGGGATTACAGGCATGCACCACCATGCCCAGTCTCAATTGCCTTCCCAGCACTCGCTAGGGGCAGGGTTGGAATGGCATGCTGGGGATCAAACCCCGGCCACTGTGCTCTGCCTATGCAGGTGCTTTAGTCCACTGAGCTATCTGGCCAGCCCTTTCTGGTCACCTTTGACAATCATTTGCTTACTCCTTCATTCTTTCTCTGCTGCCCTCTTCTCTAGTTTCCCAAAGGTTGTGTGATAATCCATTGTCCTCCAGCCTACTGTTTACATTATATCTTTATAATGATCTCTGTTCTATTCACTATCCTTCTTGAATTTCCCTACCACAGAGTAAAATCACTATACCAAGAAGAAACAATTTGCATACAAGCTCCCAATTTAAATCAGTTCCATTATATGCCTGTATATTGTTTGCCTCTATGGCTAAAGGTATAAAATTAATCTTTACTACAGTTTGACATTGTTATACTGTGCGTGATGCTATGTTGCTAATTATACTACTTTTTGCTAAGATGCCATATCTGTTTCAATTTATTGTTCTCACTTTTGCAACACTACTAGAAAGTTGTGGGGTAATAATCTCACCACACTGCAATACCAAAGGAATGGGGACTGAGCTAACAGATACCAGTAGCTCACTCTTAATTAATTGCAAAGGTAAAATCTTGGTGCAGACATAAATCAAGAATCTCCTACACACAAAAGACATTCATGAAGAACAAACCTTGCCTACAGAGACTTTGATACTAATGCTAAAGTTATCTACCACAGAAACTCACAAGGATTAAGACAGAAAACAAAATTAAAACTGTTAAAATAGAAAATATCAAGATGCAGAAGCAAAATACAATCTCAGACCTCCAGCCCACACAGGTCCAGGAGGCAAAAAGATACAGGAAACTAGAAGACACACACACCTGACATTTTTCAACTGATAGCAACTGAAGTAAACAAAAAAATCCATGAGGCTAGAAGAAATCAGATCAGAAAGAATCTCACAGGTATAATAAAAGAAATATCAACATTCATAAAGGAAGAAAAACAACAGAAAGAAAGCATCAAGAAGGGCAAGCAATTAAACAGAGGAGAAAAGTTGGAAAAAATATATATATATATATATATATATATATATATATATATCACATACTTATCATGGGACATTCTCAAAAGTTGACAATATACTAGCCTATAGAATATGCTTAGGTAAATGAAAAAGAATTGAAATTATCCCACGTATATTATCTGACCATGGTGCAATGAAATTGGAAATTAATGACAAAGGAAACCACAAAAACCATAAACACATGGAAATTAAATAGTGCCATCCTGGACAACCAATGCATCATAGATGAAATTATAAAAGAAATTAAATTATATGTACCACTAAACTAAAATGCAGATACACCATACAGGACTATGTGGGACACATAGAAAGTAATACTAAGAGTAGAGAAATTTATAGTGATAAATTCTCAAATCAGGAAAATAGAACAAGCACAAATAAACAACCTAATGTTGCACATCAAACTTCTAGAAAAAGAAGAACAAGATAAGCCCAAAGCACACAGAAGGCAGGAAACTATAAACATCAGAGCAGAAATTAATGCAATAGAGACTACGAAAAGAATACAAATAATGAATCAGAGAGGTAGTACTTTCAAAGAATAAATAAAATTGATAAACCCTTAGCCAATCTTATCCAAAAAGGGAAAGAAAAGACTCAAATTCACTCATTAAGGAATAAAAAGGGTGAAATCACTACAATTCTGTGAAATTCAGAAGGATTTTTTTTTGCAGTGGCTGGCTCAGGATGCTTTCAGGGCAGGTCTGGCAAGGCCTGAGGATCTGGGGGTCAAACCACAGCATCCTGAGCCTGACTTCTTTGTTTAAGCAATCACTTAAACAGATGAGCTAATGGACAGTCCCCTTCTGTGAAATTCAGAATATTATCTATACCTACTTTGAAAATCTTTACCCTCATAGGGTGGAAAGCACAGAAGAAACGGACAGATCCCTGGATACATATGCATTGTCAAAGCTGAATCAAGAAGATATAGAAATTCTGAGTAGCACAATAACAGGAAATAAGAATGATCAGACTGTCCTGCTACAATGTTGCATGTGGTTAGATTTCTAAATTTCTATGTAAAAATGTGTAATTGTTTATTTTTATTTTTTTACTTTTTTACATTCTATAGGGATTTAAAGTTTAGCATATCAACAATTGTTGGAAAATACCTGTTCCATGTTATGTCTAACGTGCTTGATATTCAGACAGACAGTGATGTTAAGCTCAACTGCATATGTTATAGGGTAATAATATCATTAAGCTTCTCTTCTGGAGGGCTAACAACTTAAGTTTGCAGACCAAAATATTAGAGAAAAAGAAGGGCTACAAGGATAGCCAACATTTTGGCCCTATCCCTTCAAGGTCAATGAGGACTCAAGACATAAGAGAACCTGTACTGTAACATCCTGTAACTCAGTGGTGTCTCAAATTCTCTGTTCAAGAAGATTATGGAGCCACAGAGGAAAATAATTGACAATGTAGAGTGTGCTGAAGGAGTGTCACTTGGAGAGCAAACATTCTCAAGCTTTCACAGAGAGAAAATTGGTCAAGCAATGGCTGTGACTCATCCAGATGGCTGACATGGACAAAAGATCTACAAACTGCTGTACATGGCTTCAGAGTAAATCCTGAGGGGATTTTACTGATCTTCTCAGATACAAAAGTTACATTTCTTGTTATATAGGTCTTGATTTATCTTTGTCTTCACTATTCAGAAGAATGGTTAAAATAGATATATAGTTACATTCTCTTAATGAATAGAGGGATTTGTTCTAATAGTGTTTGTAAATAGGATATCATGTCTGCAACTTATACAGCAATTAACCACTAGGAAGAGTGTATGCAATGTGTTAATTATTGAAACTGTCCTACCAATTTGGTTTGAAAAAAAAAGTAAAGACTTATTAATATTCTGAGCTGTAAAAGGCTCAAGTCAACAACTTCTGACATTGCTTATTCTGTGGATAACCCACTACTATTATGGGCTACTGGACTACATTGGATTATTTTGCTGAATTCTTGCACCTCAATATTTGAATGGCAATGGAATACCCATCTCTGACAAAAGTAAACAAAAAAGGGGACATAAATGAAGGACCTTTTGTATTGAAATATATATATCCATATATACAAAATAGGATAGATAAATAGCTTCTTTACCTTAGTTCAATGGGAAGAAAGACTTGTACTAATAGTATTTAGACAAGATATCATATCTTCATCTTGTACTAGGAATAACTACTACAAAGACAACAATATGCAATGTATTAATCAATGTAACTCTCCTACTAACCTGTTTTGAAACTATCTCATTGCTATTTCTTTCACCATAAAATTAATTTTTAAAAAAATAACTTAACAACAAAGAAAATCCCAGGTCCTGATAGATTCACTGATAGAATTCTACAAGAAATTCAGAGAATATTTAATGACAACACTCGTCAAACTCTTTAATGAAATTGAAAGAAAATCAACACTTCCTAGTACATTACTGGAGGCAAGTATTACCCTGATATAAAAACTAGAGGAAGACCCAACAAAAATAGGGAACTACAGGCCAACCTCCATAATGAATACAGTTTCAGAGAGCCTCAGTAAGATACTAGGAAAAAGAATGCACCTAATCATTAAGTAGGATTAATCCCACCAAAGCAGGGATAGTTCAACATATACACATCAATAAAAATGACATCCCACATCAACAGAGCTGAAGACAAAATCACATCATTATCTCAGAAGATGCAGAAAAAGCTTTTGACAAAGTCCAACACTAATTCATGATAAAAAAAAAACCTCTCAAAATCAGAATAGATGTTCTTTACCTCAACCTGATCAAAGCCATATATAACAAAGCAATATCCAACATCATACTAAAAAAAAACTAAGAGATTCCACTCTAAAACCAAGAATAAGACAAGGATGATCACTATCACACCTCCTACTCAAGAGAGTTCTGTAAATACTGGCCAGAGCAATTAGACAAAAGAGAGAAATAAAAGGAATGATAGGAAAGGAAGATGTTAAATTATTATTATTCACAGGTGATATGATACTCTACCTAGAAGACCCGAAAAACACCACCAAAAACCTCTAGATTTAATGACCAAATTCAGTAAAGTAGCTGGTTAAAAACACCAAAAAATCAATAGTCTTCCTGTACACACACAACAAACTCAGTGAGAGACAAATTAGTATAATCACACCCTTCACAATAGTATCAAAAATGGAAATATTTAGGAATCAAGCTAACAAAAAAGTAAAAGATCTCTACATTGAAAATACAGTACTCTGAAAAAGGAGATCAAGAAGGGTATCAGAAAACAGAAAGAGAGTCCCAGCCCAGGCACAGAGTGGGCGGACCCTCTCCCAGCCCCTCGGGCAGCCCCCCACCACTCTGCAGTGCCTCGCCCACCCCGCCCGCCGAGTAGGATTTTCTGCCCAGTTCCGGGAGCCCCCAGACCCAGTCCTAGCCCAGG
>NW_004524617.1:14642461-14664766 GCF_000260255.1 Octodon degus | reverse complement strand
CAACTCTTGTTGCATAGGTTCTGCTTTACCTTGGTCTTAACCATCCAGTAGAAAAGTATGAAGATGAAATATAGGAAGTAAAGCCATGTTGTTATTTTGAGCTTTGGGGGACTCACGTCAATAATTTCTGACATTGCCAATTAAACAGAAGACCCAATGCTATTATGGGCTTCTCTACTCTTTTAGCATATTTTGCTGAGTTTACTCACCTATAATATTCAACAACGGAGCTTAAAAAAAATTGGGGTATAAGTATGAATGTCCATTTTGTATCTGTGTATTCAAAGTGGTTGGGATAGATATATAGTTGCATTCTCTTAATGAATAGAATGATTTTTTTCTAATGGTGTTTGCAAGTAGGATCACAAGTCTGCATCTTGTACAGCAATTAACCACTGAGAAGAATGTATGCAGTTTATTATTTGTTGAAACTGTACTTTTGATTTGATTTGAAACTGTCTCATTGCTATATGTTTATCAATAAAATAAAACTTTGAAAAGAAAAAAAAACGAAAACAGAAAGATATACCTTGCTAATAGATAGTAAAAATGAACATTGCTTATATAGTCATAGTTCCAAAATTATTACACAGATTTAATACAATTACAATCACAATACCATTATCATACCTCAAAAAACCTAGAGAAAACATTCCTACAATTTATCTCAATCCAGAAGTGACCTAGAATAGTAAAGTCAATCCTGGGAAACAAAGGCAAGGTGAGAGGCATTGCAATCCCCAACTTGAAACTATACTACAAAGATACTGTGACAAAATCAGCATGACACAGGCAAAACAACAGATCTGGGGGCCAGTGTAATAGAATGGAACATAGAGACACAAATGAAAACACGTCCAGCTACCTTACCTTTGACAATGAGTCCAAACACGTTAACTGGAAGATAGACAGCCTCTTTAATAAATGGTATGGGAAAGACTGGCTCACTATATGCTGAAGACTAAAACTACACATGTATCTATCACCATGCATTACCTAAAGTCAAAATGGATCAAAACTCTGAATATTGTAATGGAAATAAAGAACAGAAATTAAACAGAAATCTTGAAGGCATAGTTGTAGGCAGGTAGTTCATAAAAAATAAAAATAAAAAACTGCACAGGAAATGCACCAAAGCAGAATCAACTGGGATCTCATCTCATTAAAATTTTTTGCCCAGCAAAATAAATCACCAACAAAGTGAAATGACAAAATAAATGTGTGAAAATATTTCAGCCAATTGTCTCTCATACAAAGGACTTATATCTAGAGCATATAAAGAATTGAAGAAAATCAGACCTCCCAAATTCAAAAACCTAATCCAAAAGTGGACAGTACAAATACACACTTCTCAGATGAAGAAATACTAGTGTCAAATAAACGTATGAAAAACTGTTCAACATCATTCATAATTGGTAAGATGCAAATTTAAAAAACACTGAGATTCCATCTCATCACACAAAGAATGGCTATCATCAGGAAATCATTAACAAATGCTGGAGAGGTTTGCGGGGGAAAAAGAATCCTTCTCCACCTTTGGTGGGAGTGTAGACTGGTACAACCACTGTGGATAAGTGTTGATATTCCTCACAAAACAGGGATTAGAGGTCCCATTGGTCCCAACTATTCCCCTTCTGGCTATCTTCCCAGAAAAATTAAAAACATACCATAATGATATATGTGAAACTATGTAAAGAGCATCACAACTTGTAAAATATGAATCTTGGAAACACCCCCAAATGCCCATCAACCAAGGAATGGATGAAAAAGATGTGGTATTTTTTATTTTTATACAATCAAGTACTACTCAGCTGTAAAGAATGATAAACTCGAGACATTAATAGGTAAATTGATGCAACTTGAGACCATACTTATAGGGGAAATAAATCAGACCCATATATGCAAACATCATGTTGTCGCCCTAGTATGAAAACTTGAAAGAGTAAATGAATTCTAAAATGCACAATAGATATGAAATTGGAAGAAATTTTTCACAATGAAAAAGGAACTAGGATGAATGAAAGGAGAAAGTACAGTAAGAAAAAAGAAAAAAATCAAGTCAATTATACTATTAGTATTTCTTAGTTCATTAAAAATGAAGGTTTCTGGCAACATTAACTGGATAAATTTTTATGTCCATATCTTATACTCTGAGCAATTACTTCAAAGAAAACAACATGTAATATATTAACTACCATTATTCTCCTATCATTTTGTTATGAAATTTTGTTGTACCTTTTTCCATAAAAAAGAAGTTAATTGGTATGCTATTTCATTTTATCATTTATATTTTCTTTTTTGTGGAACTGAGGATTATATTTTCTATATCATGTTATTATTTAATGCATTTTAATATTTTAAAGTGATATTTAATATCAAGATCATTTAAAACATGGTCTTTCCTATTTTAAAGTTTTAATCTCATATTTGATTTAAAGTCTTTCTCTTAACCAGGCTGATTTAGGTCTCCTGAGGTCTGGAGGAGTGATGTAATATATTATCCTTTTCTTTGCCCAAATCTATACAGTGGGGAAGGAGAAGTTAAAGATATTTTTTCATTCCTTCCCTTCACTTTCTTGGTCATAGTTACAGTTTCCTTGCATGGTAGTGGTGATTGTGGTTTAGTGATCATAGTGAGATCATTGCCCCTTTTTTTATTAGTGTCATAATTGGCCTGTGTAAATCTGACTGCTCTGGGTTCCTTTTGTGAGACAAGAATGAAAGTTCTGGCTCTCTGAGAAAAGAAAACACACAGTTGCTTCAAAGGACCCCATGCCAGGCCTCCCTTCAGCAATGCCCTAGAATGGAAGATCCAGTATAGCTGGATGCATTCTTACTACTCTGCTTCTCAGATTAGCATGAAGCATACAGTCTTCTCACCACTTGGCAGAGAAGCTATGCCAATTCTGTTACCTTCTGTATTACAAAGGGAAGAGAAAGCAAATTGAACGCTCCATAAAGAGGGGAGAATGAAGAAATGGTTGTCACTTCACCAATCTTTAATTATCCCAAAGTTGGCTTTATATCCCATATTCATATTTTACTTGATAAAAGCAAAGCATATAAATAAGGGAAGGGTGTTGGTACCTGTTCTGCTGAAATGGCACCTCTTATCGGACAAACCCTTTGGGCTGTTCCTAGGGACTGACAATTGTCTGAACTCAAACTACAGGGGACTTGAATTTTGTTCTGAAATATGAGATCTAGTCAAAATTCCAGGAGAAAGCCTACTTTGCACTTCACATCATGCTTCTGAAATGATTTCTTTGTCAAATAAAGCTCTGACATTTTGGAGCATTGAACTTGATTTCTGACTGCCTAATCTGTGGGGTATCTCCAAGGGAATGATACCAGTCCCTTATCAAAAAATGTAACTATTCTGTACAGATAATTCTTGTCATCCCATCCAGAAAGATTTCTGACCTTTGAACATACAGCCCTACAAAAAAGCTGGACTTAACACACTTTTACTGCTGATCTGTTTATCTAAGATAAACACTGAAGCAGGCATGTATATAATCCGTGAGGCACATAGTTAGGAAACATCATGGAATTGAGCCAAATTATCATCAAAAGAAAGTTTAAATTGCTGTATGTAATTTGATTATGAGGTCTTACTTCACCCAGCACTTTGGAAGGAAACGTTTTTTTTTTTAAATGTGTACTAATATGTTACTCCAGAAGATCTAGAACACCCTAAAATAGCTCCAAAATAAATATATAAATTTACATTAATATATAAACATTGTGTATAATGCCTATTAAAACATAGGCATGATATATACAGACCTGACATATATCCATATTTAATACATAGGCTGCCACATCCAGCACTGCTCTTTAAAACTCCTAGGAAGGGCGCAGGGGGAAGGTTCAGTGGAATAAGCGTTTCCCCAGCAAGCACAAGGGCCTGAGTTCAATCCCCAGTTCTGCAAAAATAAATAAATAAATAAAAAATAAAACTCCTGGGGAGAAGACCATGAAGAAATGAAGTCAAGAGTGAAAATGCATAAATCAGAAGTCAAGTGGAGCACTCTCTTTGTGGAGAAATGAAGCTGCTCAACAACTCCAGCTTGTTTATTTATATGGTTGGCAGGGTAATGTCAGGTGAGACCCCATCTGCCTAACAACTTGTTTGCCTAGCTCTCCTCAAGTGCCCCATGTTCTGGGGCTGGAAGAACTTGTTCACCTGGCTGACCAGTTTGATCGGTCTTCAGCTTCAGCCACTCCCCACAGAAATTGTTATGTATATCATATTGATAGGGATAACACATGTGCCTATTCATTCTACTATATCATCTATAGGCATATATATGTGTGTATGTACTGATATGTTAACAACAGTTTTTAAATGGTGAAATTACATGATTTTTACCTTTATTTGTACGATTCTATGTTTTATAAAATTCTATATTAAATATATCTTAATAATAACACAGACAATAATACCATTCATTAAATTTTTATATCAGCCAAACATTATGATAAATTTCCATACATATATCTTACTTTAACCTCAAAACAAGACAAATAAAGTAGGACCTGTGAATATGACTCATTTCAGTCTATAGTTGGGAAAATTATAATCTAACAGAAAGCAAAACAGTTAACAGGTGGCAAAGCCAACATATTAGTCCATGTATGTCTGATTCCATATTTACAGTCTTTCCATTATATCACATGACACAACTGGTTCGAAATAACACTAGTCTAGAATGCATAAATAGCTTACTCATGATTAATTTTGTTACAGTCAGAGTTTACAAGGCAAAATATTTAATATAGGATACATAATTTATTGGATTATTTTATAATAATCACTCAAAGATTCAAACACAAAAAAGTATAGGGGATCTGTCCACACACTAGAGACCCAAAGAATCCAGCTAAGGGCCTGGATTCCACAGCAATGTCCTGCTTGAGTCCATCTGATGACCTAGAGCCTAATGTTCCATGCAAGTCTGTATCAAGGATCCACACTGGGAAGACCCAAAGGTCAGTGACAGAAGCTAGAAAGTGTTTGCAAGAGGATGAAGGTTTTACGCTAGCAGGCTGAAACATCTGGACTGGATCCAGGAACCAATACTCAAAGGACCAGAACTTCCCAAAAGAGAACCACAACCATCCTCAGCAATAGGGAGAACTGAAGCTCTACTGACAATGAAAACAGTGTAGTTCACATCAGGAAAGCCAGCATGACAAGTTTCTCCAGGAGAATCAACAGCACACCATCTTTCTCTCCAGTCTCTTTTTTATGCTGTTGGAAACAGTCCTCAGGTGGGCCCTACACACCCAACACATGCTGATTCAGTTCATATGGGTGTTACAAGTTGATCATTAGATAATCAAACACATGTTCAGGAACTTTATTCTCATTAGCTTGGGTGTAAAATGTTGCTTTCTATTTAGAGACAGAATAAGATATAGCAAAGGGGATTAACATGAGATAACTGAAAAAGTTGGCTTTCTTTTTCCTACAGAATATGATAAAGTACTGTTGAATGAAAGGAGAGGACAATTTGGGAATAGACTCAAGACTATACTAAATCACAGCTTGGATGGAAAGTTAATAAGTTCAAAAATCTACCTAGAGGTCCAGCTTAAAGCCAGCTAAGCCAATTTAAACCCAGGTCACCCCAAAATTGGTTATAAATTTTGCACCACAGATGATTTTAAAAATTTGGGAATTTATATCACAAATATAGAATTGCTGTATTTGTGGAAAACAGAAGTGGATTCAAAATAGCAACACACATATAGCCAAAGAAAGTCTATGAGGGGCAAGGAAAAGTGACAACCCAGGCAGATGAATTATTGAAACAGAACAGTTGGATAAGGGGTGATGTTATGGTTTGTGTCTAGTTTTACCCCCCAAAGCCTCATGCAGTCACTGGGGCATGCTTCTGGAGTTTGTGATTAATTAATGATCCAATGGGAAGATTATGGGTGTGAGGGATACACCTGCCCTGGGGTGGGTAATCTGCACACAATATAAGGAAGAAAGAGAGGCTTACTAGCTGCCACAGCCACTGCTCCTCTCTTCGCTCTTTGCTGTTTTCTGCCTCTATGAACTGCTGCCCTCTACCATGTGCCACTCTACTGTGGAGCCAGCCAAGTATGGACAGAAACCTTCACCAACTGAGCCAAAATAAGCCTTTCCTTCCTTAATTTAGGGTGTCAGGTATTTTGTACCAGCAACGAGAGAAGAGTAACTGAGACAGAATTTGGTACCAAGAAGTAGGGTCATTGCTGTGACTGTAACTGACCATGTGGTTCAAGGGCATTTTGGAATAGGGGTGGAGCCACATGGAGTTCACAACTCATCACAGATTGCCTCAGATGTTGAATGTGGAACTACAGGACTTAATGTTTGCCCTTCTAGATTTTGAATTTGCTTTTGTTCCCATTGCTTTGTATTGTGCTGTTTGTACCTTTTGGAATAGTAATGTCTTTTCTAGTGACATTGAGGCTCACAGCTAATTTTTCTTTAGATCTTTGAGGAGACTTGGGACTTGGACTTTTCAGCAATATGGAAACAGTTAGGACTTTGGCAATTCTTAGAGATGGACTAAAATGCCTTCTACATAAAGGGATGTGCATGAGTCTTTGGACAACCAGGGGTGGAATGCTATGGTTTGTGTCTAGTTGGCCCCCCAAAGCATCATGCTGTCATTGGGCAGGCTTCTAGAGTTTGTGATTAATCATGAACCAATGCTGGGGTTATGTGTGTGAGTGCCACACTCATTCTGGGGCAGATAATTTGAATACAATATAAGGAAGAGAGAGAAGCTTGATAGCTCCTGAAGCTGCTCCTCCTCCATTTTTGCTCTTTGTTGTTTACCACCTCGATGAACTGCTGCCCTCTGCCATCTGCCAATCTGCCTTGGAGCCCACTGAGTATGGACTGAAACCTCCACTAACTGTGAACTAAATAAACCTTTCCTTTCTTCATTTTTGGTTTCAGGTATTTTGTCCCAGCAACAAGAGAAAAGTAATTGAGATAGGTGGCTGTGATAGCCCCTAAAGACATCACTGTGTGGCAAGATATTAAAGAAACATTAGAAGAAGAAAGGTAAGTAGAAGTCATTAGAGGTCACTTAATATTCTCTTTATTTCACAACTGAGCTGATGAAAGGCCAAAACTATTGCTGCTCATAATTACAATTCTGAGTCATTAAGAAGTGGTAATGATGACATCAAATACTATGCTTAAAAATGGTTACAAAAAATAAATGCAATAGCATTTACATACACAAAACTATTTTCTGAAAAAAATTCTTTTGTGAAATATCTTGTTCTCTGATGAGGTCAGATGCATGAGTCATTATGGAAAAACCTGATAATAATATTGGTAGAGGACATTTAGCATTTTAAAGTCTACTATCTCTTTTCACTCTCATTCCTATGAAATTGTCAGGACACATATTTGCCACTATCATCTCAACTGTACAGATTTGTCACAGCAATGGCTCTTTAAGGTTGGCAGGGGCACTGTTGAAATCTAATCAAAGTGTGTTACATTCATGTATATAAATGACAATTAAACACAATATTTGGTATAATTAATAATACTAATAAATAAATGGAAGCAAATTTTAATAATTTAAATTAAAAAGTATTAGGTCTCCTGATGCGCAATTCTGGGCATTTTCTTCTCTTTCACTACCTGATACTGAAGGAGGATAACACTAGAAAATGAAACAGATCCCTATGAACAACTTACTATGCAATATCATTTATGCATTCATTCATTGAACAAATATTCATTAAACATTTGAATTAGTTATTAACACAAAAATACTGCAGAGACAACTCCAAGCTACATATATTGGACCACCAGTAATCAAACTCTTACAGATCTGTAGTGAGTAGTGTTAGCTCATTTAGGATAGGCTTGGCTAAATGACTCTGCAGATCATGACTGAAAGTAGAATTTTTCTGGTTCAGTTTAGAAGGAATAGATAGCAGATTTCTAACTGGTTGTTAGCTTATTCTACCCAGCTGAATTAAACTAAGTGGCGCTGGGTGCGAGAGGCCCACCTGAGGACTGTGGCAGAAGAAGTTGTCAGGATGCGGTTAGCCATGCTGTTTGGGGAAGCTGTTGGAGCTGTTGGAAGCTGCTAGTTCTCTGGAGCTGTTCTGCTGGAGGACCTTGTCATGCTGGCTTTCCCAATGAACTTTGAAGGAGTTCTGGTCTTCATCTTGAGCATCACTTTCTGGCTTCAGATGGGTAGATCGTGCACTGCTTAGCCTGATAGAGAAGGTTGTTACATTGGCTTTCCTGATGGGAACTCAGCTTTCCCCATTTCTGGAGGAGCTCAGAACCTCACTGTTGCTGAAGATGGCTGTGGTACTTTGCGGGGAGCTCTAGTGCTTACCTTTTTGTGTGTGTGTGTGGAACCTGGGATTGAACTCAGGCCCTTGTGCTTGCCAGGGAAGCACTTATTCCACTGAGCCATCTCCCTGGCCCTCTGGTGCTTACCTTGAACATTGCTTACTAGCTGCAGTGCAGATCACTTAGCCTGCTAGCACAGATCCTTCATCCCACTGGCATAGACTTTCTAGCTTCTTCCACTGGCCTTTGGGCCTATCTAGCAGCACAGGTCTCTGAAGCAGGCCTGCATGAGATTTTGTTGTGAGCTCTAGGCCTCCAGTTAGACTTGTGGGAGGCACTGTTATGAGCTCTAGGATGTCATCTGGACTCATGCAGGATATTAGGATCCAGGCCCTCAGCTCAATTCTTCAGTATTTAGTGTGTGGATAGATTTCCTGCATTTGTTGTATATGATTCTTAGGTGACTCCTTATAAACTAATCCTATATAATATGCCATGTATTATATTGTTTCCCTTGAAAAAAAAAACCCAAACCATAATAAGATAGTTACATTCTGCTCCACATATCTTTCATTCTCCTCCTGTACTACTACTAAATGAGTCTAGTCATGCAGTGCTCACGCCAATAGCAGGGGCACAAAGAGACACTTTGAAATACTGTCAAGGTTTTCAGTGTCTTAACTCTTTGGTATGCTAACATTCCTTTGGCCAAAAAAAAATTCACATAGAAAAGCTTAAAACAAAGAGACAGAAACATCTATTATACCTCTGTAACGGGACAAAGTAGAGAATCGGATGTCAAAATACATAGATGAATAAGGAGTGAAGAGTCAAGTGTGGTATCCCATGCCTATAATTTCAGCTACTTAGGAGGCTGAGGCAGAAGAATCACAAGTTTGAGGCCAGCCTGGGCAACTAGCTGAGGTTGTGTCTCAAAAAAAAAGTGCAGGTGATGTACCTTTGTGGTGGAATAGGGTTCTTTCCTATTATGTACGAGACCCTGGCTTCAATGCTCAGTGTTGCAAAAATTATAAAGAAAAGACAAGTAAGAAAGAAAGAAGAATTGCACCCATGAGCACAGTCTAAGACACCTACTATATTCTAGGCACAGGGGAAATAGTGAAGATCATGACAAGAGCTGGACTTCTAGAGCTTACAGTCAGAAATTGATGATTACACATTTATCCACATGAATTCCACTACAACCTGCTACATTTGCAATCAAAACATGACAGTGAAGGTAAATCTGTTATCCCCATATTTTGAGTTTCTAGAGGGAATATATCTGTGAGGGACATCCCTTATTTTGAACTCTCTTCACACTGATCCCCTTTGACTGTCATATGTTAGCAAAATGATCTCATAAGACTTAGTAGTTATTTAGGTGAATAATCGTGTTTACTTGGACAACCAATGGACTAGCACTTCTCTGTTTTTCTGGCTATGTGTCACTGTGAGAATTGGTAAGCAGAATGGAAAAACTCTCACCTTGAGAAGCAAAGATATGCGTTTTCACCTCCCCCCACCATCCCAGTAACAATCTAGTTTGTATCACAGGAGTGGGCATTTTAATTAAAAAACATTCACTGAGTGCCATCTACATGCCAAGCTTAGTGACCAGGGTTTCTGCATCTAACGACTCATCAAATCCTCATGACAATCTTGTAAGTAAAACTAGTTAAGATTTATCCTATATTCAATAAATAGTTATTAAAGCTCTAATTATATTCTAGACACTAGGCCTGCCAGATGAGAACTATGTATTTCTGGCCCTCCAGAAGCTCACATTCTATTAAGAGAGACAGACCTGTAAACAACACAATTGAAATATAATGAGGTAAGTGCCTTTATAGGAGACAGTATACTTTAAAACATTATGCAAATATAAGGCATTATAATTAAGCATAGCTGTAAGTCTCAAAGACCTCATCCTGTTTTCAGAAGTGCCTAATTTATCTACAAGGAAATCTGTGGTGCTGAGACAATTTGCAGCGGGTGGAGGAATACCCTGATTCCAAAACCATATGCCATCACTGTTTCCGCTTTCTGAGAAAATATGATTAAAAGGGGAAAAAAGCATGATGTTTGCCAGGCCAGCAAATAAATGACAATCTTTGCAGACTCGTAGAAGACAAGAAATATATAGGCCCTGTACAGAGAATTAAAAAAGTAAAAATGTTGAAAAGCCCAGAAACTGAGGGGACCCAGACATAAGCCTAAAATATGAAAGCAGATAGGAAATTGGTATGTATGCATCCAGCCACAAACAAGACTTTGGTCTTCATCTCAGGTACTTTACATATAAGTGTTTAAACAATGAAACAGCTAAATCTTTATCCTCCATATGAACATTTTTTTCCTTTTCTAAATATTTCTTAAAGTAAAGCTTGCTAATTGCCAAGAGGTACATGAATATATCAGCCACAATATCAGCATATCAGAAACTTTCACTGACAAATATAAAATGTTTTAATAAAGCACATACCCTCAGACACAAAAGATTATTTATCGCAAAGTAAAAACCCCCATAAGCCCAATCACTAGCAATTAGAAATGTTACTTAAAATATCAGTGCCACAATCTCAGTACTGTTTTCATTAAAGGGCTTTGGCAAAGTTATGAAACCTTCCTAATTCCATGAAAAATGGGTGCCTCTAACAATACTATGTATAATTAAGCATGTATTGCTGTGCAGTTGGAAAATTCCATTGTCGTCTGCATCAGCCTCAAAGATCAATTTGCATACATGGATCAAAGTGAATCTTACAGCTTGCTAGTTCATTTAAAAGTGAACCAGGAGGAGTTTAAGATTTTATGAAGTCCCTCAAATTAGTCAAAATAAGAATATAAACAATAAAGTATTTCATAAGAGGTTATGAGGGAGATGGACTCACCTATTACTTGAGTCAATTTCTCTGATATGTTTTGATGCATTCTTCATCTCTCTAAAGCCTCAATTATTCTTAAATCTTATTTAAATCAATGTTATATTTCAAGTCAAATCCAAATTATATTATTGTATTCAGAGCAACATGAAAGGCTTCAGCAGGTCCTCCAAGAAGGGAAGTGGAGATAATATTGCTGACATGAAATAACAACTCATCTTTATTTTGTGCAGCGTCATTCAGAAACTAGAAGGAAAGACAAAGACTCACTCCCATGGGTGATAGAGGACCACTGTGACAGTCCTTTCCCTATTGTCACTCAACTTCAAGCCCACTTTTCTATTCTCTGCCCTATGATCCTGGAACTGGGACCAGCTCGCTGCTTTTCTCTGATACCTTTACTAGTTGGTCTCCATTCAGGTCTACCAACAGGAAATGAATTGAACATGGGTGATCTCCCGGAGGGGATCATAGCATGGCTGGAAGAGACAAAGGTCTTCCTATTTTTTCTTCAGGTTTTATTGGCACATCTCTAGTAGCAGCCTCACCTGACACCCTCAGAATTGCCAGCAGCAGCTGGACAACAAGCCATCTGTGCCTTTCAATTCACGGGGCTGTTGCCACCTGAGGTTTCAGTACCCCTAATGGATCACCCACTCATTGGCCCAAGCATCAACAGCAGGGCACCTGCTCCACAGAGATCAAGGTACCAGCTCCATTAGGGCCCTTCTCTAGTCCTCTCTTGTTCTCTCAGTCCAGGAGTAGAAACTGCTTCCTGCCACTATTATTCATTCTTGACTTCCATCAGCTTTCCCTTTTGTTCTTTGGCCTTCCAATACCTGTTTAGCCCAATTCTTGTACTCAATCCCTTCCATTTAAATTCCTAGTTTCTCTTTTCTTAATGAAATGCTGACTGATATATTCACCAAAGCAGTGATTGTCAATGAAGGAAGAGTGGATTTTTCCATTACTCATGAGAGATTGGGGGAAGGATCAATATGTTATTTTTAGATGCTGTAGAGGTGATTCTGATAATTTGCAGTTCCCTACCATTATTCTTTCTTATCTTTCAACTTAATGTGTTCTGCTGGCCAATTCACAAAGGCATGCTGCACCCACCTAAAGGTGGCTCCAGTGCAAGAGTTATGAGAGAAACTTCAAGGAGTTTCTCTGTCCACTAACCCCACAGGCAAATGCATTATTGCACATGTGTCAACAATGGTAATTACCAGCAATGGTAATTCTTAATGATGGTAGACCAGATACACCCACACCATTCTTTACAAAGTTTGCCTCCACTGGGCTTTAAAGGAGGCAATATACAAAAATATAACCTCTCACAGACATTAGAGGCCACACACATAACTGCGCTGATACTCTGGCATGAAGACACAGTCAAACTCACAGAAGAAATAAGTCAGCAGAATTTGACCCATGTCTTAGGAATACATTTCCTGCCCTTCATATTTAACAATTCCCTAGGTAACTGCACCTAAGAAAATAGGATGTACATCTCTACCCCAATATAGACCATAGCCCCAAAATAAATACAAATCTTTAAAAATCATTTTGAAATCTAGAAACTCTTTCTTATTGGATTTCACACATGAATGCAATAATTGTGTTGTATCTATAGGGTATCTGTATTTCTCTAATGTGTTGGTTGTGTTGTATTTTGATTAAATATTAACCAGTGAATATTTCAAGAAATGTGGGAAGATGAGTCCCTAAGTAAATAAGTTTAGTTTTAAAAAAGATCACTTCTAAAAATTATTAATGCAATGTATTGAGGTGGACATTAGAAAACTAAGCTTCGGCCAATGTTGACTGCAGCATTTAGCTTCCTTTTTTGAGCATCACTGAGCCCCACATACCCAGAGCTAATATGACCTCAAGAAAATGAAGCCAGTTTTTAGCTCCATGATTGAGAGGCAGTGGGGGAAGTTGGGAATAAATGCTAATAACTGTTTTTACTCAAACCCAAAGCAAAATACAAGGCAGCCAAAATAAATATTTTTTTCTTACGCTTCCAGTTGACATTTGTGTGGCAGGATGAGGCCTTACCATGATAAATAATTTTTTGAGTTAACAGACCCTGCTTCAGTTTACCTTTTAGTGGGAAAAACACATGAAATCATATACAGGAAATGGAGCATAAAACAAATGTTTTGGAGTATTTCTCTTTTATTTACCAGTTCCTCAGGCTAGCTGCTGGCTCATCTTAAATTCTGCTCTTTCCTCCTCCACGTAGATTATACCAGACATAGTACACATTTTCTTCACACATCGAAAACTCTACACCATTACTTAACACTATTTTTCTTCAACTCATCTTCATTATATGCTTTTCATGTAGGCCTGACCTCACAAATCCTAATTGATAGGGCCACTTGTATTCGGTGTAATACCCATTCAGTTATATCAAAGAGATTAAGACATATTTATTCTTGTTAAATATGTTTATTATCTAATTAATTAATTGTGTGTACATGATGTTGGTGATCCAACCAAGAGCACCATTCATGCTAGGCAAGCACTGTACCACTGAGCCACACTCCAAACCCAAATGTGTTAGTTTAAATCTGTTTGTAGTTACCCTATAGATTGTGGAAGAGTCATATGTAAAGCACATGAATGTAATGATGCTTGTTTTTCTAACCACTGCTTGGTGGTATCTTTGACATTTGTTAAATATGCCAAAATAATCCTGCAACTTTATGGACAAACTGAGAAAGGGCTAGTGCTGGTTGGTATAATTGATCAGTTTGTACACCGGGCACTTCCTTCTTAATTTGCCTACCTGTCATACTTGATTATGCATATGTTTGGTACATTTATTTTATGTCCTCTAGATTTGCCTATATTATCATCACTTGTAAAAATAAAGCCCTAAAGCTATCAACCTTTTGGGCCCTCTCCCATCATCATGGCACACACATTAAGAGGTCTTCGGGAAAACAAATACTGTTGGTGTCCTATCCACATCCTCTTGATATTCCATGTTCTCCCACACATCTACAGCTCTCCAGGAAGGACTTGGTGGCTCTCTGCCATATGTTTTTTTTTTCTAGACACATTGTAGTCTGTGTGGACCTGGCTGGAAAAGCCAAGGATTAACACCTTCCCGCAGTGACTATCAACCAATGAAGGGTGGGAGAGAATGAATACACATCCAGATTTGTCTTTCCTTTGGTGGGACAACTCTGAGCTCTGAACTAACAGGACCAAAAGTCTATCACTCACAAACAACACCCCATCATTAATGTGACACTATTGGTTTGATTCCTTTCCTTTGTTCATTCCCCACCCCTCCTTCCGGAGCTCCCTGTAATCATTCCCAGATACATAGCATGCATTCATATCTTATCTCAAGATAAGCATATGAGGCACCCCATCCCTAAACCACTCAAAAAAATCTGAAAATGATGTGCATGATATTTTATTCCCTATAAACTTGAAAGATTAAAGGTTTAACATTTGATAATGAAGAAATAAAAATGACTTAGAGATTTGTCTAAATATACCACCAATTCACCCACTGGAAGTGTAAGCAGGCACCAAGATCTACTTGTATTAGTAGATACATTACTTACATAGAGCAACAAGCCAGCAAAGCACTTTGATAAGAAAATACCTTGACTACATTAGGGCCTGAGCAGGTAGAATAGAGTCAGCCATACCCTCATTACAGACATTGACAGTACTACCTGGACAGATGCTCCCTGGTCCCTAATCCATGTAACAATTCATAGCTGGGAATTTACGGTAAAGTAAAAGAGCTTCTTACAAATGATGGTCCAAGATTACACTTTTTCCTGTGTATGATTCAGCATTATTAAAACTAATGCATGATTCTGACTAAGGTCAAATAACAGGAAAGTATGTTGAGGCTATAAGGTAGAGGACAATCATTCTAAGACCCCATATCAAGCTGACATTAAAATCTGATTCCACACATGAACCACATCTGACTGAGTGAAACACTGAAGAAGCAAGTGTTTTCTGTTATACTCATTCAATAAATATTATGCTGGGCAGGGCACAGAGGACTCAACGGTGGACACAGCAGGTCTCCCCCCACCTTTGTGGAGTTTAAGATAAAGTGTAGAAGATAGATGTTAAACACACAGGCAGACAGATAATGACCCACAAAAGGGGATAAGGAAATCTAAACAATATCTAGATTTATGAATTGTCAGTGCAAAACAGGGTGTAAAACAGATATGTCATGAAAAACAAAATGTGTGAAGGCAGCAAATCTGGGGTTTTCAAGGCACAGAAAGAAGACTAATATGGCTAAATCCAGAGAAAGAGGGAGCAAGCATGAGAGAGGCCTAACTGAGAAGCATGTGTGCTCTAGGTAACTGTGCATTACACGTCAGCTTTTGGCAGGACTCCACCAAAAAAGCCTATCTTCTTGAAATGAAAATTCCAGCTTGGGATAAATTCTTAGAGTCTCCAACATTTTTCTAGAAGTACTACTACCTTCTTTATGCCAATTAATTAAAACTAACCATTAATTTAATAGGGGTTCTAAAACCTGGCTGCTCATTAGGCATAGTTGAGCTTTCAAAAATACTGATTTTTTGATACCTCCCTATAGGTCAATGTAATAAAAGTGATAATAGATGGGGGCTGAACCTGAGCAATTTTTTAAAGCTTCCCAATTGCTTTTGTGTGTGGCTAGCTTTGGAAAGCAGGACAATATCTCAACATAATTCACTTCATTAATGTACAACTAGCCAGTCTGTCATCAAGCCAGGCCCCAAATGGGGTACAAGAGAGGTAAAATGAAATTGAAGTTGAGACTTGTTGACTGAAAGACTGCTGTAGGCTAATTACTTTAATTCATTGTGTTATTTAGTCTCACAACAAATAAAAGCCCTTAAGTGATAGCTCATTCCATTCCTCTTCATACATGAAAAGCTAATTGCCATTCAGAGAAAAGTCATGCATATCACACAAGTAAATGGAAGAAACTGGACTCAAGCATCAGTCCCATGTGTTCCAAACCCTAAATAATATCTATCCTAATTTCTTTTTCATCAGTGAGTCCTGTTGTCGCTCAAATATCTCAGATATCCCTTCAATTATGGATTGAATATTTGTATTCCCCTGAAAGAAAAAAATATAGGTTGAACTTCTAACATTCAATGTGATTGGGGCTGGGAGGAAGTTATTATGTTTTGATGAAGCCATGAGTGTGAAGATCTCATGATGGGTTTAATGTCCTTATAAAATGAGAAAGAGATTCCAAAGTTCACTTTCTGACAGGTGAGGACACAATGAGAAAGAAGCCAGGAACTGAATTAGAGGGTACTTCTGTCTTGGACTTTCTGGCTTCCAGAACCATGGCAAGCAAATATCTAGTATTTTAAGCTCCCAGTCTGTGGTATTTTTTGTAGTAGCAATCCAAGCTAACTAACATATGTAGTCACTGCGACTCCTCACCAGAACAATCACCTCATCCTCCTTTCCACTTTTGACCCTACCTAGTTTGGTCACACACAGCAGCCAGAATGACTTCAGGAAATATAAGGAGCATACTGATCAAACAGGCAGCTCCTCTCCAAATCCCCTATCCACTTCCCATTTCAACCAAACCAAAATCACCATTGTTCACTGTAGACTCTGGAACCCTTAAAACCTTGAGTTTCACCTATCTGCCAACTTCAGTCTCTGTCATGCTCCCCCACTGAACCCTGGCCTAGTCCTGGTCCTTTCCCTTATTATTTGCTGCCAAATCAGGTCATTCCTATAATTCAGTCTTTCTAGCTGGAATGATTTTGCCAAGGCTTTTGCATGGCAAAGTGATTTTCACTTAGCTCTCAATTCTAGCTTCACCTTCTGAGAGTCCTTGCCTAACCATCATACCTACAAGAGACCCTATACCCCCTTGCTGGCCATGGTCAAAAGTATTCATTAGTTACTTGCTTTCTACTAGGCATAATTTTTTTAACATATAACTAAATTTGTCTATTGTCAGAATGATTGTTATTTCTCAGTTTGGAAATTCTATTTATCATAAGCTTCAGCATACTCTTCACTCTTGAACCCATTGCTAGCTCTCACTTCTCTGCAAAATATAAATACTGATTAACATACATCTTGAGGTAAACTTCTGGCTGAGGGCTTGATACACTATAGATTAGTAAATAGCTTCCTAAGTGCCTTATTTAGAAAGGGGGAGAACCCAAAGCCAACTCTTTTCCTTTGCATTTGATACTGGATTTTCATTTGCATTTAGCACATTCAGGAAGGAGTCAAATAAATGCTACACTATCTGACACTGTGCGAACACTCATTAGATCCCATCAGGGTAAGAAGACTGGGAGCAAACTGTCATGAGAAATCCTCACAGGATCAGACCAAACTCTATCTAAGTCCATTAATCTCCTGCAAAATAACTAAGTCCACTGCCAATAAAAAAAATTAACAACACCATTTCTTGATCTTGGCATTTATGCATCTAAACAGAACCAGAGAATGGAATATAGTTTCTGTTCCAGGTCCTTCATAAAAGGATGGGTCTCACTATGTAGTACAGGTTGACCTTGAATTTACTATGTAGCCCAGGCTGCCCCTGATCTAATGACAATCCTCCTGACTCAGTCTTCTAAATGCTAAGATTGCACATGAGAGCCACCATACTGAGCAATATCTGTCAGTTTCCTACTAAAATCCTCCATCGAAAAAAATCACTAACTAAAAGAAGCCACTTTGATGAAACTATCAAATTAAGCAGATCCAGATGACAACATTTTGTCACAAGTCTAAGCAAGGTCTTCTAAAGCCTGTTGAATTCTGATACAAATATTCTGTGACATTATTCACAAAAGGTTTATAACTCAAGATGACACTGCTAGTAATGATGTTCTAAAGAGAGATAGCCGTGAAAATCAACCATTTACAGCAAGTACTGACAACTCAGAGAGGCTGGTTCAAACCTAAGTGTCAAGGATATATAAAAGAATGGTTTCAGCCTCCTTTATTCTGGGTGAAAAATAATAGCCAAGTGATTCTCCCCAAGATCTAAAAAGAAAGTTACACATGTGTGAAGATGAAGTGGAAATGGCCACAGCATGAGCTGGGGAAAGGGATGCAGCACGTAAGCTGGGAAACTAGGGAACACTCTTAAATAAAACAGAAAAAAAGACTGTGAGAGCATTTGAAGCTCTTGAGGAAATAAATCCCTCCTATGCAAGAGTCATTTATACTATTTTTTAAAAAAGAAAATACCTACATGTCTTTTACCACAAAACTTCAAGCTGGACTGGACAACATGAAACAACCAAAGTAAGACTATAGTCACAGTGTCATCTTCAAACCTAAAGGACACCTTAATTACTCTCAAAAACTGTGAGAATTTAACCAAAGTTCAAGCTCCTCTCGTGCCTCCAACTGTAAGGTAACTTTCTGTCTCAGGCTTTGGAAATGCAGAAAGAAGTCATTAGAAGGGCATTAAGTGAAAAAGTCAGATATATGCTTCTAGACTCCAGGTGACAGCAGATTTATGAAAACTTAAACAAGTTTTTCTACTTTGTCCCTAACTTCAGCCCTAAACATCAAATGAAGCATGACTTTTGCCTTAGCACACAAAACCTTCTGGGCATTTACAGAAGTAGAATTTCTCTCTTACCAGATTTCATCAGTTTAATTGTGGGTCCCAAAATTCATATGTTGAAATTCTAATACCCTGTGTCATATAAAGTGACCTTATTTGGGAACAGAGTCATTGTAGATGTAATTAGTTAAGATGAGTTTAAGCTGCAGTAAGGTGTGCCCTAATCTGGTATGATTGGTGTCCTTAATGAAAGGGAGAATTTGGACACAGATACACACAGAGAGAATTCCATGTAAATATCAAGGCTAATGAATCTGTAAAGTCAAGGAGAGCCAAAGATTACCAATAAATCACTAGAATCTAGGCAAGCAGGCTTGAGAGAGATTCTCCTTCACCCAAATCTGCCAGGACCTGGATCTCAGAATTCCAACATCCACAACAGTGACACAGTGGTTTTCTGAAATTTTAACCCCTAGTTTTCAGCACTTATTATAGCAGCGCTAAGCTATTCATATACCAGGGTAATAATCAGGATCTCTAATGTTTGAGTTCCCAATTGCTATCTTTTCTACAATGTTACCACCATTAACAAATTACCACTGTCAAAAGATGGTTATGAGAAGCTATGTATATGTACCAATTTCCCCAAGATAAATTTAATTATTCTAATAAAAAGAACTAAACTAATTACCACTGACTCAGTTTTCATAGCTTCTATAAGTTGCCTTCTGCCGCTGGCCCCTTCTTATGTATTTATTTCTGTTCCATGGTTAGGAAAATCTGTGTTTACTAATTTTTGAGATAGTATTGATGCAAAGCCATCTGTTAAATGAGAAATATTCCTCTATGTATGAGATAACCAACAAATATGGTTCTAATTAATGACTTTTAAAGATACTGTTTAAATATTGATTTGAATATACCCATATGATGTCAAAATAAATGATTTACATGTGTATATTTCAAATAATTGGCTTTTTCATCTACATAATGATAAATAATGTGGTTGATTTTTGTTCTGTTATTACATTGACAGGACTGACCACTGGTTTGTGGTATCATAAAGCATAGCCTAGATTTCTTAATGAATACCAAGAGACCAAGCCAGAGAAACATAAAAGGTCTTTCTTTCCTTCAAATTCCTAAGGACTATTAATAATGAAATATTGCAGAGGAGGAAATGTTTCATTTAGAAAGTATCACTTAATAATATTAGCTAATAGTCTGTCCTGCGGGATTTTGTCACCACCTTATTTCATCTTTATTGTTCTATGGGGAAATTCATTACTGTGGCTTAGGTGATACTAGCTGCTTTAAAGAGATCATAGTGTTATTATTCCAAGTGAGGCAAACTAAACAATAGGCTTACCAACCTGATAAGAAATAAGGAGGCCAAAAACTAGGGAAAAGGTAATGAACATGTATGTTTTCCATTTTTTCCCATTCTTTAATCTTCATCATTACCTTGCTGGCCACAGCAATGGAGACTGGCTGGATAGACATAGGGTGGAACTGCAAGGTCGAAGTTAGGAAGATTAGTTTGAAGTGGAGGGGAGGAAGTTAAGAATTGGGCATATTAGTCAGCTTGCTGTCACTGTAATGAAATACTTAGATAGTAACTCCCAAAGTTTATAGTTTTACAGGGTCCAGCCCAACACTGAGCGGACCCACTGTTTTGGGCCTCTGGTGGGTATGCTGAATGACCATGGCAAGGAATGTTTGGAAAAGCACACTGCTCGCCTCAAAGCCAGGAAGCAAAAGAGAGTGAGAAGTGAGCAGTATACAAAAATCCATTTCGAAGGTATTTTCTCAGTGTGCTAAGTGTCTCATTTAGACTCCACATCCTCAGTTCTACCCAATTTTTCCCAATAGTGCTGCACTGGACTTTTAGCACCTGGCATTTGGAGAACATTTAACATTGAAATTATAGCAGTGAGTAAGCTTCCAAGCGGGTCTAAAAGAGACCTACTATTGTTACTGAGGCTCTGTTTCTTCTTTCATCCTGGCAAAAGTCTCTCTTAAAGAAATCAACTAATAGCAAATGCTGGAGAGGCTGTGGGGGAAAAAGGAACCCTTCTCTACTATTGGTGTGAATGTAGACTGGTACAACCATTATGGAAATAAGTGTGGTGATTCCTTGAAAAACTAGGATTTAAAGTCCCATTTAACCCAGCTATTTGCTTTCTGAGTATTTTTTTTAAGTTGGTCCATCATCTTTATTTTTTTCTTCCTTTATAATTCATTTTAAAATTAATTTTATTGAGAAAAAATTGCAATGTAACAGCTTCAAAACAGGTTGGTAGAAGAGTTACAGAAATTAATACATTGCATATTGTTTTCTTTGTAGTAGTCATTCATAGCACAAGATGCAGACACGATATCACATCCAAGCACTATTAGCACAGATCTTTTTCCATGTTGAATTAAGAGAAAGTAGCTATATATCTATCCTATTTTGTATATACAGATACAAAATTGTCCCTCATTTATATCACATTTCTTTGTTCAGTTTTGTCAGAGGTGGGTATTCCATTGCTATCCAAATATTGTAGGTGCATGAATTCAGCAAAATATTCCAATATAGTCCAGTACTCCACAATAGTAGTGGGTTAACTGAGTATTTTTCCAAAAGAACTGAAAGCATGATATCTGTGTACCCATATTTATAGAAGCACAATTTGCGATAGCCAAATCTTGGAAACAACAAAAATGCCCATCACCTGAGGAATGAATAAAAAAAGATATGGTATTTTTATTTTTTTTCATAACTTTATTGAGAAACATAATGGTGTTAGTAAATAGGATCACAAGTCCACATCTTGTACAGCAATTAACCACTAAGAAGAATATATGCAGTGTATTATTTGTTGAAACTGTACTTCCAATTTGATTTGAAACTTTCTCATTGCTATCTGTTTATCAATAAAACTTTGGAAAAAAACATAATTTTATTGAGAAACAAATAGCAATAAGACAGTTTCAAATCAAATTGGTAGGACAGTTTCAATAATTAACACATTGCATACATTCTCCCTAGTGGTTAATTGCTATACAAGATGCAGACATGATATCCTATTTGCAAACATCATTAGAACAAATCCCTCTATTCATTAAGAGAATGTAACTATATATCTATCCTAACCACTCTGAATACACAGGTACAAAATGGACATTCATCTGTATCCCCTTTTTTGGTTAAGTTCTGTCATTTGAATATTATATGTGTGTTAACTCAGCAAAATATTCTAAAAGAGTCCAGTAGCCCATAATAGTATTGGGTCTTCCAATTCACTGGCAATGTCAGAAATTGTTGACCTAAGCCCCCTACAGCTCAACATAACACCATGGCTTTACTTCTTATACTTCATTTTTATATTTCTCTGCTGGATGGTTAAGACCAAGGAAAAGCAGGACCTATGCAACAAAAGTTGTAGCTTTTGGGTCTGAGAAGGTCAGTGAAATCCCCTCAGGATTTATCCTGAGATCCTGTACCTCAGATTGTAGAACCTTTGTCAGTGTCA
>NW_004524617.1:14636453-14642151 GCF_000260255.1 Octodon degus | reverse complement strand
AATATGATAAAAATTAAAAATTAGAATATATTTTTTAAATAGGCATAAAGAATTATATACTTCTTATGTTTACACATAAGTCAAAAAAAACTAACCATATACAACCTTGAAGCAGAACAGTCGATGTGGTATTTTTATACAATGGAGAATTACTCAGCTATAAAGAAAGACAAACTTGAGACATTTATAGGTAAATGGATGCAATTAGAGGCTATACTCATAAGTGAAATAAGTCAAGGCCTACAAGATAGCTCAGTGGACTAAGCACCTGCTTAGAAGAGCACAGAGACTGGGGTTCAATCCCCAGTACCACATGACACACTGGCCCAACCTCGGGGTGCACTTGAGCCAGCAACAGAGTCTGGGTACAGTGACACACACCTGTAATCCCAGCACTGGGAAGGCTGAAAACAGGAGAATCAATATGAGTCCGAGCTATGTAGTGAGACCATGTACAAGAAAGAGAGAGAGAGAGAGAGAGAGAGAGAGAGAGAGAGAGAGAGAGAGAGAATCAGACCCATAAGTATAAATGTCATATCGTCCCCCTATTGTAAGAACCTGAAAGATGAGATAAAATCTGAAAGGAATGATAGATATAGTAAAATGGAAAGAAACTGAACATAAGGAATAAATAATAAAGATGAGGAAAAGAAAAAAGTAAGGGGGAAAATCATACAAGTATATATTCAGGATAGCTGAGATGATTATAGTACTAATTTCCATCAATTTTTCTAAAGTAGCAGTTAATGTTTAAAATTTTTACTTTGACTAACTCCATATGGTAATATCTAAAATCTGAGCAACTACATAGAAGATAGCAAAATGCAGTACAAAAACCACAGTTGAATCTTGGCCTTCTAAATGTCTACTGTTTCTAATGTTTTGTCAATTAGTATACTCTTTAAAATAAATTTTTAATAAATAAAAAGTAAAAAAGGACAAGAAAGAAAGGTTTATTGAAAATAAGCATTAATGTTTAATTATTTGACCAATCTTGTTTACCTATATTTATTAACCTGAGCAACAGATTTGATAATGAAAATATGTAATCCAACAAACATTGTTAAATTTTTATTTAACAATGAAATTTCAATGTTTTGAAATTCTGTACCATGTGTATTATTGTTACTCTATTTTTGTCTTTATTTCTGCTATTTACTTTTTAAAACAAAATTTAAAATAAGAAAACAATGTTAAAAGAGGGATAAAACCAAAAGAATACTGTCAGGCTTGAGGATCATGTGATCTCTGTAGTCACTTTTAACTTGTACTATTGTAGTATAAAATTAGCCATATACAAGACATAATCAAGGGGCCAGGGATATGGCTGAGTAGAATAAGCGCTTCCCCGGCAAGTGCAAGGGTCTGAGTTCAATCCCCAGTTCCGCAAATAATAATAATAATAATAATAATAATAATAATAATAAGGGTGGCTGTATTTTATTTTATTTATGTTCTTAAGGGTGGCTGCATTTTAATGAAACTTTATAAAAAATAAAGACAAAAAGGTAAAAAAAAAAAAAGACTACTCCCCAGTGGAATGTTCTAAGAACAAACTAATACTTCTAAGGTTTGATCTGATTAGGCATGATATTGTGTGACAATTCTACGCACCTATAAATGTGTCAACTCTTCCCCTTCTGTCCGCCTCCCTGCTCTTTACTTGCTATAAGCTCTAAGCCTTCTTGCTATAATCATCATGACGACCTTTAAACTGGCCTCTTTGTCTTTCTAAGTGGCCACCAGAATTCTGGACCATAAACCCAAACCTGGCCATAAATTTTCACTTAGCACCCTGGAATGACTCTCCATTACGTTCAGAACAAATATCCAGGCCTTTTTCTAAGCTTATGAGTTCTTTTTTGAACCAATTCCAAAACTTTTCCAAACCTGCCCATCCTAAAGTATTTGTGGTTCTCAAGACAAGTTAAGCTCTCTATCTCATCCTTATAACTTGAAATGTTATTCTCTCTGCCTGGAATATTCTTTCCCTCAGTCATAGTTTAGCTAATTTCTAAACAGTTTTATGTGAGGTGAATATATTTCTTATTAAATTCTTTAGGCTTGACTAACTTATAACTTTTGGACTCCATTTAGACTTTTTCTACCGTTTTTGATTGAGTTCCCCAAAAGAGAGACCCAAAAACAAAGATGTGGACGAAGGTGTTTTCTTGAGTGGGACAATATTCCCAGAAACCAAGGCCAGGCACAGTGTCACATGCCTGTAATGCCAGCACTTGGGAAGGTGAAGCAGGAGGATCACAGACAAGAGAATAACTGTGAGTTGGAGGCCAACCTAAACTACATAATGAGACCCTATCTCAAACAGAAAAAAGCAAAAATAAAACAAAAATGATTCTTAGAAGGAAGAGTGAGAAAACAAAGACAGAACACCAATAAAGGGTATGTTAGTGAGTGTAAGCATGTTAGCGCTACAGGCAAGTAGCACTAACTATGCCAGGAATTCTTTGAAAACCTGTAGGAAATGCATCTATAAGTTGTCCTACAGGGAAGAAAAATGTCTGGGTATTTATCTATTTTCCCAACCCTCATTAATTCAGAGGCTCTCCTGAGGGCATTAGTTCTTGAATGTTTCCAGGATGTCCTATGGCTAGAAAATATGTCAATTAGAAAGAAAATTATTGGCCTATATGGAAGCAAACTACAGTGACCTTCCAAAGGAGGCCAAGAGGATAAGAAACAAGTAGTACAAAGCATGTGTGTGCACATCTTCTTCAAAGATTTTCCAAACTCCACCTCTCCCTTGCTGGTGAGATCAAAAGAAACTCTTTTCACTAATTCCATAATGCACCAAAGTTCTTACCTTACTACACAAGCTTTTTGTTTTACCTTTTGTCTTACTCCACTGAACACTGCACATCTTTAATGAACGGTCTTTACAGCTCTTCATGCTCCACATTTAGCAAAGTCCCTTGGACCTAGTAGGCCCAATAATATATGTAGTTGATTTATGATCTTTGTATTCATCATAATTTTATACATGAAATCCCCAGCAGAAAGATATAATCATCTTCTGTATAATACTCATTTTAAGGACAGAAATCTTAAATGCAGTGAGAAAACAACTAAATGCAGGTCCATATCTGCTAGTGGCTAGGGCAGTATCCAAACTACTTCAGTTCCTGTTGCATGGTGCACTCCAGGAGTGGCATTCACCTGAGGCTAAGCCTTTTAAATCTTGGCAGAACAGAGTTATCCTAATCTAGAATAATCCTCTTTACAATATTCAAAAGATGCTTGAAGGTAGAAGAAAAGCAGCCCTGGAAATGCCTAGTCCTGTGCTTTATCTGTAAAAGAGATCTTTGAATTGTTTTCTTCTCCTACTTAGCCTCTCCAAGGAACTGCCTCCCCATTTAACTTTTCTACAATTCTAGTATTTGTGAATATGTAAATCAATTTTTACTATTAATTGATTCACAACATAATGCCATTCATGAGAAGGAAGTGATCAGCCATGGGAAACAGAACGCCTTGTAGCTTTGTCATTTTTAAAGTCAAAGCAAGAGGTACACAGTTCTAATAACAGAAGGGATAAAGTGCTTTGTTCTTAGGTTATACTCTAGAGTACAACTTTCTAAAGGATTAAATTACCTAAACATCAAAGCAAGACTGCCCTGAAGCTAAGAGTTGTACCAGGAACACCCCTGATTCTTACATCCCTTATTTCAAACATAAGACAATGGATCTGGTGATTAGAATGGGCTCTGTTCACTTTTCACAGTAAAGGAATAGAATTAAAGCAGCTCTCCCTTAACAATATAATGATGGCTGGTAAACCACTGAAAAATGAAAGCATTTCAACATGCATAAGGTCAGAGTCTATTTGGTTTCTTTTTCTGTTATGTATTTTGGAACAACTTGACAGTTTTCCATTTTAACATTTTGAGGGATTTTTCTTGGTAGAATCCAGACAAGGACTGCAGAAGTTTTGCCATCTGCAAAAAGAGTGGGTAGGATTAGATCAGCAAACATTTTGGGTTCCATAACAATATTTTTGTTGGTCCACAAAACTCCTCAAAGAAATACCAACATGAAAAATGAATGCAAATAATGAAAAATTGATTAATTCTTAGGCCACAATATTGCCTCTTTATGATACTAGTGGTAAATGCATAAATACCAATCAATTAATTGATTATAATATATATAGCACGTGATATTATCTAATAATGATGCTTTTTACACATTATGATAACCATTTAAGGCATTTTAGAAAAGAAGTCAAGTAATTTTCTGCTAAAATATAGAAATATTGAGCATACAAATACATATTTTTATATTGAATAGTCCTGGGTTCTGTTTATACTATCATTACAGTAGAACCCTGAACAAGACAGTTAATCTCTTTAATCCTCAATTTCCTCACTTTAAAATGGGTTTGCTAATAATGAATAACCTATAGAGTGTGTTTTTTTTCTTGAAATTCAATAGGCTAAGATACTTTGAAATACCTGGGGCTAAACTGGCACATCAAATGCATTGAAAGGGTTGTTTCTCTGTTTTCTGTCATTCCTGTAAATTCTCAGCACAATTTTCCTAAAATGTAAGAGATTATCTTTTTGTCATTTCTTTAACATTTTCCTTTCAATGTTTCCCTCCCCAGACATAACACAAAGGTAGAAAGTATTGGGCACAAATTGAAATATGGTCATATTGGATTAGTAGGCTGCCAATATAAATTTATTTCCAGAACCAGTCCTAGCCCAAGTCCGGTGAGTGTGTGGGAGAGCTTCCAGCTACCCTGCGCCGGCGGACCTATTACTGGTCCCAGCCCAGGAGCAGCGTGGGTGAGACCCTCTTCCACTCCCTTGGGACGACCCCCACCAATCCACAGCACCTCGCCCACCCCTCTTGCCCAGTAGGAATTGCTACCGCATTCCGGGAACCCCCAAACCCAGTCCTAGAACAGACCCAGTGAGTGTGTGGGAGAGCTGCCTCTCCCCTCCACTCAAACTTGTCCCCTCCAGGCTCAGCTCAGGTCTGGCATACAGGCCTGGGGTGAAACCCTGCAGCTGCAATCCATGCAGAGAGTGTAGAGGATAGAACCAACCAGCTAGTCCAGGAGCACAAAATCTTGCCAGAGGGGCACAACAGGTTTAGCACCAAGGGCAGCAGCAGGAAGGAGCTGAGCACCACAGCCAGACCCCAGTCAGGCACAGCTGGATAAATACAAACTTTGTAGATCTGCACCTGAACTTCAGAATGTGCTAAAGTTATAACTACAACGAAGAACTACAACAAAGCTCAGAAGACAGTGCTACACAAAATGACGAGAAGGAAGAAATTGCAACCTCAGAATCTAAGCTCACACATAACAAGTGCAGAGGACACTAACACAGAACAAATTGGAAATCACACAGCTGAAAGCAAGGAATCAATGGCTTCTGAAATACAGAAACACCTGCAGAAAGGTATAGAGGAACACAGATTGCAAATAAAAAAAGAAATCCCTGAATTAATAACATCTGCAGTACAGAATCAAATGCAGAAGCATGGATGAAACCCAATGCCCACCCAGAACAAGTGCAGAGGACACTAGCTCAGCTGAAATGCATGAATTAATAGCGTTAAAATTAAATAAGCAGGGCTGGTGAGATGGCTCAGTGGTCTAAAGCACCTACTTAGAACAAACTTAGCAAAGCACAGGGACCGCGGTTCAATCCCCCAGCACCACATG
>NW_004524617.1:14625791-14630713 GCF_000260255.1 Octodon degus | reverse complement strand
TTACTCTTAGATCTGGTACAAGACAAGAATGTCCTCTATCACCACTCCTATTCAATATAGTTCTGGAATCATTAGACATTCTGTTTTTTACCTGTTCTGTAAGTATATTTGAACTGAGTTAACACACCTATAATATTCAAATAACGGAACTTAACAAAAAAGGGGATACAGATGAATGTCCATTTTGTATCTGTATATTCAAAGTGGTTAGAATAGATATATAGTTACATTCCCTTAATGAATAGAGTGATTTGTTCTAATGGTGTTTATAAGTAGGATATCATGTCCGCATCTTGCACAGCAATTAACCTCTAGGAAGAATGTATGCATTGTGTTAATTATTGAAACTATCCTACCAATTTGATTTGAAACTGTCTCATTGCTATTTTTTATCAATAAAATTATGGGGAAAAAAGGTAGATTGAGATATGTTTGTAAATATATGTCTTACCAAAAAAATAAATAAAATAAATAAAAAATAAATAAATTTATTTCCGTTTTCATTTACCTGTCTCAGAAAAATATGTCAAACTATTGTATTATGTTAGTTTAAAGAACCTTTTAACTCTAAATATCTCTAAAACTAACTTGGAAATGAAGAAAGCTGGAAAGTGTGGGGGTAGTTAGGGCTAATCAGATCTGTCCCTGGTGCTAAAAATGAATAATAACCTTAATTCTCATTTAGAAGCAATAGAAGGAAAGCTATTTTGACTAAATGAATAGCCTGAATTATACTATGTTTGCTACATAAAAGCCACATTAGGACCATGAGATAGTTCAGTGGCTTAAACATCTCTCTGGCTACCACAAAGTACTGAGTTCAATGTCCAGTACCAAAATTAATTAATTAATTAATTAATTTTAAAAAATTTAAAAAGTCAACATTACTCAGGTACGACCAAAATCAGAAGAGATTATCTTCTTTAGCCAAGCTCAGTGTTAGGCCCATTCCAAAGAAAAGAGAGGAAGAGACTTCTACTAGCCTGGCGATTCAAAACGTTGATATGTGTCCTGAATACAGTCCCCTAACCATTCAAGTTGCAGATTAGTTTTTTTGTTTGTTTGTTTGTTTGTTTTTGCTTTTTTTTTCAGAACTGGGGATTGAACTCAGTCCCTTGCACTTGCCAGGGAAACGTTTATTCCACGGAGCCATCTCCCAAGCCCTAGATTAGCTTTTATTTATTTATTTATTTTGGATGACAAAATATTTTTTCCATAATTTTATTTTGAAACAAATCACAATGAGACAGTTGCAAACCAAGTTGGTAAGACAGATTCAATAATCAACACATTGCATACATTCTCCCTAGTGGTTAATTGCTGTAAAAGATGCGGACATGATATCCTATTTACAAACACTATTAGAACAAATCCCTCTATTCATTAAGAGAATGTAACTATATATCTATCCTAAATATTTTGAATACACAGATACAAAATGGACATTCATCTGTATCCCCTTTTTTGGTTAAGTTCTGTCATTTGAATATTATAGGTGTGTTAACTCAGCAAAATATTCTAAGAGTCCAGTAGCCCATAATAGTATTGGGTCTTCCGCTTCACTGGCAATGTCAGAAATTGTTGACCTGAGTCCTCTACAGCTCAACATAACACCATGGCTTTACTTCTTATACTTCATTTTTATACTTCTCTGCTGGATGGTTAAGACCAAGGTAAAGCAGGATCTATGCAACAAGAGTAGCATAGATCTGTAGCTTTTGGGTCTGAGAAGGTCAGTGAAATCCCCTCAGGATTTATCCTGAGATCCTGTACCTCAGATTGTAGAACTTTTGTCATTGTCAGCAATGTGGATGAGTCACAGCCATTGCTTGGCCAATGTGCTCTCTGTGAACGCCTGTGAGAATGTTTTCTCTCCATGTGACTCTCCTTAGGCACACTCTACATCACCGATCACTTTCCTCTTTTGCCTCATAATCTTCTTGATCAGAAAATTTGGGACACTACCGAGTTACATGACGTTACAGCACAAGTTCTCATATGTCCTGAGTCTTAATTTACCGGGGAAGGCTAGGGCCAAAATGTTGGCTTTCCTTGCAGCCCTTCTTTTTCTCTAATTTTGGTCTGCAAACTTAGGTTGTTAACCCTCCAGAGAGAAGTTTATTGTTATTACCATGCAACGTAGACTGTTAAGCTTAAGCTCACTATCTGTCTGAATATCAAACATCTTAGGCATAACATGGAACAGGTATTTTTCATCAAGTATTGGTATGTTGAACTTTAAGCCCCTGCAGAATATGATGAAAAAATATTTAAAAATTAGAACATATTTTTAAAAATAGGCATAAGAATTATATACTTCTTATGTTTACACATAAGTCCAAAAATCTGACCATATACAACCTTGAAGCAGGACAGTCCCACAACATTCCTTTCACTGTCTCCTGCCTTCATTCACCACCCCCTTCTTTTTGAACAAGCATCTATGATAGATTAGCTTTTAAATGTTTTACATTTTACTGCTTTAGATGTCTCCATTACCTCATACTATTCTTTGTAAGATGTATCTAAGCCATGGTTCCAATGCCACACAGTTTGGTGAAAAGGTACTCATTTATAATTAGCAACATTAGTTTGCCTGCTAAATGTGCTTATCCAATCAAATGTAAAGGATTTCTCTTGAATCAGCATGCCCCCCTACCTAACTTATTTGCAACCTAAATTTCTCACATACGTTAGCACATATTTTGAATATGTGCAATCTGAATTATAAACTTCTTCATTTATTTGTTTTTAACTTAACACTGATTCCAATAAAAATATTTTTAATACCATTAGTCCAAGTAGGAAATATCCCCATCCTCTTTAGACAACTTATATGCATTTTACTCTAATAAACCACTGATACATATATACTCAAGCCTGCTCTGTACCAAATCACGGCATTGAAGGTCTGAAGGTACAATGAAAAGGTAAAGATAAGTTTCTTGATCAGTTAAAATTTTGTTAAGAAACACAAAAAATATATACCTAGATATGAAACATTAAATCACATGGAAACAAAACAGGAAGCAAAATGATAGTTCTAAGCTAAAGGTGTTCTAAGACTAGAGATCAAATAAATATTGTCTATGCCTTATGAGTGTGTGTGTGTGTGTGTGTGTGTGTGTGTGTGTGTGTGTGTGCCCATGCACGCACGTGTGGTACTGTAGGGAATCAAACCCAGAACCTCAAGCATGCTAGCAAGTGCTCTACCACTGAACTGTAATTTATCCCCCATTCATCCCTTTTCTGAGCCCACAAATTGTTGGGATGGGACATCTTCTCTGTCATTAACATTACACAGGTTTTTGTCTTAATTTTCTATATATTTACTCAAATCATTAAACAATAATTTCCTTGGCAAAAGAACTCCCTTATTCAATTTTTCCTAATCATCAACGAGAAAAGGAATTTTCTCAATGAAATTATTCAAATAAAATTGCTCAATGGAGCAATTTTAAATCAATCAATCTTGGTTGTGGCAGTTGAAGAGGACTTATTATGGATGGTCTGCAATTGTAAGAAAACCTTTAAGGGTAAAAGGATTTTGAAAGGTAGAGAGAAGATAGGACCACACTTTCCATTTGAAAAAAAAAAGCAAGGCAGAGGTTTGAACCAGGCTGCCTCACCCACCAGTGTCATTGTAAGCACAGACACTCACTGTATGCCAAAATGTTTTCCCAAATTCATTGTGGGAGATAAACCTCAGTTAGCCCTGAATACTGTATTTATTCAGAAAAATAATTATGCATAATCTTTTCCTTATTTTTCCTGGATCATTCTTCTAAAAGACTCATAATGACACTGAGAACCTGCTAAATTGACAGAACAATCTGAAAGACTGAGATAAACAAGCAGCGGGACAGGGTTCCTATATACGCAGTGTTGTGTCTCTTCATTTTAGACTGTTAGGGCTTGTCACACCAGCTTTCTCTCTTCAATTGCAAGCTTAGACTACCTTTAGAATTTTTCTTTGGCATCCCATTTTAAGGAGTACAGTACTTCTGGCATAAAACAACTTCTTGGTTAAAATGAGGATGAGACTCATAGGAGGCAAATATGATATTTGTTAAGGGACATCCCCATTCTGAATGGCTAAACATTGTTTGATCTTACATGCATGTTTCCATTCTCCAAATCTCACCTAGATCTTTAAAGATGGCAAAACATCATTTACTTAGCAATATATCAGTATTGAGATTGGGATGCTATAAAATAATTACAAGAAAACCATACTAAGTGCCAGCCTCAGTTGTAGCCTCTCAAAATCCTTCGCATAATCCCATTTTGCAAAGTGATTTCATGGCTGACATAAAACTATTTAGATTTAAGATATATGCATGAAAATTATTCATTGTTTTTCAGGCAGAAAATGGTGGTGTAATTGAAAGTTAACACCTGACACATTTGCTAGGCAAGAGTAGACCCTTGTTTCTAACCTTATCAAACCAAATAACCTTTTGCTTTAAATCCACACTCCCACACCATAATCAATCTTTCTGTCTCCTCTGAGCAATACTGAATAAAGAGACCAATTCCGAATGTAGCAAATGATAGAAATACCTGGAAAGTGGTACTAATTCAGTATTTTATCAAAGAATGTAATCTCTATGAAGGAATAACTTTGTGTCTTCCAATTTAACAATAATGAGAAAAGTATATGTTAAGGGCACTCTACTTAAAATGTAGTGTAGGGTATTTGACCCTAAAAAATAGAGATGCAGTCAGAGATTTAGGTACTGAATGTTCAGTTCAGTGTTATTTACAATAGAATATATTTGTTAAAAAAATTAAAAGTCCAATAGTATAAATTAAATTAAGGTTCAACCACATGATGGAATTCTATGTCATTAAAATCCTTTATGGCAATATAAATTGACATGACAAAATGCCCAAGATCTTAATGGGGAAAATGGTTACCA
>NW_004524617.1:14578579-14625691 GCF_000260255.1 Octodon degus | reverse complement strand
GTCAAGGTCACAGTAGATAGTAGTAGTCTGCCAAGTTTGGTTCATTTTTCATTGCAGTAAGGGAAAATAAACACCAGGGAGAATTAAGACACATGTTAATAACAGCATGTTTAAAATCATTTGGGTTTGTACTAAGTAATTAGGGGGAAGGTTTAAATAAGTGGGCTTTTCTCCATATTGGATGTCATCAGCAAGCAGGAATAGATTTATGCTTGACTTGCTTAATAACGAGAGAGAGAGAGAGAGAGAGAGAGAGAGAGAGAGAGAGAGAGAGAGAGAGATTGTAATTTGTGTTTTGAAAGGCAGCAATAGTCACCTGTATTAACCAGAATAAGAACCTGTTTAGTCATTTTTGTGGGTTAGACAAGGTTCATGCTTGGCCTGTGTTCAGACATGATTATAGAGTGGTCTTTATTTGTCTTAATACATCGCAGTTACAGAACACCCTTCCCTGACATCAGTGTTTTAGGAAATGCTTTATGTTCAACCAGAACACCAAAGCTTAGTTGTGGGTGCTAGAACAGCTCCTAGCAACACTAAGTCCGAACTGATGATATCAAGTCAGCTCTTTAATGTCAGGGACTGGTATTATTTTCACAGGTAGAGAGATTAGAATTACAGTGGTTATAATGTATTAAATTTTTTAATATCTTAGGTGCTATTTTAAATGTTTTACACCTTATATTCCATTTAAATAATCACAGCAACTCTATGTAGTGGGTGCTATTATTTTTCCCATTTTGCAGAAAAGAAAACTGTGCAATAAACAGGTGAAGTTACTCACCAAATACAGTATATGGTGGCCAATAAATAAGGGAGCTAGGACCTAATTCAGTGCTTCTAAAAGCAAAACCCTTAATGTGTACATTATATTACCTATGTGTACAAGTAATTATTAATAGATTACTTTTTAAAAGTGGTGGGAGCACAGAGATAAGGGTGTTTTGTTTCCTGTTTCTTGCTATGTTCTAAATGGCTGATTAATATGCATAAATGTTAATCTAAAGAGTAATTAAAGAATGGATTGGTGAACTCTGTTCCCACCTTCATGGTCCCAAAAGTAAATTCAAGTCTTTCGTAGTGGCAATGCTCCCCTGAATGTCAAAAGAAATATAGGGAGATTCTCATGGGCACACACACAAAAACACACACCCACACCCACATTAACTGCATTATTCACAATAAAAGGTGGTTAAAGATCCACTGGCAGACAGTTCTGTCTCAGGGTGAAAGTTCCTCCCCAAGGGGACAGTGAAAAATAGAGTTGGGAGGACTAGCTACATACTGGTCTGAAAAGAAAGGCCCTTTCTGTGTGGGAGAACAGCACACCCACCCTGGCCTGGCCAGCTTAGAGCCAGTCTCAGGCTCTAAGATTCAGCCCAGAGTACTGACAGAGGACATGCCTGCTCTTCATCCTGCATCAGGGCAGACATTAAAAGGCCCGAAATTCTGAAGAATAAATACTAGGTTGGGAGCGAATCACTTGGAAGTACTGTACAAAGATTTCAGAATGCAAAGCACTTTTCCAAGATATTAAGGATTCCCAAAGAGATTTGTGGGCTGGTTTCCCTTTCCCCTCTCTTACTTTTGTCCCTGAACGGGCATCAGGGCGTAAGAAGCACCCCTGTCCCTTTCTCTGCGAGGAGACCAATTTTAGGCCTCCTGGGAAGAGCCCACCCACTAGATGCGGTCGGATCACGGAGCTGGGCGGCAGTATTTCCCATTGCCACCCCCCTCCATCTTTTCCTCTGCCCGGGCTGAAAGCCACGCAGGGCATCCACTCTGCCATTTAGCACCTCCACTGCTCAATGGTGGGTGGTTTCCCAAAGCGTTTGCCCCAGCAGCCACTCTTGCTCGCCTCGCTGCTTGCAGGGGCACAAGTCAATGAGGCTTTTCCCTCCGCGATCATCGTGAATCAGCAAAGCGCTGCAGAGCACCGGTGTCTCGGCAAGCAGAAATTAAAATGCTGGGGGGAGGGCACCAGAGAAGTGTGGCAAGGGAATTTCTAGCCCTCTTCCCTCCTGGGGAAGTGTCCCTCGGGAGGGTAGCATTAGAGAGCAGGGCGGGGCCCGGGTGTTGGCTTGAAGCTGCGGGACTTAGGCGTCCCGGGGAGCCTTCTGAAAGAGAAAGCTGGGAGGGGAAGAGCGAGGGTGAGCAAAGAAAGCGGACCAGAGATAGGTAACGGACCTAGAAAGGGCGAGCCAAGCAGGGCGTGTGAGCCCCTGGGGTGGAAAGCCCAGCAGTTGCAGGTGTTGCTGTGCCGGAGCGTAGTGGGGGCGGGGGGTGGGGGGGAGCATCAAAAAAGGAGGAATTCCCAGCCTGTGACTTCCTGTTTCCGACGTGCAAGTTCCCAAGTTCAGTTTGAGAAGTGGAGGGCCGCTTGACGCTGGGGAGTTTGGGATGGGAACGTTAGGGAAATGCCTGAGTTTCTCCTCCTTCACGTCTCCCCCCTTTCCATCTCCTTCCACGCTCCCTCTTCTTTTTGTCCCTATTCCGTCTTGCTTCAGCTTTGATTAATATGCATGTCCATGCTCAATAGTGCGGGCCACAATCCAGGGACCGCACCTCTGGTCGCCCCCACCTCCCCCTCCACTCTTGGCACTGGGAAGCCCAGGAGGAGCGATCAGATGTGGGGTAAGGCCAAAAGCTTGGAGCGCAGAGCCTCAGGACCCCTTTCTCGCACCCTTGTCTCCACCCCTCTCCCCTGGCCGGACAGGGCGCCTCAATGACCTACGCTCCAAGATCTGACTCGATCTGCGTCGCAGTGGACAAACCTGGGGGTTTGGAGCACCTGAAGAAACGCGCTAAATTGTACCTGTGCGTGGCCGTTCCCGCCGCCGCCGCAGGTCTATCCCGGGCCGAAACCGGCGCCCGCCTTCTCGGGGAATTCTCCCGCTGGGAAGTGCAAGGGGAACCACAGTAGCTGCTTGCTAGCTCACACTGGCGCGCACACGCCCAACTTTGCCAAGCCATGGGCGCCCCCCGGGCTCCCCCGCGCCCCCTGTGGCTCAACACGCTTGGAAACCTGTATCTTTCCTAGTCTGAGATAAGGTTTCCCCGCTCACACCTTTGCGTGTGGAGGAGGAGTGAGGAGGGTAAGGGAGAGAAGGGGGTTAACATTGGTTCCCTGGCCAGCCCTCCTCAAACACTCTACACCCGCAGGGGCGCCCGCGCCAGCCCCGCCGCACTAGGTCCCCCAGACTTGCCAGTGACGACAGAGAGGAGAAGGCAGGGCGGAGAGCCCAGTGCCTAGGAGCCCTGGTGACGGACAGTTCCACCGAGTGACTGTCACTATCAGACTTTATTACTGGGGGGGCCTGGGGAGGGACACTGGAGGCAAGCAGCAAAACTGCCCAGCTTCAGTGTATTCGGAGCGATCCTAAATTAGGGCGCTCGAGAAAAATTCTCCAGGGACACATTGTGGATGAACGTGTTCCAGCCGCACACCCGGAGCCCGTGGTCCCGCCGAAGCTGCAGTGTTGGGGCTATCTTAAATGGCTCTTACTCGGGAGGAGGCGTATTTCCACCCTCCAGCCTTGTGGCTCCCCACCCCCTCTCGGCACCAGCCAGTGCGCGCCACCACCTGAGCCTGGCGAGAGCCCGGGCGCACGCAGTCTTCAGCCTGCTCCTTTCCGCCTCTGGGGAGACTCAACTCTAAGCGGGTCCGCCCGACACCCCCAACCCCCACAGGAGAACTCTTTACTTTTTGTTTGGAAGATCCGGGCCATTTCTTTATTTATCTCTGGGTCTCCCCAGAGGAGGGCAGGGAGGGGAGGGCGAGCGTGGCGGGCCGGGCCGGGGGAGGGGAGCGCTGGGAGGGGAGGGGACTGGGTGTAGCCTGGAATTCTCCGTCCTCGTGTTCCTGGGCTGGCGCGCAGAGTCTCCTGGCGATAGCGCCGCCACCGCCGCCGCTCCCCGTGCCACCCGTCGTTGGCCTCGGGGGTCGGGTGAGTGGGGTCATGACGTGCCGCGGGGGCTGCCCCGGGCCCGGACCGCGCTGAGGAGGGAAGCGGCCGCGCAGCGCGGAGCCCCCCGGGCGGGGAGGCGGCGGAGGGTGGGGAGGGCGCACGGGCTAGGGCGGGGTGGGGGCGGCGAGGAGGCCGCCAAGCTGGGGGGCTCTCCGGGCGGGCGCGGCCGCGGGCAGGAGGGCGTGTCTCCAACCCGAGGGGACCCTCCTGAGGCGCGGCGCGGGACTCCCCGATGGTGGTGCCGCGGCTCCGGGAGAGCTCAGGGTCTTGCCTCCGCCGCCGCCGCCGCCGCCGCCGCCCGAGCCCGCGCCGAGCGTGCGCCTCGCCCTCCTCCCGCGCCCGCTCTGCTCTAGGATGCTGCGGCAGGTTCTGCACAGGGGCTTGAGGACGTGTTTCTCCCGGCTCGGCCACTTCATTGCCAGTCACCCGGTCTTCTTTGCCTCGGCGCCGGTGCTCATCTCCATCCTGCTCGGCGCCAGCTTCAGCCGCTACCAGGTCGAAGAGAGCGTGGAGCACCTGCTGGCGCCCCAACACAGCCTGGCCAAGATCGAGCGCAACCTCGTCAACAGCCTCTTCCCGGTCAACCGCTCCAAACACCGGCTTTACTCGGACCTGCAGACCCCCGGTCGCTACGGCAGGGTCATCGTCACCTCCTTTCAAAAAGCCAACATGCTGGACCAGCATCACACCGACTTGATCTTAAAGGTGAGAGAGGGACGGGTGCGGGTTGGAGCTGCTGTCTCGGCCGGGCTGGCTCTGCTCGGGGTCCCGGCTCAGAGCGCCACCTCTCCCGTACTAGGAGGCTGCGGCAGGGGCTGCCCTGTACTGCGCGCCCCAGGGCGGCCGTCTGGAGCCCTCCAGTCTCCCCGTCAGGGAGCGTCCAGGTCCAGCCTGGCCTTACCCGCACAGCCCTCCCCAGCACCCCGCAGCTGCTGCAACAGTTGGAGTGGCGGCGGCCAAGGTGCTGTGGTCGATGCGCTTGTTTTGGTCGCGGTGGGCTTGGGGGCGGGGAGACTTTGGGGTAACTGAGCCAAGTAGCAGAAGCGTGAGAGAAGACATTCAAGAAAGTCCCGCTACTTGAGAAGAAAACATTAAGCTGGGAGGAGGGGGGAGAGAACCGCTCCTCTGTCCCCAATTTTTTTTCTCCCTTCCTCTGGTCCCCGAAGTGTCTTGGGGAAAGGCTCCTGGAGGGTAGGGAGAGGACAGAGAAATGGGAGGCTGGCCAGTGGAAAAAATGCCTCCCACTCACCCAGAAAAAGTGCGGTCCTTTATGAGTGAGAACAGTGACTGCCCAGCTGCCCTCTCCTGCCCTCCCAAGTAAGGTAGCCATATCTAAGTAGGAATTGTAATTCGCAGTTATTTCCTCTTTCGCAATAGCTTCTCTGAGATGCAAAAGCTTCTTTGAAAAAAGAGAGAACCCTTGGGTCCACTTTCACTTGGTGCATCTGAGCTTGAGAGGGAGGGGCAGAGGCAAGAGGCTGAGGGCAAAAGCTGGGCTGAGTGACCTGAGAAGAACAGAGGAAACAGAGCAGCTGGTTCTAGGTGGCACTACCAGAAGTCGGTTGTGCCATCAGCCTGAGGTGGGAATTTGATGTAAAAAGTGAAGTTAATGGCGATAACTTTCAAGAAGTTCGAAAGGAAAGCAGAAGAGGGCTAGAGATGGAGAAGTGGAGAGCATGGGTAGAAGAGGGAAACTGGGTGAGAATGTTTCATCTAAATCCCTTCTGGGGATTGTGGGTTTGTTTACTTCAAGTTCTCCTTGGAGAGAGCAGGGAACCAGTGCTAGCTAGGACTGTGATGCCCAGGGATGGCAAGTGCTGGTTTTGTTTGGGTCTCTGGTCTGGATCTGGGACTAAAAGCAAATTAGATTTCTATTCTACTTATGACAAGAAGACTCTGCTAGTGAACCTAGGGAGCTCTTCCTGTCTTCCTTTCTTCCTCTCCAGGTAATGGTGTATCCCTAGAGACGAGTTAATTTTCCTCTATTATTTTCCTTCCTCTGTTTGTTGTCATGTTATCAGTCAGCAATTAGGAAAGAGGGGAATCTGGCTGGAGACTCAGTGAAATTACAACTATTCACATTCAGTGGCTCCTGATGTTGTTAATGGCACAAAAACACCACATATACTAACTTTTTGTAGAACCTTATTAATGTTAATCCTGAGATGTTCACTTTTTTCTTGATTATACTTCCACCATCGGAGTGGGTTTAATACTTGTGAACATATGTTGACACACAGATAAATACTGTTAAAAATGTTTTCCCAGGAAAACAAGTAGTAGTTTCATCACAGGTTTAAGGAAACTATAATTTAGCCAATCCTGGCAGTTGGAAATGCCCCATTTTTTGATAAATGATCTATTAAATGATTTTTTTCCCCTTTGGAATCTTTCTTCCCTGAGATGTTTCCACTGGCATTTTTCTCCCTAAGAAACCATCACGCCACTGTGACGAGCAGTCACCAGTTACATTCAGTCTCAAGGTTAATGAGACATCAACAGGCACAGCCGATCTTTCTTCAACTAGATTCTTTTTCCTTATTTGATTTTGATCAGTTCAGCAAAGGTGGGAGCTGGAGAGATGGAGACTGGCTTTGCCTCCCTGGCTAAAGGGCAACTTTAAAGGACAGTGGTGGAGTCAGTGGACTGTTGTATGAAATGGGATGGTTTTTCATGGTCTAGGTGTTTGGGTGAAATGAAAAACAAACCTAATAGTGGTCAGAACTCATTTCTGTCAGATCACTCTCTGATCAAATGAGTTCATACAGCTTATTAAAAACTCAAACTTATGAACTTTGGGGAATTATCTTCAATTTTAAATTATAAATCCTCTTCTCCCCCCTACTTCTAACTCCTATTTTGGTAGGCATGGAGCAAGGGGATAGGAAAATGGACCTTCAGTAGTCATGGTAATGTAATGTGTAGGAGTGAGCACTTTTTTTTCCATTTAGAGATATGATCATTTGTCCTTTACAAAAGGTGTTTTGAGTGAAAGAGTCATTGTTACTGTAGTAACTAGTGTTATTCTGATATGTGATTATTGGCATCAAGGTTAGCACCAACAGTTAACACCTACACAATACCAAACAGCCCCTGCTTGTTTTGTGGCTTCTCACTCAGGAAAATGAAGTGGGCAGAGCTTCAGCAGGATTTGAAGCTTTCTCAAGGCTATCAAACTGGAGGAAGAAACCTATATAAGGTGTAGGGTATTTGAAGAATAATGATTCTCTCTTCATGTTTCGGGGTAGTACTCTTCAATAAAGGTGATCCTTCTTGGGATATTAATGTAGATAACTTGCTGGCTAAAAATAGACTGAGTGGGGATAATGACAGAAATTTGAAAAGTCACATTGACTTTTTGAAAATGTAATTGAGAGTAACACAGAACAATATCTGTGTTTGAAAATCTCGCTGTCCTGGTTCAACAATGATCTCAAATTTGTGGAAGTGACATGAGTACCCTACTCTGTAGTATAGCATTTGATCCCACAGGGAGTGAGGCTCTGTACATGCCTTCCTCTAAAGGAAAGGCATCATTTGGGGTAGAGTCAGTGGAACCTGGTGTGGCAGCTGAGGACTCAGTCATTAATTTTGGAAATGATGATCTTCAAAGGTCTTCATTTAAGTAGCAAATTAAATTAACTCGTTATAACTTTTAACAGAAAATCAATTATGTTGATCTCAGAGCAAATTTAAAAGTAAAGCCTCACAATCTTTCATGGACATGTTTTTTTTATGATCACATAAAGCTGAAGTATAGGAAGATTCCACTGATAATTGATTTGGGCTGTAACTAAGACAGTACTTGATTTATCCCAGAATCATCCAGACAGAATGAAAAATGACTGTAGTTGCATTCTTATGATAATGTTATGACCTTTAAAATGCTCTATAGGTAATAAATATACAGTGTATTTACGTGTGATATACTGGGGAAAATGTCCCATTTTGCAGATGAGAAATGTGCTTCTCTGAAGTTACCTGATTTGTTCATGGGAAAAGCATGGACAGACCCAGAACCGGATGCAGGGTCTTAGACTTCAAAACCTGTGCTCTTTTCACTATAATTTATTTCCTTTCATAGAATAAACTATGTGAATGACTTATAATATATATTTTGTTATCCAAATGAAGTACATTTGATCAAAACCAAATATCCCATCTCTTACTATTGTTCTGACATTAGTCATTCTATGATAAGAGCATTTTCTAGGTTTGTTCTGACTGGTGTTGATGAAAATCTATATATAGAAGCTACAAATACCCAAAGTAAAGCATTTGATATTTGTAATCAGCAATATATAAAGATAAAATATTTTAGTGGAAAAAAATTCACTGGGTAACGACCATATTTGTGTTCTGTTAGAGTGCTGTTCATTGGCATGGTCCAGGTAGGTTCAAGTCTAGGGAATCATACAGTCCCTGGCAGATAGGAGCTATTCAATAAATACTTGTTGAATGGGCTTCTCTTAGTTTACTATCACATTTATATGATGATGGCTAAAGAAAACTCTATAGAAAATGCTTTCAAAGGTATTTTAAATTAAATTTTTATTGTACAATTTATAGGCAACTTTTAAGCTATCTTTTTCCAAGACACTTTTTTCCCTTCCTTGATAATTTCTGTACTCTTGTCAAAACATATTCTGGTTTTACAGTTGGGTATGAGCAATCCCTTTGAGCAATATCCTCTTCTTCAGAAACGGACTTAGGACATTTAATTCCAAACCAAGAGAAGGACACATCCTCACTAAGGAGGTGTTCTTCAACATATTAGGGAATCTCATTGCATTCAGATATCAAGTTTCTGCTCTATGCAAACCTTTAATGTTTAAATATGTTAGATAGAATTAAACTACAAGCAGAATTAATACAATTTTACTTGGGGTTATTCAATTTCAGGCTTTCCAAGGACACCTTAACCACTTAGCACGGAGTCGCAAAGACCTGGTAGTTAGATCAAAACCAAGTTTTTCCAAATATTGTATTGACATTTTAAATTATTGTAGGAATTACCACCATTTCATCCTTTACAGTAAGGACTAGAAAATTCCAGCCAATTTTTGAGTTCAAATGAATTTTTCTATTTATAAAAATTATAAACAAAGCCAAGACCAGATATCGGGACTTATGTGGCTCAAAAAGCTTAAAATATTTACTATCTGATTCTCTACATATGAAGTTCTTATGTCGTGTCTCAAAATCCATTTCCCTGTGCCCTTTTCCTTTAGCTGATCTTGACGCTGTTAAAATAACTCATGAAGCAGTTCTCAACTTCGGGTAATTGTAACCTCTCAGGGGAGGTTTGATAATGCCTGGAGACCTTTTTGTTTATCATAATGGTAGTGGTAGACTATCGTTCTGTGATCTAGTGGCCAGAGATGCTGCCAAACATCCTGTAATGAATAAGATAATCCCCAGAACAAAGAATTATGTGACCCTCAAATGTCGATAGCATCCAGGTAGAGAAACACTCCTCCTTATGTGCTTCTTCTTGTTAATTTTATTTCAGATATACTGATTATGTGAAATGAAAAGAAAAATATGAAAGAGAAGTTCACATTCAAAAGTCTTACAGAACTTTGGAATAAATATTGCAACCTCTGAGATGACGCTGTCTCGGGCAATTAGGCAGACACCAGATTTCCCAGTGTAATCTTTCCCAGGAGGCAGTTATCTTTGTTTTCTACAGTAACCCTGTTCCTTATGGTTAATATTCCACCTGCTATAGGGGAACAAATGCAGTTTATTGCTTGAATGGCAAAATTGCTAAATTGACACTGGCGATTAATAGTTATCAGTTAGTAGGTGCCCATTATTGGCCTATGTGAAGCCTCAATATGTGACAGTTGCTCACTTAAGCCAGGCTGCTTCTGATGGTGTATGAAACTCCACTGTGATTCATGATCTCTTCAGGACTAAGGAGGCAGCACTTTCTTGCCCATTCTGGCTGCTCTACTTTTCTGAGCATAAAATGACAAAAGAAATGGTTAAATTCAAGAAATATACAATCAAAGAACTTTGGGGCTGGAAGTCACCCTATAGGTCATCTTCATAGATGCTGATGCTAGAATCTGGTCTGAGGATCTTAGTGTGCTTTGTCTGGTGATGTGTGCTATGATGGCTTGGGCAGTCCAGGCCCTTGTACAAGTTATCCAAGGAGATACGCTTAGAAAAGATTGAACACAGGCCTGAGAAAGCAGCACTCATGCATTTATTTTTATAGTAGGGAAAAATTAAGAAGAAGATAAGGTTGTTTTCATTCTCCTTTCATTTCATAGAAAGTGTATCTAAAAACATCTAAGTACAGTCTCAGTCTAGCGTTGTTTGACTTTTACATACATTTTATTTATGTAACTATTATGTCAGTTACTTGCCCAACTTGTCTCATTTAGATTTGAGAAACAATCTTTTGCTTTCTCCATGCAGGTAAGCATCTGGAATGAAATTTGGTTATTCTGCTAATTTATACTGAAATTTCAATACAAAGCCATCAGAGGAAATCTTATGTTTTAATGACTCATAGTACATTGGTAGATGCCATATCAGAGTTCGGGAAAGATGATTATTTTTAAAATATATGCAAAGCTAAATCTCTCAGGATTCCCCAGATATGCAAACTTCATAGAAGAGTTGAGCAGTTAACTGGCAATGCCTTATGAAAAAAAGAGGAGAAGCAAGCTAACAGAAATTAGTGGTTTTTACCTGGGAGGTTGCAGCATGTCTTGGCACAGGAGCTAGGGAAATGTGAGATGTGGGTAAGCTGACCAACTTTGACTTTGCGTGATGTGCCATCTGTACTTGAGTTTGGGGCTCAGGATGAGCCCCAAGTGATACTTGAGATAGGCTTAAAGCAGACCTTTGAAGTCACTTGCTTGGTAGCACATCACAGCAAGCAGGCCTGTCTGCAGCACTGCCTGTGTCTCCGCCACATACCCGGAAGGCCACAGAACTACGGAGGAATCCTGCCAGACTGATTTAATGACCAGCAGGGGAGGTGAGTAATCTCTAACCTTTAAAAGATGAGGAAAGAAAAGAAATCAACACCAGTTGTTATTTCGTATGGGAAGCACTGAATAATATGTCATAATATGTCATGCCTTCAACTTCAGAATTCATATTTTGAACAAAAGAAGACAATGAGGGAACAGAGAAGCTATTTTCATCTTCTTGCTATCTAAGAAATCTGCTTGAGAATATTGTTTCTGATATGTTTAAAGATACCTTTTGTTAGGTCTTTAGGTCTAACTCAAGGGCTCCAAATACAATCAAGATGAGGATTTGAGTATAAAACAGTTATCCTGGGAGGTGATACCAGAAAGTGCTTACAAGGGAGTGGGGAACTAAAATAGTGAGTAGCAATTAGCCAATCAAGGGAATGTCTACTGTGGACAACCAGGGTTCATTCCTATTTGGGAAGGCACCGTAGAATATGCATCTGAGAAATCTCAACTGTGGGTGAGTGGGGTACTTATTCCCCAACTCCATCCAGTGAGACTCTATATGGAGTCCATAATTCACTGGCATTTCCATATACTGAATTTGGCATAGGCAGACTGATACAGGTGCTTATAATAAGTGACCTTGACATGTAGAGGTCAATGCAAACTGACAGAATTTTGGGTTGTGCTCTAAAAGCATCTGTCCTGGTGTCTTACACCCAACCATAGCTATACATTTAGGGATTTAGGGCCCAGTTCCTAGAATATATTCATCTTTTAATTCTACTAGATGGCCATGATCCCATCTCAATGGAGCTTACAGTCCTGATCCAGCATAACTGTTTAGTTTTCTTGAATTCAACAGGATCAAGGTATTGTTAGTAAAAACATTTACGAATAGGGCCTGGGCACAGGCCACCACCAGGACATGTAGTTTTAGATGATGCCCAGCCTCCACATTTGAATGGCACATATCCAGCCACCCCTTTCTTCTGTAAATCAGAAGTCCTCATGCTCCATCTCATACTCTCCATCTTCACACATCTGCTGTTTTTATTTTCCTACTTTAAAATGCCCCTTTCTTCCCTTAAGATCCAATTCACATGCCTCCAACTTATGAAGCTTTCACAGATTTATGGCTTTTTCTCCTTAAATTTACATAGCATGTATATGGATTCACATTCTTTAATTCTTAGACCATTATATAATTTGTTGTACTGTCATGTGATTGTTTATTGTGAGCAACATGATGAACTCTGCACGGGCAGGAACAATGACTGATACTGCCAGGTCTCTCCCGGAGATGAGCATAATGTGGAGTGTGCAGCAGGTGATTAATAAATTGTCACTGGGTGATGGCTTAGAAGATGGGAAGTGTGCTCTCCCTGTGTATTGATTTATTTGGGTCAAATATATTTTTGCTTGGTAGCAAAACCGCATGATTTCTTTAGATCTATCTTCATTTTTCATCCTTGACAAATACTGGTTTCAAACTTGTTGATAAGCATCTATTCTGCTGGCATTTACTTCATATAAGAAGAAATTCTTAGAAAAGCAAACACCTAACCACATCTGCTGGTCCAAGTGTAATTTGGGCTGGCATAAAGTTAATCTGTCCCCCATTAGCAATTTGTTCCCAAGTGAAAAAGTGGAACAATGCCAATCTCAGCTAGTATTCTGAAAGTTAGCACCCCACACTATACTTGTATTTATTTGCTTGTAGTATAGCTTCAAACCTTTGACCATGTACATATGCCAAAGTAAACATGAAACACACCTTAAAAATCAAGGCCAGATGGCTTTCTAGCCATAGCATCAATGTTCAAAAGATGCTATTGTGAGGTTACTTTCTTGTTCTTAAGAGTCAGCCTTGAGTCCATAGTGGTAAGTAAAATAAGCCAAACACAGAAAGATAATATTACATGGTTTCTCTCAGATGAGCAAGCTAAAACATAAGTAAAAGAGTAATGTAAGGGACAAATAATAGAAGCAAAAAGGTGGGCTTCTTGAAAGTGGGAAGAGGATCAAGGGCAGAAGAAATAAAGAAAGAAAATTATCCAGCTAAGTTATATATATTTATCAACTTTCCAAAATGAATGTAACTATGATGCATTACAAATATATGCTAATAAAGAGGGAAAAGGTGTGGGGAGGGAGAGCAAAACTAGAGTAACAATGTGTTTTAAAATGTGATAGTAACATAAAAATCAACCTGTCTCTGTGAATTTAACAAAAACATTTGGGAGTATTCATTTTTCAGCTTTGAAAGGGAATGTCCTTTTGTTTTTTCTCCCATGAAGTTCCCCCATTGCTAATAGCATGGCTTTGTCAATTCTTTCCTGTCACAAGAAAAGAAATCCATCTCTGCTATAGAATTGTCAATGTAAGTGCTCAAAATATCTCTGTGGCATTTAGTACCTTAATTTTGTGAAGTTTGCATTGCTAGCTTTTGTATTTGTTCATGTGGTGCATCATCTAGGCATGTGGTCACACCAAGTTAAGTTTATTTTACTGCACTTAAACTTTTTCACTTGCACTTGTATCACCTTTGCCTCTCTTAAAAATATAGGTTCTAATTCACTGGCTCTTGGATTGGATCTGCTGGTCTGCATTTGTAATGCTTTAACACAGTACTGATGCTGCTGGTCAGTAAACCATACTTTCAATAGGAAGGCTCAGATATAACTCTTTTGAACAAAATACTTGATTGAAAATCAAGAAAGCCAAGCTCAAGTCCCAGTTCTAAGTATGTGACTTTGGGCAAGTCATCTAACCTCCATGAAAAGTGGGTTATTCATTTACACTGGGTTAGTAACACCTCTTTCACTCAATAATGGTAAAGATACAATGAAATAAGACATGTGAGTGCATTGTGTAACCATAGCCTCTATATGTTCTATAGCTTCGTTATTATTTGTTTTTAAGTGATTTATTTCCTGATATGTGCCTTTCAGAGCAATTATTGCCTGCTGAATAAACATAAACATAGTCATTTTTTCTTTAATCCAATAGGCAATAACAGATTCTCAATCTAAATTTTCAATATTCAGATTGGCAATATGTTGGTCTTGACTGACTCCATCTGAATCATTACAGGTGATTGAATTCATCCTCCTGCTGAGCACGCTGTTCCTCCTCCTGCAGAAAATCTTAGGCAGGAGGAGCAGAATTGGGCTGAGTGCTTTGCATTTTATCTCATAAAGGTGGTTTCTTTGGGCTACAACTGGTCTTTATGTTTCATGGGGCTTTGCATATAAAGGAAACCCCTAGTTGTTGCCCAGGGAAGTTTCTTTAGAACTAAAAGCTCTCTGGGGGCCTTGGGCTCTGGTTCCTAGATGCTGTTCACCACTTTCCACAGCACAGTATGCCAAAGTAAGAGATTATCCAGCAGTTTATATGAGAGTGTTGATAATTCTCTTTCACTTAATTTCCCTGAGTACAACATTTCCATTGAAAATGTGTTCCAAATAAATAGATCAGAAAGCACTTCAAAGGAAAGAGTATCGTCAGAATTGTCAGAGATAGGAAGAATCAGGCAAAGTGATGACTATAAAGTCTTTTGAAACTGAAATGTAAAATTTGGCTTATTAGGGATTTTGATCATTTAGGTCAATGTGTTTCCCCATCTACTCCTCTTAAAAATTTCTTTTTATAGACCTCTAAAAGAAATCAATAATTAGACTGAAAATTGAGTCCTCTGAAGAAGATTCCTCCGCCTACCTTACTCTCTGCCTATCTCTTCCTACAAAACTTGCTTCAGTGTGAGAGTTAGCAGTGCTTTTTAAGGTTGAATGTGCTTCCAAATTCTTTGAGAATTTCTAAGAACATGCCAATTCTGATTCAGTAGGCTGAGGCAGCAGGCCTGAGAATCTGTACTTTTAACAAGCTCCCAAGGGTGTGGATATTGTCCATCTTTGGCCACACTCTAGTATAGCAATAGCAGAGTGGATCTGAGGAATTTTGCTGAAACTTTGTGTATCTTCACTAAATATTGCTAATGAATTACCTAGGCAAATTAGAGCAGTGGCTCTTCAATTTGACTGGATAGCCCTTAGAAGGCTTATCTAAGACTGGGCTTCATCTCCAGAACTTTTGGATTAATAGGCCCAGGGTAGAGCCTGAAGATTTGTACTTCTCCCAATTTCCCAAGGTACTATTGTTCTGCCTAGTCCACAGATCACACTTCAAGAGCACTGCTATAAAGTGTCCTAGTAAATAGCTTCTAGGACTAATTCCAGAAATATAGTTTCTCTCTGTAGAAGCTGGCCAACAGACACACATGGGACACAAATGTTATTTGTTTAGCAGTTAGTTCTGAATGATGCTGAAATAGCCTTTGTGCAAAGAATATCTACCCACACAAATCTGAATATTTCAAGTTTCCAGTGTAAATCAGGCATGTTGGACAGGAATGGCTGTTCTGCTCCATGTCTCTAAGTGCTCAAGTTCAGAAGAAGGGGACTGAGTACAGGAAGGGATACTCTGAGGAGAAAAAGAGATAGTTCCACTACACTTACACGCTGTAGAGGTTGTTACAACTATCACATTGCCAAAGTTTCCTTTCTTCCAAAGACTTCCACACAAGGTCACCTGTCCTGTCATTTACCTTTGCAAAATCTTTCTTTAAAGTGAACTAGAAAGCACAGCAGACACAAATAGGAGCTACATGCTGCCATTCTGAGACAGGGTCCCCATTCTCTGGCTGTGTTAAAAAAATGCTTAGCACCATTAAAAAAAAATAGGCAGACTTTCTTCAAAGAGAAACATGGGAATAGGTATAAGGACTAGTTATACAGTTCTGTAGTAGGGGAAAGAGATAGGACTCAACTATTGTACAAAAAAGTGGGAATTTGTAACCATGGATCAGGGCAGGCATCCACAGATGTTAAACTACTAAGAAGAAACCTCAGGGATAAGTAGGGGATTCTGATTAAAACACCCCTACAGGATTATTGCAAAAGGCAGGCTATCTCAGTTACTCTTTGCTCATTGCTGGGACAAAATACCCAACATTCAAAATTGGGGAAGGAAAGGTTTATTTAGCTCACAGCAGAGATTTCAGCCCATGCTCAGCTGACTCCAAGGCAGAGTGACACATGAAAGAGGGCAGCAATTCATGGCAGTGGAAAACAGCAAACTAGCAAGAGCAAATGGGAGGAGTAGTGGCAAAAATGGCTATAGAAAGCAAGTCTGTCTCCCTTATGCTGTATTCAGGCTATCTGCTCAAGGCTGGGCATAATACTCACACCATAATCCCAGTAGCATTTATACCCATAATCCCAGCAGCACTCACACCCATAATCCCTGCACTGGACCATGAATCAATCACAAACTCCAGAAGCCACTTCATGACTGCATGGAGCTTTGAGGGGACAACTTAGACACAAACCATAACACAGGCTAAAGTGAGGGGATGCTGGGGAATAAATTTAATCACATTCTTAGAATAATTAAATAAGGATGGTGAAGGAATCTGGCTAAACAGACTTAGTAAGACTCTTGCTAAAACTGGATGATTCAAAGACAAGTCTGAAAGTCACAGCCTAGTTGGAAAAAGGGTTGAGGAGCACCTGACTAGAATTTGGTCAAGGAGAGAGTGTTTGGCCATTTCCAAAGGCATGGTGTCTACAAGGTGGGTCCTAGCAGCTAATGTGTAGTCTCAGCTACTGTCTAATGTCACTGCTATCAGAAAGAAATTCGGTTTACACTCATTTTGACCTAGTTGGAAAAGTATTTCTTCAGAACCAGAGCCTTGTGTACAAAGGCTATGAAGTACATTATTAAGAAATCCTTGATCAAAAAAGAAATCCTTGATCATGTCATCTGACCTCTACTAAGAGGTCAACATGAGTGAGGGATTCAAGAAAGTAGACTTCGAGCACTTTTGAGCCAGAGAAGGGAGTAGAAGACAAGGAGACAAAGGAATCTATACCACTGAAATATCTGTGAAGATTTTGGCCCCAAGGTGCAGGCCCACTAAAAGAATATAATATGTTCTTCCTTCTCATACTTTACCACCACATCAAAGGGCTTTAATATAATAGTAATAAATTATAGCTGAAACAAGATACTTTCTGAGGAGTAGTAGGTGAGGAAACAGAGTCAATAAGATAGACAAAAACAAGGCCAGTCAAGGAATTTGAAGCTTCTGTTACCTATGCTATAGCTACAGCAGATATTAAATGTATTTTGATTCCTATATTAATATAAATCCTATTAACTGCTAGAGGTCCAGATTTAGGCAAAAATTTACAAAGCATACCATATTAAAGAGACAAAGGAGGCATCAAAATCAGATTCAGATGTGACATTCATGCTAGAATTATCAAAAAAATGAATATAAAATAACTAATAAATATGGTAAGGGCTTTAGTAGAAAAAATAGACAACATCAAAAACAAATGGATCATGTAAGCAAAGAGGAAGAAAATTTGTAATAATGAAAAGTAAATGCTTGAGGTCAAAAAGTAAAATGAAGCGTAGCTTTGATAGACTTATAAGTGGATATAACATAGCCTTGGGAAGAATCAGTGAGCTTCAATATAGGGCAAGAGAAACAACACCAAAAATAAATACAATAAAATAAAAGTTAAGAGAAACAAAACCCAAACCGGATATACAAGAATTTCAGGACAGCATTCATAGCCATATCATATGCAATTAGAACACTAAATTCATTGTGTTGAAGACATCGAAGCAGTGAACTTATATGAAATAAGGATAGCTAAAACCTTTTAAAATAAATGATATGCACCAGATCACTGATCAGAACAGCTCAGAGAACACCAACAAGGATAAAACCCATAAAAACTTAAGTAGGCATATCATATTCAAACTACAGAAAACAAAAAGTCTTGAAATGAACTGGGGCTGGGAGTCGGGATTTTTGTATATAGAGGGGCAAGATAATGGCATTAACCTTAAAAAATACAACAGGAAAATAAACTTAAATATTTAAAGAATGGAAAGGGGAAAAACTTCCACCTTTAAAGTTGTATACCCACCAAAATAACTCTTTAAAGTAAAGGATACATGGAGCCTTTCCAAAACAAAAACAGAGTTAATTGCCAGAATACCAGTCCTGCAGAACATGTTAACAGAAGTTGTTTAGATAGAAGAAAATGATATATGTGAGAAACTCAAGTCTCCATAAAGAATAGTGTTAAGGAAGGAGTGAATAAAGATTAACTAATATAATTTTCTTTCTTATTCTTATGGATCTAGAAGGTAACTGTTCATTTACAAAAATAATACTGACAATGTACTGAATGATTATAAGAACAGTGGACAGGGCCAGCGGGATAGCTCAGCTGACTAAAGTGCCTGCTTACGCAAGCTTATGCAAGTTAAAGAACTGAAGTTCAATCCCGGGTACTACATGCCACACCAGCCCTGCCCCCAGGATGGGCTGAGCCAGCCTGCCACAGAGGGTGTGGTGGCACACATTTGTAATCCCAACCCTGAGGAGGCTAAAACAGGAGAATCACTATGAGTCTGAACTGCATAGTGAGATCCCTGTAACAACCAAATACGTAAAAAAGAAAAAATAAGAACAATGCACAAATGAAATAAATGATATGAAAGAGGATTTGCCAATATTCTATTATAAACATAACATGTGAAGGTATATAGTATTATTTAAAAGTTAACCTAAATTAAATATACATGTGACTTATAAGTGATAGGTAACCACTGAAGATTTTTTAGAACAAGTACAATTGGTATACTAAGAAAGGTGAATAAAATGTTCACCTTTAACATAAAATGTTCAGTTAAAACCAGAGAAAGCAGGAAAAGAGGTGGAAAAAGAAACAAGTAACAATAATTACATTCAGAGTAAATATTAATCAAACTACATGAATAATCTGCTGAAATGTGAATGGCAGAAATATGGCAAGTAAAAGACAGTGATCAGTATAAATTATGAAAACCAAGATTGTTGTCTACACAAAAAATCACTTTCTTAATACCCACATAGGTTAAAAGTGAAGGGATGTCAAAAATACCATATTAATACTAATCAAAAGAAAGTTAAAGCAGCTATATTAATTTTAGACCAAGGTACAGAATTAGGAAAATTACCAGGAATAAAGAGGTCTGTTACATAATGTTACTTTTCCAGAAAGACATAACAGTCCTAAACATATGTGCACCTAATAAAAGAGCATCAAAATACATGAGGCAAGAACTGATGTAACTGAAAGGAGAAAGAGATAAATCCAGTACAGTAATACCTTGGTTCATGAATATTTGTGTTAAAAAAAATTTGGTTCTCAAAAGAATTTGACAAAATTTTTCTGCCACTTACAAACTCCACGTTAAGTAACAAATACAGCCATGTCAGTTTCCCCACACAAACACAAATGTAGCCATCTTTCTCAAAATCATAACACAGAATAAATTCTTGAACCAAAGCACCACATAAAATTGGAGACCTATTACTTGCCAGTAAGAGAATAAGCAGAGTAAAAATAAGAATATAGATGACCTGCACTGAGTAAGAGGCAAGATGTCTACTACTATTGTACTTAGAACGATCAAACTTTTAGAAAGATAAGCACTTATAGAAGTGTAAAATTTAAAGTGAGGAACCAAGACATGGTATACAGTGACTCCGTCCTTCATCCAGTGAGTTGTTGCTAGTCTATAAACAAGAAGCTTGAAATTAGGTAATTGTAGAAGAAGAAAGAAATAGTAAGATTAGACTACTGTATTACAAAATGTGTTCTAGGAAAGTTCCTTTTAGTGCTTCAGTAAAGTCAGGCTTTGTGGCCAAGTAACTGTGGCAATTAATGCATAAAGTATTCCACATTAGATCCCCACATTGAATGAACATCTTCATACTGAAGACTCTAGTGGTGGTGAGTCTATGGCATGCATACTGTAGAAGGCTGTTTGTATCACTGAAACTCTAAAAGGTTCACCATCACTGCTCTAGCCTCTTCCACTGTGAAGAAACCTATTTAATTCTGTCCAGTTTAACATTTCTCACCTTTGTTTGACATGGATAATTTTACTGTTTCGGTGGCCCCTATTAACATCACTGGGAACTAATGAACTTCAGAATGTACACTCAAAATTCAAGTCCCAAAATAGGGAATAAAGCAATATTGTGGATCATTGGCTCTGGGAGTAAACTTAGGATAAAGGGTGATTGGAGTTTACACATTTTCCCACCTGGGTGAGTAAAACAAAAGTGATTCTGTTAACTATAACAGGAAACAGGTGGAATAACAAATTTGTCAGAAAAGATTCAGCTGTTGGATAGATACCAGATGAAATATTGCCATTGCTTGTATTTACAAATCTTCAAGAAGCAGATGGAAATTCACATATGGAGTTTGGAAGAGAGGTGAGGTGTTGATGTGAACTGGTCAGCATAAAGGTGAGAAGTCAAAACACGGAAGTGTAATTTATTGCCTGTGAAAATGTTTTCTAATGTAACAAGATCAGAAGTGCCAGAGATGGTGTCTTGAGTCAAACCAAATTCACAAATAGGTAAAGGAAGAGGACTCACAAGGACACTGAGAAAGCTAGACAGAGAGATAGGAAAGATCGAAGTCATCATAGGAGAGTTTCAGTCCAACCACTGATAGTTACTAAAGCCCTTGCTTGCCAGGCACATAATACTCTGGTAGCAATGAAGAAATCATGCCCAGATCTTAATGGACCCTACTGGGCTCCCGTGGAAATTGCAACATGCTTAATATCCCAGATCTTTTAAATACTGTTTGTATTATTGACTTAACAGTATGTATCTGTTGCATGTTTAAGAGAACAACTGAAAAGTAGTTACTGGGTTTATTTGCTTAGATGTTATTGTTGAGTTTTAGTTGGGTACAGGGATAGAGTCTAGACTGAAGTAGTTTTCAAAGTGAGTGGCAGGAGAAGAAATGAAGTCAGCAAGTAAAACATAAAAGACTCCTTAAAGAATGGAAAATGTGGCAAAAATTGGAAGGTGTATGGGGTTAATGAGGACTTTTCTTTAAATATGGTAGAGATGCAAGCATGTTTTAAAACTCATAAGAAGGAGTTTAGAATTTGAAGACATGGGGACCAGTGAGATAGCTCAGCGGATTAAGTGACTGCTTTGACAAGCGCAGGGACCATGGCCACTGAGACCGGCGTGGTGGCACACGCCTATAACAGCACTGGGGAGACTGAAAACAAGAGGATCAGTATGAGTCCAGAGAGCTGCATAGTGAGACCCTATACCAAGTGCATTTGAAAAAAGATTGTTTGAGGATGTGGGAGAAGAGGGAATAAATTATATTACAGAAGAAGAAAAGCTGGAATCTAATTAAAAGCATTCCACTTAGAGGGAAGATCTTGGCTTTGTATTCCCTGGCAGGAAAGGTGAGAGCAGATGTAGGTATTTTTATGGACAAGGGAGCAGTAAGTTGAGGGGAGATTTCACTTGATGGCTTGCTTTTCTCTGCAAGATAGTAAAAAGGTTAGTAGCTAGAAATGAGTCTTGGCAAGTCCTAAAGAAAAAGAACATTTTAATATCAGAAGGTGATGTGTACATGTACTAATTCTTCAAGATGAATGTAATTATTATGTATCTCAAGCATACCAATAAACATATCTGTGGTCTTGGCAACCACTTGACAAAGGAATGAGAAGAGGCTAGGTAGCGATGTGGAAGCAGTCTCTTTCTTGGAATTTGGATGTGAAAGTAGACAGTGTCACTTTCCCATTGGTTTCAAGGTAGGGCTATGCTTAGATTTCAGGAGAAGAGTTTAGGATATTGAGAGGGAAGGATATCTTAACTAGTGAGTTGTTTGGTAGTTGAACAGCTCACTAGAGGAGGCTGAAATGACTTATGATGGCTTAAGTAGAAGTTGGGATGGTATGATCTCCAAAGGCCACATGGCATTCAAATTCTATCATGTCTCAGTGGTTCTCAGCCATGGCTATGTATTGGAATCAGCAGAAAAATTCAAATATACTACACCAGGCCTCACACCCATTGATTCTTATTCTATTGGCCTGAAATCATGGGTGATGTGCTCTAGATATACTCCACAGACTGGCAGCATCTGCATCCACTGGGCCATTGTTAGAACTGCAGACTCTCAGGCTCCATTCAAATATTTTGAATTAGAATCTGCATTTTAACAAGACCCCCCCCCTCATCGATTTTTGTATACATTGAAGTTGGAGAAAAACTGGACTAAGCCATGATCTAGGTTGGAGCTCGGACATGGGCACTTTTTGAAATTCTCCTGGGAGATTCAAATGTGCAATTAGAGTTGAGAGCCACTGATGGATAGAAATAGCGATCATTTTGAAAATTTAATTAACTTCTCATGATAAGATTTCATGGCATTGTACATAGGAAAAAAAATGTACAGAAAATCTAGTAAAACCTAAGTAAGGCCTATAGGTGATTGTATTGTACCAAAGTCAATGTCACAGTCTTGATAACGTTATGTGATTATGAAAGATGTTATGATTAGGGAAAACTGGGTGAAAGTGACATGGGAGATCCGAATTGTACTTTCAAAATCTTAATAAGTTTTACATAGTTTTAAAATTAAAAGATACATTTTAAGCTAAGAAACCCTGCCTAGGATGAGGAGCAGCTGTTCTCCATCATCATCCAGGAAGTAAACAAGCTCCATCATTCATTGAGAGGGGAGCCATCAGAGGATTTAAAGCAGAGAGAAGACACATTTGAATTTGTGTTACAGAAAAATAAATATGATGACTGTATGGAGGGTAGACTTAAAGCAAAGGAAGATGCATTGGAAAGCTGTTTCTGTCATCCAGATAGATTATAAGGGCTAGAACCAAGTCAGGAGCAATGAAAATGGAGCCAGAAAGGATGAATTTGAGAGATTTGAGAGACAAAACTGACAAGATTTGACAAAGGATTCAAGGGTTTTCAAACTCATCTCTGTGTTATAGTCCTCTGGGAATGAGGACTATATTTAACACTATATTTTAAAATATAGATGCTTTATCCCTTGCCAAGAGATTCTTATTTAATAATGTGAGGGTAGGCCCAGGTATCTGAGTGTGTGCAGGTTCATGGGTGATTCAGAAGGGCATGGCTGAGAGAGGCTGAAAATGAGGCACAGGCTGAGCAAGTGGGAAGTGCAGATGAAACTTCACATGTTTTCAAATCATTCACCCAGCACAGAAGGATGAGGCAGCACAGTGCAGTCAGGAAAAGTTAAGGAGGCAGCCCTTCCTCTTCCACTTGTTCATGTTGGGGGAAAAAATGTAAAATCATTGAGTTAATGTGGGTAAAGCCATAAAAACTTTCAAACTAGCTAATCTGCCCATGACCTCTGTAAACAAATATGTTTAAAGGAAAATATTTGAGTTATTTGTGTCATCTATGATGACCATAGCTTATTAAAACACATCCTTTTTAGTGGTCTCAAATTTGGATATATACAAAGAAATCTTCAGGAGGTTGTGCTATAGTGAATTAGGAATAATGTGGACCTCATCTTACTCCTCTTAGCCCTTCTGCATATTCTAAAAGGCAACTCCCAATTTAATCTCAAGTCCAGCCAGATATATTGGCTTCATTCTCTGGCATGAAAGTCTTTCCTTTGCAATTAGTTTGTGCTCTTGTGCGACTGTATTTTGGAAACTAGCCAAATGCTGCAGCAGGTGCAGTGTGGCTGCTCCTGTCCCTACCTCCTGTGACAGCAAGGCAGCAAACAAAACAGTGTCCTCCTTGAGCTTCCATAGGTGTTCTGAGACAATGTACTCTGCCCTCAGATTCACAAGTACAAAGCGACAGTTAAGTGTTGGATTATTTATAGGGTGACATACCAAAGCCACCAGTCCCTGCCTCATAAAAACAATATGACATTTCCCAATTGAGAGTTTCTTGTGGCCTAGTAAGCTCTCCCTTCATAAAGTTATATGCAAAACACTGTGAACATGTTTCCAAGTTAAAATGACCTGTTCTTTAGCATTTCAATTTTCCCCTTTAAAGATACTTTTGTTCTCCTGGTACTTAAAATGAGTTGCAAGGCCTGATATTAGCCAATATAATAATGCATACATACCTCGTAATATGTAATGAGCACATCACAGATTTGAGCAATTACTTTAAATGGTTAAAGTAAGGTAGAATCAAGGTGACTTTATAGAGCTACTGTTATGTTCTAGGTTCTTCTGTGACATGTAGGGTTGTTATTTACAAGGTGACAGGAACACCTCAGTGCCTCCATTTCTTGTATGAACCCAAACTTAGTTTAGGAACTGTGGGCTGGGTTATATTGATCATAGAAAGTTACTTCTGCCTGGAGAGAAGTGATTAAATGGGAATTCAAAAATATATTTATTCCCAATTCTAATGTGCTATTCTTTCTAGAAGCACATACATTAATATCAACATGTATTCTCTTGAAACCTGGGCTAGAAAGGCATTGTTTTCCTTTTTGTTTTTAAATTGTCATAGTATCTTCACCTTTGCAGACATAAAAGTACATGTATTCTCCTTAACAATCATCTAGTCCTACATGTTCAGATTTCTGGTTTTTGTTTGCTTTTTATTTGTTTTGCTTTTTCCCCGCGTATTTGAGAACTAACTCGTACTTTTATTTAATCACTTGTCAGTATATAGTTTTAAGGGCATGCAAGAAGAAGCTATTTAATGCACACCAAGGAGACTATACAAGGAGTAGAGTGGCTTATCCAGGATGTGTACCTTGAATATTATGTCTCCTCTTTGTATACACTGTACTGGGAGCAGGGGTATAATAATGAGGCTCAATTCCTTTCCTCCAAAAGTTAAAAGAAATTACTATGATAACATAACAATTTCCATTTCACTGCACACATCCTGGAGCCAGTAACCTCTAAACTGGGCTCACCATTCCTCATACTTCCTAACTCCTGGAAGGGAGAGCAGGGGACTTTGGCAGTTCACTATGCATACCTTTCAGAAACAGCTCTAGTTTGATATTAGTGTTGCATTTTAGCAGTTTCTCCCCAAATGATAGGACAGGGATCTGAAAAGTGCCATGAAAATCTCTTCTCTCTCCTATCAAGTAAGTCACTGAAGAATATCATATCACGTTCAGTGAACTTTGCCAGTGTACTTGCCACACAAAGAGAAGTGCTACTTCTCACAGAAAATAGGACTTGCACATCATGAGAGAGACAGTGCTCTGTGACAGCACCACTAGACAGCCAGGAAGAATATGAGATTTCTAGGTATTAAATTTAAACCATCATATGACCAATGAATGGCACCTCCTGAGGGAAAGTGCCAGTTCTAGCTTCTGACTGAGATGGAGAAAGGTTTCTCTGTACATACAAGAGTACTGAGCACTTGTGATGGGCTTTTATGTGAGGCATTTTATCTGTGTCTTATTCAGAAATGAACAATGCTGTGAGACAGGAATCCCACTTTCATGGTAGAAAACTGAGTTTCCGGCAGGATGATTTGCTCAACAAAGTCATTGGGACATGACTTAGTGGAGTATGAACACAAGCCTATGTAATTCCAGTATGAGGTTCTTTCTACCTCTGGAGCTCTTCTTAGTACTTCCAGTCAGTCTCACTAGTCTTGAATTTAGATATTCTCCTACAAATCAATAAGGAAACAACAGAAAAACTCAATAAGCAATGAGGAAAAGGATTGAACAGGCACTTTGAAAAAGAAGATAGTCACAAGGCTAATGAGTATGCACAAAGGTGCTTAGTTGCAGTCACTTCAGAAATGCAAACTAAACTAGAAATGAGATGTCAGTCAGTATACATTCAACCCACCAGAATGATAAAAACTAGAAGTGGGAACACCAAGTGTTGCTGATGATATGAAGCATTTGGAACTTTGATATAGTTTAGTGGGAGTGTAAAAGGGTACAATTAGTTTAGAAAACTCAACCTAAATATATATCTGCTCTCTAGTCCTGAAATTACATGCATACATACATGCATACATATGTACATACATACATATATCCCCAATGATATTTTGGGGCTGGATCCTACTACTTTTAAAATCTGATTGAGTGCATTTCTTTGTAACTCAAAACCTCTTGGTAATTTTAAATTTTCAATGATGTGGTTATTTGTAAACATAAATTAAAGTGATTTTTATTAGAGAGCTTATCGTTAAAAATGTACCAACACACCATCATATATACTTGAAAGAAATTATATCCCCTGAAAGCTATGTCCATAGTAGTTTTATTTATTAAAACCCTAAACTGGAGGGCCATCAAGATAGCTCAGCAGTCTAAAGTGCCTGCTTAGGTAAGCTTAGGCAAGCCTAGGGACTGCAGTTCAATTCCCAGAACCACATGCCACACAAGCCCCACCCCAAGGCTGGCTGAGCTCGCCACAAAAAATTTTAAAAAACCCAAATTGGAAATGGTCCAAAGAATTCACCAAAAGGAAAATGTAAAATCGAACTGTTTTCTTGCAATGGAATGCTATACAACAAAAGTAAATAAAAATAAAGTATTGGTAAACACAACACAAATGTATCTTAGAAGTTATCACTTCTAGGATGACAAATAGAAAATAGAATGTACTGCATGATTCCATGCATAGGAAGCTCACAAGCCAGCAAAACTAATTAATGTTGGTAAAGTCAGAACAGTTTTGCTCTGGGAGTGGCAGGGGTATAAAGGAATGCCCTTGTCACCCCAGAGTGACTGGCAAAGGAAATGGGGATACCTCTGGATCCCGTAGATATTCTGTCTCTGGATCTGAGCAGTGTTTATGTGGGTGTGTACATAAAATGTATTAAACTATACACTTCAGATTTGCACACTTTATACAAGTGTACCTCAAGAATGAAGACTGTAGATACACTATGCAGTGATCCTATGAGTAAGGCAGAAGAGTTGGACCACCATCCCTGCAACAGAAACCATCCAACAATGATGAGTACCAACAAGAAGAAAGACAGCCTGAATCTTGGCAGGCAAATCAGCTGTTTTACTGACATCCGACACACTGTCATCATGGAGCCTTTCAACACCTGTACTGGCAGCCATGGTGATGCATGGAAGATTTGTCTCCACCAGCACATACTCCCCAGGCACATCACTGCCTGGGAAGGAATCCAGTGAACACATCAGCTGTCTCTCCCACACACCTACTGCCATAACAGCAGAAATCCAGAAATGTAAAGATAGGGACTCTCATCCAACTTGGGCCATATGCCAGCACTTGCTGTCAACAGAGAACACTGAAGCCTGAGACCTTACCTACCAAGACGCTCCAAAAAGTTCCAATGAGGCTTCTGACAATATCACTCACGTATTTTTTCAAATATGGAAAAGCCAAAGAAATGCTTGCTTCCTTTAACATTATCAAGAAGAAAAAGGAAGGATCATATCATTTCATGGTTCTCTATTCCTGGAAGGATGCATGCCTGACCCCTTCTTGAAGAGTTATGGTATATGCTTATCATCTGTATACCCTGGACCCACTATGTGATCAGCTTTAAGCCTTAGTGAAAACATTCAACCATCATCATGGAGCCTTTCGACACAAGGGAGAAGTACAGTTTATAACACCTGGCCATAAGTATTTGTGAACTTAGTAGGACCACTTGGAGAAGCATGTATAGCATACCTACTGTGTGCACATCAGAAAAAGGAAAAGAAATTCACATAATTGTAAGAGTTGAGTTTTATTTGTACATATGTATTTGAATATGCAAGATGTTGGGGATTTGGCTTTGACAATCGTATAGTGTTTTGAGGTACCTGGATACTAGTTCTAGTAGGCTATGGGCATAATTGGACAATATCTTCATTATGGCTTCCCCCAGAAGCCAAATGTGAAATAAGAAATCAAGTAAAAGGAGTTTGTGTTGGGGCCACAGAGATCGCTCAGCAGTCTAAGTGCCTGCTTTCAGCAAGCTCAAGGACCCACGTTTGATCCCCAGTACCACATGCCATGCCAACCCTGGCCTGGGCACACTGAGCTGGCCACCAAAACTGAGCGTGGTGCCATGTGCCTGTAATTCCAGTGCTGGGGAGGCTGAAACAGGAGGATCACTACAAGTCTGAGCTGCGTAGTGAGAGCCTGTACCAAGTACATTAAAAAAGGAGTTTGTGAAGTAAAGGATGACGAGCAGGAGGAATGAGCCAGAAAGAAGAAACATGAAAGGGAATATAACTAGCCAGGTCACTTCTGTGGTAACTGATGTACCGTCCCACTAGGGAAGCTCTGTGAACCAGTTTCAGACACTTACCCCAGCGTGATCTCACCCATGTAGAGCAAGTTGGGTTTTCATGTACTAGCTCCCATCTGTCATTGGTTGAGGGCTGCACCAAAGAGGTGTTAAATCCCCAGCACTTCAGCCTGCCAAGCAGATGGCAACGTGGGCTCTCTGACAAAGAAGTGTGGGTGCTGGCATTTGAAGTTGGGCAGGTGTGCTCTCAAGAGATAAGGGCTAGAGGATATAAACAAGGTGCCAACCACATCTGCCACAGGATGACCTCAAACAGCTGGCCAGGAAAATTGGGTGCTTATGTGGTCTGTGGCTATACTTTAGAAATGTACATACAGAAAGGTGAAAGGCCACATATCAACTAAATCTGTATCTTAAGGTTTCTGTAATTGATAGGTGGCACATGAAGATTCAAACTTGGGAAATGCAACCCAAATGTTTAATCAGTGCCATGGAGCTAAAAAGTTATTGTCCAGTAAGCTAATTAGTTTACTTCCTGGAGTAAACTGTCCAGATCTATATAAACTTACAGACAAAGCCTTATGCTTTCTTTAAGCTAGTCTGACCATTATGGTTCAAACCTTCATCTTACGAATTGGACTAGTTATCATATTAGGGTTGTATTCCATCACTGTGCCTCTCTCCAGCCTTCTCAATCTAGCTGCCCCACTGCAGGCAGAGTGACCTCCCCAAGACACAATTGTGATCATCTCATCCTATTTAAAATATTTATTTCATTTGCTCCCATTTGCACACAGGATGAAAATCTGCCTTCCAATTTCAGCAGACAAAGTGTTGCATGGTGTGAATGTTTCCTGCCTCTAACTTTCCTCTCAGCTTTTCCACCAGGCTGAGTTGCTTAGATTTCCTCCACCTCACTTTTGCACCTTTGAGACTTTTCCTATGCCGTAGTTTCTACCTGATATATTCTCCCTACCAGTTCTGTACCTCTGATAAGCCAAGCCTCTTTGCATGATTAACTCCTCTTTATTCTTAGGTCTTAAGTTAGAAAGTACTTCTTGCAAAAGGTCTTTCTTGATGCTTCTATAGGTGCCTTTCCCTAAATGCCCCATACTTCTCCCATCTTAAGACTTCCACACAGATTTTCCAATTGCCTCATTGTTTCTCTTTGTCTCCTATAACATGGAATGCTCTGTTAAGTGGAGCCATATCTGTCTTACTCACATGGCTTGAGTTAAGATTTGCTTATAGTTTGAAGAAATTTCATTAAAGACATGAATGAAAATATCCTCATCTGGACCCTGTATCCTCCCCAACTTTGCATTTGATTGCACTCCACCCACAGCTATACATATACAGTGTATTCACACCCTTAAATACACATCACACACACACACACACACACACACACACATACACACCACTAACATCCGTGATTCCCTGTACCTCTGTACCTTTAGCTACTCCTCTCATAGCATTATGATACTTTATGGTTTACTTATTCTAACAAATTTCAAAGAATTATCCTAAAATCTCTTTGTTGGATTGAAAGTTCCTTCCTTTCTTTTCCTTTTTCTTTCTTTTTTTTCATCTTTTTGAGAGAGGGTCTCACTCTGCAGTTCAGGCTGGCCTTGTGCTCACTTTGTAGCCCAGCCTGCTCTTGAACTTACAACAATCCTCCTGTCTCAGCTTCCTGAGTGTTGGGATTTCAGGCATGTGCCTCTATGCCTGGCCCTGTAACTTACTTTCTTTCTTTCTTTCTTTCTTTCTTTCTTTCTTTCTTTCTTTCTTCTTTCTTCTTTCTTTCTTTTTGTATTTTAGGGAAGGTTCTGCAGGATGTTCAGGGTCTCACTGTTAAATGGGACTCGTAGTGATCCGCCTGTTTACAGCCTCCCAAGAGCTGGGATTATAGGCGGGCACCACCATGCCCAGTCTCCATTGCCGTCTCAGTGTACCCCTGGGATGGGACCAGCCCAGCAGGTCTGGGAATCAAACCCCCCAGCCCCTGTGCCTGCTTGAAGGCACTTTAATCTACTGAGCTATTTGGCCAGCCCAAAGTTTCTTGAAGGTAAAATTATTTCTTAAGTTTCATCTCCTCAGGGCTTGCATAATGCCCAGTATATTATAGTCACTTAATATGTGTTGAGTAAATGGACCACTGCTATAATTAGTGTTGAAGTACAGATGATATACTCTATATGACCTCTCATTCTCAACAAACCAAAAAGCTTCTGCTTTCCAACCTGCTCAGTGTCTGAGACCCATCACAGACATCGCACACATAAACTCTAAAGTTTCATCAGCCAACTCTGCAAGCCACAATAAGCATTAAAGCAAGATAGACTCACTCAGAGTGACATCTTTGGATAGTAGAGCAATCTCTGCTCCTGGCTGGGTGAACTGCTTCCAGAAGACTTCTGCCAGTGAGACAGCTCGATGGAAGCCACCTGTCAATTCCTGCAGAGCTAGGGTGCTCAGAAAAAGTAGACGAAATGTTCTAAGGGTTGGATGGATGCACTCCACCTCTGCAGTCACTAACTAAATTTGGCTTCAGGATAGCTGAATTGTGTAAAATATCAGAGCTTTGTCATGGAAGGAAGTTGCAACGGTAAAAGGGTAGATGTAGCTGAAAGAGGTTAGAGATGGAAGGAGGTTTTCCAAATTCCTTTCCTGGAGACCTTAATAACAGAATAATGCCACATACAGTACTCTGGGTTCCATCAGCAGCAATAGGGCTATAAACCATTGCTGTCTAAGGTCCACTGTGAGGCGTGAGTGGATGAAGTCACATCATCACTGTATCCTAAGGCATCCACAGGGAAAACATACATCCTGGTTTGCACATGATGGTCCCACCATATACTTGTTGTTCCTGTGAAATTAACAGTGCCCTTTTGCACTCTCAAAAGTGTTCAGCTTGTCTTATAATTTATATGTCCATATTACCTGACAGCATTAACAGTAGGTGCAAATTTCATATGAATATGAGATTGGATGATAGGTATGCAGGATTTTTACACTAGTCTCTTGAATTCTGTATGTCTTAAACTTTTCTTCTAAAAAATCCAATACTTATGAAAAATTCAAACTGCCTTTAATTAAGTATAACACATAATTATTTCAGACCCCAATTGCCTACCTAAATTGTTTTTCTTCTCTTACATATTTTTGTTGATTATAGTCTAACAAAATCCATTTGTCTGATGAGATCAGCCATTTGTCTGCCGCATGTAAGTGACAGGACCAAATTCAATGTCATCTCCTTATTTAAGATGTAAATGATATGCATGTAGCACAGTGGCCTTTGGATACAAATGAAGTATCATTCAGTGTCACCAGAGAAAATATAAATCAGCAAAAAGGAACAAACACTGAAAGTTCCTTCCTCAAATCTTTGATGGGTAACTGCTGTATGTAAAGCACTAGTCGAGGTGCTTGGGATACAGGATTAAAGGAAACCAACTCCCTGCCTACATGGAGTATATGTATTCTGCTGTTAAATTGTCTTTAGAGAGAGATGATATCCAAATTGGATAACACCACCGTCTTCAGTCTGATGCTTTGCATATTTTGAAGCTGTCAGCCCTTTTTACTACCAATACAACTGCAAAGTTTTTGTTCCTTTTCTCATCTGTATGTCTGCAGGGTTGCGGGTAACATAGGAAGCATGTATGATACAAATGCTGTTATTTGGACTGGTGAAATTCTTAATTCTTTTATGTCTGCTTTCTTCATCTTCAGCTGGTTGAGCATGCATGCCATGAGCATGCTTGCCATTGGTAACAAGGCTCTGGCTTCTCTGAGATTTCCATTGTAAATGTCTGGCATTCACTGAGCTTCAGAAATGGTTTACTCAGGCTTCTTTCTCATGTTTGATCCCTTAGCTTATCTATGTCAATAGCAATGCATGCTATAGTTAATCATGCTTAAATCGAGGACTGGAAGCAGAGCAATTAGGATACAGTCTTTACCTTGCCAAAGAAATTCCCATTAGAGGACAATATTCTGAGCCTAGGATTTAAATCTCCTCCAATTCACTTATTAAATTTTTGACCTTGGGAAGGTTATTTGAGCCCTTTTGGACTCACTTTCCTCACCTGCAAATGGGGGTATAGTGTCTATCTGCCTGAGTTACTGGGAGGATTAAATCAGATAATACATGTAGCATTCTTTGCACAATACCCATTACTTAGGTAATTAACACCTTTTAGATTCTTTCTTTTATACCCACCATCTTTCCCCAGTGGGCTCTTTATGTAATATGCATGATAATGTTAACTAGAGCGCTAACCTGAAGAACACAGAATGGTTTTCGGTGTGAAGCTTATACTGTAATTAGATAGTGCCCAATTTTATACACCTACTATCCATATATTCACTGAAAATGTTTATACAGATGCCTGCTACTGCCTGCATTTCCTCCCAATTTCTTGGTGAAAATCTATCACTTTTACATTTTATTGAACATACATTTCAAGAACAACTGAGAAAGTCCCATTGTTCACAGAAATGCAAAACGGAGGAAGCAAGGCAAAACAGAAGATAGAAATAAGGTATTCTGTTCGTTCATTTTGGCTTTGCTGTCAAACATTTATTGGGTTCCACTATGTATCAGACTGTAGTTTACATTCAGTTTTTTTTATATAGCTTCCAAGAATCCCAGTGACATAAGTACTATTGTTGTCCTTATTTTACAAACAAGGAAGCTAAGGAACAAATGAAAAAACTGATATTGAAGTCCAGGCAGACTGTCTCCACCAAGCTAAACCATGCCACCAATGTCAGCACCTCCTGGAAGAGTCAAGGCCTTAGCAAACTGCATCACAGAAATGGTCATAACCTTGTTCATTTGCTCTACCAGATTGGGAAAAGGATAGCAGTGGCTGAGACACGCATGTAATTTTTAAGGACAGTAGTTTTATTTAAAAACAAAGAAAAATTAGTTCCAGGGGGAAAAAATCCACTATCAGGTAATATGCCCTTTTATAAATTACATCAAGTCCTCACTCTTACAAGGCTCATGGACTGTCGTTCAGGAGAGTAGTTCCCATGTTATTAGGTCAAACTTTTTCTTGTTACTTCTTTCATCAACCATAGCTGTCATTATTTCCCAGTTCAGTGCCCATTAGAAATTTAACAAATCTTTTCAAGGAAAAAAATGCCAAAGACCTCATTCACGAGAGATGCTTATTCATAATTGTTCTAGATTTAACACTGTTACTAATTATTTATGGTTTCAGGTATTTCAGATATATGAGTTACATGATATTTTGATTTTTTTTCATGAACTGAAACTACTAAAAGTGTCAATTCCAATAGCATGCCAGGGCTTATGCTCACAGTGTGTTCAACCTTGTCCTGGAATTGTTGTGTTTTTCCTAAAATCCTACCCTGATACTACCAAGCAGTCTCTTGCAAACCAAACAAAGTTGTGAGGTATACCTTCTAGAGAAGCTCAAGTTCTTTTAAGACTCTTGGGGAAAAGAAGGGACCAAGAGAGGGGAAAAGCAAACACTGAAAGTCCATTAGGTCAACCCCACAAAATTTCTACTATTGAACCACTTCTGGACCTATAAAAAGGGCAATAGCATATGCTTTAACCTAATAGTAAATGCCAGGCTAGAGATTTGTTGTGTTATCTGTCATAATGATCCTATGAAATACCGATTATCTCCATTTTGCAGATATTAAAACTAAATTAAATGCCTAAAATCATTGGTTCCATTTGGGTTCCCCTAGAAGCTTATCTGGTGTTACAGTCTTAAGACAAGTAGTATACTTAGAGGACAATTCCAGAAAGTGCTGAGAAGAGGATGATAGCATAAGACAGTGAAGGAGCCTGTGGGCAGCTGGAGCCTAATCCTGCAGAGCAACTCTGAAATGGTGACGACCACATGCTGTAGGGTTATCCCATCTGTGAGGTCATGTGAGCTGGAATGTTTATATACAAACTATCTTTAGAGAGAGGTCTAGGATGTGTGGGGTTGAGATCGTATGTTAATGCTCTAGTATTTCCACATTTAGCTGCGAATAGGGCTGGTGGACATTGAGGTAATGGGGGCGAAGGGATATGGACAAGGTCCAGCTGTATTTGCTACAGTGCCACAGCTAGTATAATTAGGTGGGATGGAAACAGTGGTACTCTGACCACATAACTCATGTCCTTCACATGAAAATACAAGATGCTATTGAATTGGAAAAGATGGTAGGCTTAAGGACAATTAAAAACCAACTATAAATTATATCTGTACATCTGAAAAATTATTAACAAGAAGAGATACCATCCATCTTTCTTGCTGTGCAATAATAGCAGTAACGTTTATGTAGCCCTCTAGAGTTTAAACAAACTCTACGCATCTATCATCTCCTTTGGCCCTTGTCATGCCCATAGTTCATTCCCTGCTGAGGCTATTATATCCTTGTGTTTACTCCATAACTACAGCACATGTTCCAGATACTGTTCTAGATAGCAGATATATAGAGGTGGGCCAAACAAACACATGCAACAGGATAGTAGAACGCATTCCAGTGGGGCAGTAGAAATAAAGAAAAAAAAAACACATACTGCAATGTCAGATCATGATTGGTGTTGTGAAAAAAGTAAAACAAGATGATGGTGATGCATATGATCCTTTTTATTAATTGACAGGTGGTGTTGGGGGAGATTATTGTATTTAAGCAGGGGCATGAAGGAAGTAAGGACTCAAATTATATAGGGTCTGGAAGCAACAAGCTCCATCAAGCAAGAGCAAAACAAGCGGTGCAATGGGCGCATGGTGAGATACGCATCTGTGGAGGTCAGCAGGGACAGTGGCCCATAGTCAGCACTTACAGCTAGCTCCTGAGCAAATCGTCAGCTATTGCCTCTTCCCTGTGTACCTGGCTCCTTTGCGCTTTCGCATCCTCCCATTTCTGTGAGCACCTCATCCTCTTTGAGCCATTGAATAAAGCTCATCGCCCACACATTTGCTTCACTAGAATTGAAGCTTAACCATAAAAATCAAATGAGGACATAAGGGTGAAAAAATAACTACCATAATCACAAAGTTTAACTTCACCTATTTCTACATAGCCTCACCATATTAAGGATTTTTTTTTTAAATTAAAGTTGACCAAGTAACATTTTCTCCCAGACTCTGGAAATAAGATTACTGGACCTGTGGTTCATGCTTTTGTCTTTCTCATCTAGACTACTGTACAGTTAGGCAAAAATTGCAATGAGGCACCGTAATTGTTTTTTTTTCTTCACCTTTACTGGTTTTTATTTTGAAAATTTAAGGTTTATTTCTTTCAAATCCAAAACTGCTTTGTTTTTCCAGCCAAGGCTGCAAAGACAAACTCAGCTTGTTTGGGGAATTACAAAGTGGGGCTCTCTTGGCTGCTTCTCAGTGTAACACCCACAATAACACCATTTGCCCCCCTTGTAAAGTAAAGAAGCTAAATATAAGTGCTCCACTCTCCCAGACTCGTACTGGCATTGCAGTACACCATCACACATGTGTAAAGGAAGTGTGTGGCTAGATAGTCACTTGTTTGGCTTTATCCACAGCTTAAATTTGGTGTCCTCTGAAAATGTAATTTTTCAAAGGCAGAATGATTATTTCTGTTCACTTATTAAGGGATGACTAACTTGCTTTTGGCTGCACTACAAATGAATCACGGTAACAATCCCCAACTTGCGACTTCTGGTGTTCTGATGTAATGTATTTCTATTAAAAGAAGAGGAAAGAGAGTGGGTGAGAGTGAGATCATGCAAAAGACAGAACATAACACCAAGGGAGCTAGCGTAATTTATGAACTGCAGAGACCAAATCCATCCACCTCAAAGTGTTTTCTTTTATGCTGGGTGAGGGTACCTTGCCAGTTAGTACCTGGTCACTAACCATTGCAGAGCAGAGACCCAGATGAAGACCTGGAGTTCGGAGATATTCAGTGAAGAAAATATCAGATTTAGGGGGTGAGAATTATATATTCCTTGAAAGCATTTTCATGTGAGTTTTGGTTTAGTGTGATTTTTAATATTTGGGGGCAAATGAATTAAGAAAGCAAGCCAGCTTTCTACTGCTTTACATTTTTTAAAATGTGTATGCTGCTTCTTTGGGAGTAGTAGCAGAAGGTAGGGCTGGAACACGAGACCAGGAAAGCACATGATAAGGAGGGCAGCATTGGGCTAACTCCCCACTGTGGAGAAGCAACTGAGCTATGTCTTGCTGAAGACTGACCAAGGGAGCCTGCAACTCCCCCAGCTCTTTGCTTGCACTTAAGATTGCTGGGGGACTGCTTGAGGCTGCTTCCAGAACGTATTAATTGCCCTGCATAGGAGAGTGCCCTTCCTTTTTTCATGCTTCTCTTTTTAACAAAAAGAAAATAAAAGAGAGCCAAAACATATTGTATTAGATCCTCTAATCCTACAGGTATTTTTCCTATGTTAATCACCACTCCGAAGAGGACGCATCCTTCCTCCCAGATCCCTTCTGTACTCTCCTAGGCAAGGTGCCCCTGCTGTCTTCTGAGGAAGATGTGTGTATGCCAAGGAGAGGGAGAGAGGAAATGAGAGTCTGGCCCATCGTGCCCAGCAGCCCATATTGGCTTTGTCCCAGGCTCTGGCAGAAGGGGATTAGAAGAGTCAGTGCCTCCTCAGAATGGGAAATCACTCTGAGAAGGAGAGCATCTCTTTTTTTTTTCAAGTAAACCTATTTCCTTTACCCTGTTTTCTTTCTGGTATCATCTACTATCAGATCTGTCATTGACCTAAAATGAACTTAAATGTGCCAGGAAAGCAAACCACAAGCACCTGTAACAAGTCTCAAGTTGATATTTGTGAATTTAACTTTTTCTCACCTACACTGTACAGTTTGTAGATGTTACTTATTTTAGAATTAGGTAATGTTCACACTAGGAGAATCTGTTCTTAAGGATTAGCTAGACCAATCCCTTTTCCTTTCCTTAACTGATAAATCTGAGCCCTAAAGTCTCAGATGTGAAGAAGTAAAGTAACATTCCTAGGGTCTCCAATATAGCAAAAGTCAAAGGAAGCCCAAATTTCCTATTACTGGATTCTATTGTATTCCATGGCCCTTGTGTTAATAAACTTGCCTTTGGAAGTTCTATTTGGCAATACCAAAGACTGGCAAGAGAACAAGGAAAGTCAGCAAACTCAAAACCCATCCCCTCTATTATCCATTAATACTGCCATGCAGTGGTATTGTCTGAAGATGAGATTTGACTCTTGGGATTATTTCTGGTCATTTTAAAAAATTTAATGCAGGGCCTACAGTGTCTCACTATGTAGATCAGACTTGTAGTGATCTACCTATTTTCAGTTTCCCAAGAGCTGGGATTACAGACCCACACCACCTTTCCCAGTCTCAATCACAGTCTCAGTGTGCCCCGGGGGTGGGGCAAGCACAGCTTGTGGTACCGGAGATCAAACCCCAGCCCCTGAACATTTCTGGTCATTCTTAACAAATCCCAGCCCTGTAAGTATGGTTATCCTACAGCTCAGTCGTTTTCCCTACCTGCCATTTGAACTAGGTGAGCTAACAATTCTTCATTCTTCCCTATTTTGTCTTTGTCCTCACTGCTGAATTTGTGTTGGTCTAGGGATTAGTGGTCTGCTGTGGAATAAGGCCTGATTTAGAACTATGCACTTGCTCTTTACTTATGGGGTCATTTTAGTTGAATTATTAAAAATGTTTAAGCCTTAGTCACTTTCACTGTGAAATGGGGACAATAATTTAACTTCTTCTATAGGCTCTTTATGCTGAATAAGGTTTTAAAAATAGTGTAGGATGTACTTAATGGACTAGTAGCAATTACTGTTATCATTCTTAACTTGAAAAGTGATGAGAATGAAAAGGCTAATAATTTAAACTGTCTACTCATAGCCTCAGGATAAATCACAATTTACTATTCAGGTCTAGCCTCCTTGGCATCAAATACTGCTATAATGAAAATAAGATCATAATTGACAGTGGATCAGACTTTACTAGCACCAAATGTTTGGTGATTTACTATCTCATATAATTTTCTATGTGTGGGTGCTTGTACACTAAATTCAGGAAAATTATCCTTTTAACAACACTAGATTTCATGAGTTCTTATCGAATGTGTGTTGAGTGAATAATTAAGAATGCACACATAGTTATAAAATTATGTATTATATATTGATTCATATAACAGATCCAAACTATGTTAAGGGTCAGGACTATTACTCTGTGTAATTCCCCTTTTCTGAGCTTCTCATACCTTATTTAATAATAAACTTGTATGGATTGTGTTTCTATATTTTGTACACTAGCTAAAGTATAGTTTCAATCTTGGGCTTCCTTTTTTCCTGGTGAATATATGTATCTGATACAACAGTATAGAATGTATAGTATTGAACATTTCTGCTGTTCTGTTTAGGGCCTCTTTGGGAAACTAAACCAGGGCATTCTACAACTGTGTGCAGATGGATGTCCAAGAAGCATGCACAATGTACTTGTCCATAGCTATGTGGATATGCAAAAGAGTATGAGTGTTCATAATTGATAGCTAATATGAGAACCAAAGAACAGAATGGACATATTTTAGAAGTCACAGAAAGGAATCTCAACTGTCAGCCTGGGGAGATAGCTCAGCAGGCTAAGCACCTACCTGGCAAATACAAGGACCTGAGTTCGATCTCTGGTACCACATGTCATACTGGCCTGAAATCCCAGGTGTGCTGAGCCGGCCACCGAAACTGAGTGTGGTGGCCCATGCCTGCAATCCTAGCACTGGGGAGGCTGAGACAGGAAGATCATTATGAGTCTGAGCTGCATAGCTAGACCCTATACCCAATATCTAAATAAATATTTTTTAAAAATAGAATCTCAACTTTCATTTCCCATGCTGCATTATTCTCTCACCTTTTATCCTATAGTTGAATCCCGCAAACTCCCCCTGCCTGGTGGGTGGCCTGAGCCAGCACCACCTCTCTCACCACTTTGTCATTCCATATCACCCTGCCACTCAGAAGTAAGAGTGATACATGTTCCACCCACCACTCCATCCAAAATTCAAGGCAGCTGCATCTCACAGTAGCTCAGTGTTAAGAGTTAAGAAACCATCCTCTCAAACTTCAGTAAGGTTCTCATTTTCCAAGACTCCCATCTACTGCCTGATAGTAAAGAGGTTAACATGGTGTCTGCTTTCTTCACTGTATGGTCCATAGGTCATAGGAGTAGATTTGATGTGTCAGCAGAACACTATTAGTTTACAAATTCCCCCTCAGCAGGGCATGGTCATCTTAAAGAATGGATGGAAAATATCCCCTTGCTATAATTGGGTTCAGCCCTGTGGCTTAACACCATCTTATTTGGCAATCTTTTTCTCGTGACATATTTAGTAATCACTCTAAGGGAGATTTATTGCACTGCTCATGGGAACAAACAATGCACTAAATATTACACATATGCATGCTTTCAATTCCACTCCTTTTCTAGTCTATTCTGAATCTTTTCCCAAAGACTCTCTTTTAACTCTTATCAAAACCCTCACCTTTAAATCCCTCTTTGTTCATCCCTCACCCAAAATAATTGTTGACATTTTGAAAATTTTTCTAGTTAGGAATTCTTTTAATCAACATTTACAGGGCCATGCTTAAGGAAGAATGGATAAAAACACACTTCCACAGTTTAAAGTCAGAAAGACCATTAATCCTTAAACAAACTTAGCATATGGTTAGAGTTGTTGAAAGAGTCTCCTAGGTATCTCTAGGACACTGTGTGTATTTCTTGTATATATGTGTATAGGTATGTGTGAAATGAAAATATTTCAGCCAACCATAACGCAATAAAGTGTTTTCTGAACCTGAGAGTTGACCTTAAGAGACATGGGGAACACTGAGTATTAGTATTCTCCATGCTAATTCAACTTGTAGGAACAGGACAGTAAAAGCACAAATTCTGGAATTAGTTGGGGAAAAATCTTTCATTTGGAGTTGGGAATTTAACTCAGCAGCACAGTGCCTGCCTGGCAAGCATGAGGTTCTGAGTTCAATTCCCAGAACAAAAGCAGAAACAAATCCAAAAAAAAAAACCTAATTCTTATTCAGATGGTGTCATTGTCAACCTCAAGGTGTAAGGTGAAAGGCTAAGGGCACAGTTTTGGAACCAAGCTTTATGGCGTAGCCTCACTCTGTCTTTCAACATGTATATCCTTAGCAAGTGACTTGGTTTCTTGTTGTCTCAATTTCCTCAACTGTGAGATAAGACTAGTACTCATATCTACTTTGTTCTAAGAAATTAATGAGCTAACCTATACAAAGGATGCAGAACTGTACCTGGCCTGCAGGAGGGACTGCTAAGTTAGTGCTGTTAGTCTCATTTGCCCTTCAGTGGCAGGTGCAGAGTATCCTGCCAATAGCAAATTTGACACGGGGCAGTGTGTGTAGACTAAATCTACTGTGTTCCTTTGGCATGATGCCCATGTAATCCAGCCAGGCTCTTCCAAATACAGATCCCTTCCCATATATGCAGACACAGAATGCTAGATAATACAATGGCTAGCATGGTGAACATTTGTCTTTATGGTAGAAAGTGATGGCATGAGGAGATTGTCTAGCTGCCCTACAAATGAGCAGCAAGGATCTAGCCTGAGAGGATCTCCTCATTCAAAATTGTACCTCAGTTCACTTTTTACATCACATTTTCAAGAGGAAGATAGAACAGGGGACCTAGATAATATTTGCAAACAGTACAGAATAATTGGGTTGCAAATAAGAACATGTAAACATAATTCTGGTGCTCTAATGCAATACTTCTCAAACTTTAACTGCATTAAAATCCACTGCAGGGCTTGTGAAAGGCCAGATTCCTAGGATTTAGCTCTAAGATTCTCATTTCCAAGGTCTAGGCAAGATCTGGGAATTTTCACTTCTGACAAGCACTCGGGTTGTACTGGTGCTGCTGGTTCAGGGCCACATGTGAAAAGCACTGGTCAAATGTTTGTTTTCCACTGTTACTGATTATTTCTAATCTAGGGTTATAGAATTTGATTTGAAATTTTGGTTTAGTGATGGAATGAGAGAGAGTGAAAACAAGAGCGAGAGAGAGAGAGAGACCTATAGAGCTAATATTTGTTAATGTCTAATTTTTGGTTAAAAAAACTGACTGTCACTTTTTCTTCATAGTTGCATGCTGCTGTCACCAAGATCCAGGTTCCAAGGCCTGGTTTTAATTACACATTTGCCCATATATGTATCCTGAATAATGATAAGACTTGCATTGTGGATGACATAGTACACGTCCTGGAAGAGCTAAAGAATGCTCGGGCCACCAATCGGACTAATTTTGCTATCACATACCCGATCACACATTTAAAGGATGGAAGGGCCGTGTATAATGGGCACCAGCTTGGAGGTGTTACTGTGCACAGCAAGGATCGGGTGAAATCTGCAGAGGCCATTCAGCTCACCTACTACCTACAGTCAATCAACAGTCTCAATGACATGGTAGCTGAGAGGTGGGAGTCCAGCTTCTGCGACACTGTCAGACTATTCCAGAAATCCAACAGCAAAGTCAAAATGTACCCTTACACATCCTCGTCACTGAGGGAAGATTTCCAGAAGACCAGCCGTGTGTCAGAACGTTACTTGGTCACCAGCCTGATCCTGGTAGTCACCATGGCCATTCTCTGCTGCTCCATGCAGGACTGTGTCCGCAGCAAACCTTGGCTAGGCCTTCTCGGGTTGGTATCCATAAGCCTAGCCACTCTCACCGCAGCTGGAATCATCAATCTTACTGGTGGGAAGTACAATTCCACCTTTCTGGGAGTCCCTTTCGTCATGCTAGGTAATTACTGCCTTTCACTTGTCTCTTTTCTTCTATTAGTGGTGGTAACTGGGTTCCTAAATGGCCAGGAATACCAATCTAACAACTTTGTTTCATTTGTAGTGTCTTCATTTTGCCCAAAAGTCCTGGGACCAGTTCTACAAAGTGCTGGTCATTGACAAGAAGCAACCTAATCTGGTAAATATGCCAGAAATATGAAGACTTGCATTCTAGCCCTAGTTCTGCACAAAGTGGCCTTGTGTATTTAATATATATTAATCTCTTCTTAATTAGTTCCAGTGTCTTAGCAAATGCTGAGACAAGGATTCACATTCAAGTATTTTATTTGGGAAGTGAACCCAGGAAGCACCAGTGTAGCACTAAAGAAGTGAGAAGGGAAGGCAGACAGTTCCCAGTATGTTAATGATCACCTAACTTCTAGGAACTTGTGGTTCAGTCCCAGTGAAGACATTTGGGAGAAAACACCTCAGGGGAGTCCTCACTGAGGGGTGATGAACCAAGGCTATTCACCCAGAAACCCTGGATGTGAGTTTTTGATGGCTCCTCCCCAGGGTAGTTAAGTCCTGAGAATTTCTAAGTAAGATCGCACACACTCCTGCAGCCAGAGAAAGCCCCTTGCTGACTTTTTGGTAAGGAGTATTGAGTGAAGCCCTGAGAGTGTCTGCTACTTTCAGTTTCTGCACTGTATAGATAGGGTGAATATGAATATCTCTCTAAAAGACAAGATGAATGTTTGAAAGGAACATGTAGCACATTAGTAGGAAGTTTTTGTCCCTGTTCTTGCTAAAAGCTCAGGAGAATGTTTTAAACTGATGGTGATGCTGTGCTTCCAGTGTATTGGCTCTTGGAAGGAGAGAAATTCTCTAACATAGATGATGGTCAAAACAAAACCACAGCAATCATAACACTGGTTGCTGTGTCCATCTGCTATTGAAGATGACATATCCAGCAAGCCTGTGGCAGAGTTCCTGTGGGACAAGGATTCAAGCAGTTAACTTACCCTTTTAGTGGGGCAACTTGTCATCAATTCTTTTAGCAAAATTAAATTGTCATTTGGAATGAGATATTAACATTATAAACAAAGTGACATTTTGTTGTTGTTGACTAGGAAATAACTGTGGTTGAGTTCATTAGTATGCCTGATACCCTGTGGGAAAGAAAAGAATTTCCTCCAGAAATTCTAGTTAAATAATCAGGGCTGGTGAGGCCTCAATGCCACACATTTGTTTTCTGGCTTTGCTGCTCTACAGCCTATAAGCATTGAGACCTAGTCATAAACATATACTAGTAGCTTTTGCGAAAAGCTGAGAACTGTGGGGAGACTGCTAGATCTGTACACTTTACGTACTGAAAACAATTGAGAAGGGGCCTGCTGTACTTCCTCCTAAGTTCAGTCTCTTAAGGAGATAGCATAACTTGCTTCCTTAACATAGTCCCAAGACCATGTGGGTCAACTGTGGAATACAACGCAGTTCCTTGAAGGATGCGTAGGACCATTAGTAGCTTGTATGGACACTTGAGTCAAGGTTTAAATTAGTAAGATGTTTTGCTCAGGATTAGTCACACTCTGGAGTGCTTGGAAAGTGGGGGGGGGTTCCTCTTTTTTTAGCTTTTCAGTTTAAAAATAGTGTTGTTTGGTGTTTTTGCTGGAGGATGATAAACAGGAATAAGAAAAGGGTGTGGAACTGAAGGGAGATAGTAAGGTTTTAAGGTGAGAGAGCAAGGACATCAGAGGTAGAACAACAACTATTGGTGCTGACCTTATTACATTCTGTGGTTGTTGTTATCATTCAAAGCATGTCATTATATTTAAAGCTTCTTAAAAATTAATTGTAGTAAATAAAAACAATTGCAATTTTGAGAGATTCTTAAAATTAATTTTAAGTAAACTAAAATAGTGATGTTCAAAACTTCTTTAAGTTCACCAAGTAAAGTGAAATTAAATGTTCAAAACTTAAGGGCCTGACAAATAGCTCAGCTGATTAAAACACCTGCAAGTAGGCACAGGGGCTGGGGGTTTGATCCCCAGGCCCGCAGTGCCAGCCCCACCCCCGGGGCATGCTGAGAAGGCAATTGAGACTGGGCGAGGTGGCACACACCTGTAATCCCAGCTCTTGGGAGGCTGTAAACAGGCGGATCACTACAAGTCCGATCTAGTAGTGAGACCCTGAAAACTCTGTAGACCCTTCCCTAAAATAATATATATATACATATATATACATATATATATAGTCAAAACTTAAAACTAATGTTATAAAATAAATTACAAAGAACTTACATTTATACTTTTTTAAAAGGACTTTTAAATATTGTAAGTAAAAGCAGTGCAAAAAATGAGTATGTCCCATGTGAAACATCAGTAGGAAGGTACTTTTTTCCTGTTTTTTCTATGAACTCAGAAGAATATTTAAAAGTGACAATGATATATTTCTGATGTATTAATTCTTGGAATCTTCAGGAATTCCTGGTGAGACCACTGGTCAAAACAAAACTGCAGCAGTCTTAACATCAGTTACTCTATCTGGGTAGTGTTAGTGCAGAGAGGGAAGTAAAAAATGGTAGAGATATTTATTTTCATGTGATGCCGCTTGTCATATAATATAACTTATAAAAAGAGATGGAGAAATCATTAGCAAGGGAGTGTCCGTAAAAAACAACTTCAGAAATAGTAGTTCCACAACTCCACAAAGACCAAGACCGAGTATCTCTGAACTTTACATCACATTTCTACTCGAAAGTCAAGCATTTGCAGTGAAAGAGAACAAGCACTGCAGGTGCCCAGTGCTCCCTTGTTTGCAGTTTGAGAGGAATGTTCCATGCATTGATTTGATAGCAGTTTTTCCTGCTGATAGTCAGTGTGTGACCTTTCTGCACATTTTCAGCCCACAAAGTTCTCAGATTACTTAGTCACAACATGAAAGGAATCTACACATTTTAGTAACTAAGACCCATTTGCAATAAATACCTTGCACGATGTAATGGGAACTCAAATATGCTAACAGAGCTACCAGTGTCAGGATTTAGAGTGGCTGCTCTTATGGATTTCTTGGTATAACAAAGAACAGGTTTGTAAATATTGTATTCAAGGCCATTATTTAATTCTGCTTTTGTTCCTGACCAATCTTAAGGTGCCAATAAGTATTTCAATAATTAAGAAAAATATAATGCTAAAGGTTTTATAAGTCAATTAATTGTCCAATGCTTAAATTTGCCTGCCCAAAACAAAATTGGTGTGCTTACTCTAAGCATTTAAACATGCAAAACCTCTTAATTTAGTATGTTGTACAAATTTAATATCAAGAAGCTTCAAATACATACTGCCTCATTTAGAAGAAAAAGTATCTGAGAAAAAAGTCTCAAATATAGACTTTTTTAGCTGCCAGTAGGTCTATAATGTGATAAACACTATAGATTTAAAATTTCAGCAAACTAAACATTCTCAGTGTGATGCTGGTCACATAAGGCCAAATTCAGCCTAATGCCAAAATGGCAATAGATTTAGAATGGAAAAATTTTAAGACCATGTGTTTCAAGCAGTATTAACCTGACAGAATTCCAGAAGAGGAATGAATGTGGCTAAACTCTGAGAGCTCACCATAATGGGATGTGATAGTGTGTTTCTAGCCAAGATGATACGTGACATCTCTGGCAATAAGAATATATCCTACATGGATGAATCATTTTGGCAATAGATACATCATGATTTAGAACGTTTTTAATCAATGTCATGCATATTAGACAGCCCCACTTCTGCTAAAACCTCTGTCCAGATGAGTCAGATCAGTTTATTTAGAGCAAAAATCCTACCAGGTCTGCAGTATTATAAATCTTACTTAGAATAAAAATCCTACCAGGTCTGCAGTGTTATAAATCCTATTTGACATTTTCTAGTTACAATAATTTGGTCTATACCTCTTCTTGCACATGAAATAATATCCCTTCTTTCCAAACTATATTAGTATCAGGTAGTGACGCACTTGAAATGTCATTTGTAAACATATGACATTCATCCTTTTAATCTCTTATGGAATTCCCTTTAGGGGAGGAAGAGTTACACCATTGTTCCCAATTGAATATGATTTAATAGATTGGCATGGGTTTTGTATGTGCAAGCTCTTAGAAAGCTTAGTATTTCTACAGCTATACTGATCAGACACAAATCAAGAAAGGAGTGAAATGTTGGAGAATATAGAAGGAAGGATTTCTTTGTATACACAGAAAGCTTGTTCTTTCACGTACATATTGTGCTGCTAAAAGGGGAGAATTACAGTCAGGCTGATAGTTTGAGTACTATTTTCTATATGGTAATGTAACTATATGAGCTACTTTATCAAGATACAAGAGCTCTGGAGGTTAGATGAGATAAAAATTACTCTTCAATACTATTTCAAATATTTGGAAATTTTAGGAAGTCAAATGTCAAATCCAACATGCCCCTTTTTCCTTCTGAATTATCCAGGTAAGCCCCTCAGATTCACGGATGTAAAAGGAAGAAGGGATGTGGATTAGATGCTAGGAGGAGAATAAAAGCAGAAAAATTTGAGTTCCTTCCATTGTATATTACATTTTTATCAGGGGCCAGATTGCTTTTAGTTCTTCAATAATTTCTTTTCTTTTCTTTCTTTTTTTTTTTTTTTTTTTTTTTGGAACTAGGGATTGAACTCAGGCCCTTGCACTTGCCAGGGAAGCACTTATTCCACTGAGCCATCTCCCCAGCCCCCAAGAATTTATTTTCATATGATGCCACTTGTAATATAATGTAACTTATAAAAAGTTATATGGAAAAGTTCTTATGCAGAAATTTAATTCAAACTGAAAATTTGGAACTACTAGTAATTTTTACTTAACCTTAAACAAACATGAATGATTTTTTAATTCTCATATACAGTATTCCTAAAGTCATGAGAAACATGTGGAGAAAATATCCACATAATAATAAAGTTCAAATTGCCTCTGCCTAACTTTTTTTTATTTTTTTGCGGAATTGGGGATTGAACTCAGGCCCTTCTGCTTGCCAGGAAAGCACTTATTCCACTGAACCATCTCCCCAGCCTGCCTAACATTTTTAACCTAGAAAATTGGTACCAATATCCAATCATTTTTGAATTACAAAAGTAGTAGTTTTGCATGATGTAACCTAATACATTACAGAAATGCATTATTTGTTAAAATATGACAACCTGCATGACATAGTAGAAGTCTAACAAAATAATATGAAAATATAGAGCCTAGATGTAAATCAGTAATACATTCAG
>NW_004524617.1:14577327-14578475 GCF_000260255.1 Octodon degus | reverse complement strand
TAGTAATTCCACACAATTTCAAGGTTTGTTTTCTATCTTTGCAATGGCCCTTAGTTGTATGGGACTAATTTACAAGGTTGTAGGGTCTAATTTTGTGATTACTTCTCATCCTTTTATTCTTATGCTCTACCAATCATATTATGATGAGGAGTAGATGAGGAAAATAGGTTTGGGGCTATAGGACAAAACAAGTACATAGTTCTGTTCCTAACTATAATGTAAAATAAGACCTGGACTAAGAGCACAGGTCTAATGGTCTAAGGACAAGAACTAGATTAGGCAGAAGAAGTGAAGGGTTTTTTTTTTTTAAATTTGACCAAGGTGGCCCATCTATCCGATATTGATGGAGGGAATGATGGAATGTCAAACCTTATGAAAGTTTGGCATCAGGAAGCAGCATTAGGAGACCAAGCTGATAAAAAACAGAATATAGGAGAAAACACCTCATGTCTACATTTGGACCAGAACTCAGAAAATTACAGCTGGATAACCTTGACCAGATGGGTCTACAGGAGCACAAAAGTGAAACAGATCCATAGTCATATGTTAACCAAGAACTAAAATGTAAGAGATAGAACCTGAAAGGAATTCTAGTTCCTTTTCTACATTGATTGGCATAGCAGTACTAACACTTTTCTGCCTCAGCAGTTAAAAAGATATTATGTCAGCCTACTATTCATATTTTGTGTGTATCATCCTCGTACATAATATATATTAGCTATATTTGATATACTAACACTTTTCTGCCTCAGCAGTTAAAAAGATATTATGTCAGCCTACTATTCATATTTTGTGTGTATCATCCTCGTATATAATATATATTAGCTATATGGCCTTTTGTTCAATGCCTACAATTTTGATTTTTATGTATTCAAATTCACATAAATAACTGTCATGTTTGGGATGTACTTCTTGTTTAACTTATAATGATGTTGATTTTTTCCCCAGTTTTTGTCATTTTTTTCAGTAATTAGCAGCAATGATAAGTTCTGAAATCTGCACACTAAGATTTTAAATCAAGGGACTACAGCAGTGTAAAGAAGTAAAGAAGCTGAGTATCACCATCTAGAGGGAAAAAAGTTTCACATGCACTGCTCCATTATATTATGACAGGTATAATTTCAGGTGACACGTATGTCTGTCTTGTT
>NW_004524617.1:14547904-14577227 GCF_000260255.1 Octodon degus | reverse complement strand
AGCATACTATGAGAGATGTTCATATACATTGATTTTATAGAGTACATATATATATATATGTATATGATATCTAAATACTTTGTCTTTAAAAAAGAAAGAAATGTTAGCAAATTTGTTTCTTGAGCTTTAATTTGCAGCTGCCTAGTAAAGGAAAATCATTTCTAAGATTCAAACCCAACACCATTATTAGAATAATCAAAATGTGTCAAGTCTCTAGTACAAAGAATAAGATGTGTATACTCCCCATGATGTGAGCATCTGCTTTTACTTAAGCAGAGTACACCGTTACTCTTACTCTTAACTCTGAGATGAAACAGGCTGTGATAAACCAAACAATTCCACTTATAAAATAAATGTTTATAGCTGGCAAAGTGCAAATGTAACCCAATTAATGAGCTTCTCTCTGAAAATAGATCTTATTAAATCCAGATATATATATATATATATATATATATATATTGAAAACAAAAATCTTGAATTTATGTGGATGTCACTGAATGAAAAGAATTTTATAAACAATAGCTACTCGTGAAGCTTGTCTAAGAATAAAATACGTTGTAAGCAGAATTTGCTCATCCATTATGCTCTATGTATTTTCAACAAGAAAGTAGTCATTTTATGTCCATATATGCAACTTGGCACTGCCCAGGAATGCTATAAATGGCTTCATTGCCTTATATTAACTGTTTTCATTCTGAAGCTAAAAGATCATGCATCAGTGAGCCATTTCCTTTCACCTCATCTTCTCAACTATTCCTCACTTTGAGAAACTCAGGTTGAGGAAATCCTTCTAGTGAGGAAGGGGTTAAAACATGAGGCACGTGCAAAGACATCAGCCAGTCTCTGCTGTGCTTCTGCAAACTGGGGAAGGTGGGAAAATCTGAGAATGAAGAAATATCAGACTTAACCAAATCCAGATATAAATATTAGATCAATTTGCTAATGGATATTCATTATGAAAACAAACAACAACAACAAAATCACCCAGCCTGCCTCTGATAGCAAAACCAGTGAATAAGTTTAAAACATGATTCATGTTATGAACAGCTTTCCAGAAGCATATCTATGGATAAAGTTAAATTAATTCTCAACTATTTGTTAGTGGATTCCTGCCTTAGTGGATTATAAACAACGTTGAAAGCTTTGGCCAGATTCCATAAAAGAGTTTGGGTGAGAGTGAGATTTAATCTGTGAATATGCCTGAGAGTTACCCCCAAGTGACTGAAAATTTAGCTAGTTGTGTTTCTTTCAGCATCAGTGTTATTATCATCTGTGCTTTTTCTCTTCAATAGCTCCAGAATCTGAGAGTTAATTGCACATACAGATTTTAAAAACAACTTTGGAAAAAATTAACTTAAATCCTCTAGTATGTGATTTTACTAGTCAATAATCCCAAATTCTGCTGTTAATAAAATTAATAGAAACAGTTTCCCCTTAAAAAAATAACACATTTCTAGTACAAATTTGTCTGAACATTGGTAAAGAGCCTTACTGACCTTAGCCAAGACTTGGCTAAATGCCCGTTTCCTCAAAGCAGTCATTCATGAATAATTAGAACTTGGATCTGTGTGTGTATATCTTGACACATACTGATATGCATGTGTTCCTATGCATGTAACAATATGGACATGCAGAGTGACAAAAATAGAAACAAATGCCTGAATGTGCTTTTAAAAGACAAGCAGATGCTTTCAGAGTCTCTTTATAATTTGTTAGAATAAATATATGCTGCTCGATAGTTTTTCTGACAACTCCTCAGCCTAATACTATAACTGTAAGAGAATAAATGCCTAGAATATTGCTTGTTTCTGACATCCTCACTAGGACACATACAGTCTTTTGCCTCCAGATCTCAGGCTCTGATTTTCTTCGCCTTTGATAATAAGTCCTAACTCTCATTACCACCGTAGTGCTCCAGGTATCAAGGTCAAACTCAGTTTGGAACTTAATGTTTAGGTAGCATCTCCATGCCCACCCTTGTGAGCTCTGCTACCAGGGGATAATTGTCAACAGCCGTGGGGCAGATATTCCAAGTGATGCTTTGTGCCAATGGCATGGGCCTCTGAACCAGCTTTAATAGAGAAGCTTATACAGCTCCTACTTCATAGACAATTTTTTAAAGCAAACAGCATTACTTTTGCTTGTAAAGCATTTTTGCTTTGATCCCCAACATGCCATGCCAGCCCCGCCCCTGGGGTGGGCTGAGAAGGTGATTGAGACTGCAGCATGGTGGCATGCAACTGTAATCTCAGCACTTGGGAGGCTGAAAACAGGAGAATCACTGCAAGTCCAATCTATGAAATGAAACCCTGTGCACCCTATAAACCCTGCCCTAAATTCATAAAAAACCAACAAAAAAATTAAAGCATTTGTGCAAAACAAGGGAAATGATAGTCAAACCTCTGAAAAGTACCTCAGTTTACAGGTAGTATGTTTGTCTGTATCTGAAAGATTTGGCCTCAGCATCCTGCTTGCTAGATTCCAGCTCCAAAGTTAAAAAGTTTGTGGATGTTGGTGATGCTGAAGGAGAAATCTACCCTCTTGAAGGAGTAAAGTGAAATGGAACAGAAGCAACCAGAAGCTTTCCTCTCTGCCTTTTCTAGACTCTGATTTGCCCTGTTTGTGTAATGGGTATAAAATATAATGTCAGGGCTGGCTAGAGAAAAAAATCACGAAGTTACACTGTGAAATTTTCCTACCCGCTCTGTATTCTTTGCTTCTTTCTCATCCTTAGTCTCCCTTGTTCCATTTCCCAGACCTAAGTGTTTGAATAGACTGCTGGTCCACAGGAGTTTGCATTTGAAAGAACTATATAGCTTTGTAGGTCCAAACCAAAAGGAATTCAGCTGTAATTATAGGCAGAATATGTACTGGAGCAGGGGGCAGCATGTTCCTCATATCCTAAGGCTTTTAGAATGTGGCTCTCCTTGAATGCAGGCCAAGAAACAAAGTCCCCAGTTTGGCTTCCCTTTTGCGTAAGAGACTGACCTCTTCAGTCTCTTAAGCTGGGTCTAGTACCAGGCAAGCGCTCCAGTCTGTTAATCCTGAGAGGTGTCCACAGCTCAGTTGGCACACATCCCTCCCTCAACTGACTGAACTTCAGGAAGGAGGCCCAGTTACGGCATCAGCAATTGTCCCAGAAATGAAAAGGGTACAGGCATTGGCCAGAAAGGTGTGGCTTACAAACCAAAAATCTGTGCTATCAGAAATCGTGGAAGGGGCCTTTGGTGGCAAGGTCAAGGATGGGGTCAAAGCTTCCTCATTCTCTGAAGGTGTACACACACACACACACACACACACACACACACACACCTAGTGAGAGAAATAAATGAAAGATACTATTTCCAAAAGACTCTAAGAATACAATTGAAATTATTTTTGGTGCTTCGCCTAGAATTAAAAACATATGCAAAAGGAGTCAGGATGCAATAGAAAAAGATCCAAATATAAGGATGGACATTTACGATGCACCAACAGAACTCAGTAGACAAGCTTACAGCCTACTTCCACCTTTCCTTCAATTTGATTCTTTTCATTGTGGACTCTTGAGCCTCATTCTTGTCACCTAACAGCTCTTAATTCCAATTCCTTTTCTCAATTAGCTTCTAAGATTATTCAACAGTAAGGTAAGAAGTGGATTTTTATTATATTTTCCCAGAAGAGTTAGGGTCAAATAATGTCATAAAACATCACACTGATTTTAACAATGGTTTCAAAACAAATGTAATTCAAATTCTACTATATGGTTAATTCCAATTCTGCTATATGCAATTCTTATGTTCTTAACACATTTTACCCAGCACCAAAGCCTTGTTTAATTTTTTCCACCAAATAAATATTTTAAAAAAAACTGTTTGCTATTTTCAGAAACCTCTTGAAGTATGTTTTGCCTTCCAAAGTTATTTGGTCTACATGGGCCAATATAAAATGCTTAACATTGTTTCCCTAGGGTGCTGACACCTCAAGGTATTAATCTTCTTTTTACTCTCCTTGTCAAGGGATGGTTTAGTTTTAATCAAAGGTCAGTCGACCCATATTGAGACCATAGTGGAAACAGATTACACAGTTCTCCCTCCTGAAACCAGATGCTAACTACCTGAAATATAATTAACAACAGGATGTCAGTCAATGAGTATACTTTTTATTTCCTATCTGGAGAGTTTAGGTGCCTCCAATTTGATAGGGGCCATGATGCTAGCCATCAAATTAACAGTCTTGGCCTGCTCTAAAAGTGATTGTTAAATGGTGCGTAGTAAATTAAGACAATAGATATGATTTTAGAATACAGAGAATGTTTAAAAATTTCACAATAAAAGATGCTTTGCATTAATCCCCCTCAGAACACTTCCCCTTACTTCAAACACATGTATCCCATTATCCTGGCCGCTTTCTGAAGCAATTCTGAAAGGCTTCTTGCGTGAGTGTCTTTTGTTGTGCTGTCACAGCTGCCTTGATATCCTGAATCAATTCAAGACATTTACCTTCTATGGTTATTTTGACTTTGGGGAAGAGCCAGAGGTGGCATGATGCCAGATCTAGTGAATAAAGTGGATAAGGACACACTGTTGTGTTTTGATGAGCCTGCTTGATCATTGAATGGCACTTGGCAGTAGCATTCACCTTATTGTGCATCACACCTCATAAAGATACAAAGAGAACTTCCAGAACTGCTTCAGAAAGTGTCATGAATGACAGAATAAGTGTGTTTGAAGAAAGGGGTAGTAATTTGAGAGAGATCAGTAGCAATGTGTCTTTTACTGTAATGAATGCTTTTAATTTAAACATTCACTATATATTTTGATCACTCATTCTGGATGTCAGATTTCTCTGAAGAAGCTGCCCTATTTCATTAGTATGAAGTGGACATTCAGGTTTGAGTCTAGAACTCAAAGTAAGGCTATAAATACCAGCCTAGGCACAAGGGAAGATGTGTACTCAGTTATTGTACACACAAGATAACAATGACTCACTTCACTCACATTACACTTGGCTGGAGATTTTAAATTCCTTTTTAAAAACAAGACTATTGTACCACAGGGTAAAGATTTTATTAACCTTAATAATAGGATTGAATATGCCAAGGCATAGAAGCAGAAAATTAGATCTGCTGTTCCCAGTGCCAAGACAGGAGTTATCAAATGCCACACTGGGTTATTTTGGTGGGCTTTCCAATGTTGCAGAGGCCTGCAATCTCAGAAAGGCACAGAAAGGAAGTATCTGGCTCCAACCAGAACTGGCAGATGACATACTAGATCTCCCAAGAAGCAGAACTATGATAGAACATGGGTGCTTACCATACCTCTCCTGCTCCAGTGTCATTGGAATGCCAACCAGTGAGGCAAAGGCATTAAGCAGTTAAGGAAAGAGGTGACTACGCTGGATCTCTCCTACTCAGGCCACTGCCAAATAATGTGGAGAAGCCAGAAGAAACACTGCCTTTTTGATGCGTCATCTATAAACAACCAAATTTGGTCAGCCAAATCCCTAAAGACAAAATGCAAGTCATAAGCCTTCAACTTAAATTCAAATTCTTAACAATAATAGAGCAAGTTCATATGAGTCTTGCTCCCTGTGTACATTCTTCCCTCTTTTCTCTTCACTGAAATGTGTTCCTATTTATATTGCTTTCCCATTTCTCGGATACATTTCTTCCTGCCCTGATTCTTAGAGGACAAAAAAGGCTATGATCTAATTTTATCTTAAGACTCAAACTAAAAATAGCATCTCTTCTCACCAAAGCCTCCACTTGGCCAAGTTTAGAAGAATTGATTGGATGTTAACTCAGAACCCTCTGCCATTCTTTGTATTGACCCCCAGCTGGATGTGGGGGGATTGAAAGCAAATGATGATTGGTCGGGCATCTTCCCTAGAGTTTTCCACCAACCAAACAGTGCCCCAAACCCTATATGATTGATGCGTATAATTCCCAGTTGACACAGACACAAGTTGACATGGCTTCCTATAGGCAAATCATCCAGCTTTCTTAAGCCAGAAGGAAACATGAAGATCCCAGCTCTTCTAGCTGAAGTGGGCATTCCCAGGTCTTCTAGCTGCCCTATCACTATTAACACGTACAATTCCCTGAAACACAGATCTATCTACCCAAAGGAGAAATCACTGGCAAGACCTTCTCACCACCAGGTCTTGTTATATTTCTCACAATCCAGTAGACCCCTTGATCAAGTTGATTCCCCTCTTGTAAAAGATTAGTCCTCTAAACTTCTCCTCTGGTCTTTTTCTGCTCCCTCAGGTCATGGATTATATGGGACTTTTGAAATGTTATCCTCCTGGAGGAAAACTAAAGAAGACCAACATGTCAAAGAGCGAACTGCAGCAGTCTATGCAGACTCCATGCTCTCCTTTTCTCTCACCACTGCCATGTACCTGGTCACCTTTGGCATAGGGGCCAGCCCTTTCACAAACATTGAGGCAGCCAGGATTTTCTGCTGCAATTCCTGTATTGCAATCTTTTTCAACTACCTCTATGTACTCTCGTTTTATGGTTCCAGCCTCGTGTTCACTGGCTACATAGAAAACAATTACCAGCATAGTATCTTCTGTAGAAAAGTCCCAAAGCCTGATGTATTGCAGGAGAAACCGGCATGGTATAGGTTTCTCCTGACCGCCAGATTCAGTGAGGACACGACTGAAGGAGAGGAAGCGAACACTTACGAGAGTCACCTATTGGTATGTTTCCTTAAACGCTATTACTGTGACTGGATAACCAACACCTATGTGAAGCCTTTTGTAGTCCTCTTTTACCTTATTTATATTTCCTTTGCCTTAATGGGCTATCTGCAGGTCAGTGAAGGGTCAGACCTTAGTAACATCGTAGCAACTGCGACACAAACCATTGAGTACACTACTGCCCAGCAAAAATACTTTAGCAACTACAGTCCTGTGATTGGGTTTTACATATATGAGTCCATAGAATACTGGAACACTAGTGTCCAAGAAGATGTTCTAGAATACACCAAGGGGTTTGTGCGAATATCCTGGTTTGAAAGTTATTTAAATTACCTTCGGAAACTCAATGTAACCACTGGCTTGCCTAAGAAAAATTTCACAGACATGTTGAGGAATTCCTTTTTGAAAGCCCCTCAATTTTCCCATTTTCAAGAGGACATCATCTTCTCTAAAAAGTACAATGATGAGGTTGATGTAGTGGCCTCCAGAATGTTTCTGGTGGCCAAGACCATGGAAACCAACAGAGAAGAACTATATGATCTCTTGGAGACACTGAGGAGACTTTCAGTCACCTCCAAGGTGAAGTTCATCGTCTTCAATCCGTCTTTTGTGTACATGGATCGATATGCCTCCTCTCTGGGAGCCCCCCTGCACAACTCCTGCATCAGTGCTTTGTTTCTGCTATTCTTTTCAGCATTCCTGGTGGCAGATTCTCTGATTAATGTCTGGATCACTCTAACAGTTGTATCTGTGGAATTTGGAGTGATAGGTTTCATGACATTATGGAAAGTAGAACTGGATTGCATTTCTGTGTTATGCTTAATTTATGGAATTAACTATACAATTGACAACTGTGCTCCACTGTTATCCACATTTGTTCTGGGCAAGGATTTTACAAGAACTAAATGGGTAAAAAATGCCCTGGAAGTGCATGGGGTAGCTATTTTACAGAGTTACCTCTGCTATATTGTTGGTTTGATTCCTCTCGCAGCTGTGCCTTCAAATCTGACCTGTACACTGTTCAGGTGCTTGTTTTTAATAGCATTTGTCACCTTCTTTCACTGCTTTGCCATTTTACCTGTGATATTGACTTTCCTGCCACCCTCTAAGAAAAAAAGGAAAGAGAAGAAAAATCCTGAAAACCGGGAAGAAATTGAATGTGTAGAAATGGTGGATATCGATAGTACTCGAGTGGTTGACCAAATTACAACAGTGTGACAGTGTCTGCTTGGTATATTTTCACCCTAGGTCTTATCAAGAGCAAGGAGATTACGTTACTGAAACAGCTAAATTCAAAGCTGTTCCCTTTTGAAAGGATAAGAAAGCATTACAAAAAAGTAAAGGCCAAGGGGGGTAATTGGTGTGGTATATTTTCAGTCTTTAAAACAAAAGTTGTTATAAGAAGGAATTCTCTCTCTCTCTCTCTCTCTCTCTCTCTCTCTCTCTCTCTCTCTCTGTCTCTCTGTTTCTCTCTCTCTCTCTCTCTCTCACACACACACACACGTGTGCGCGCACACACACACACACACACACACAAACATACCCTAGGAGACTCACAGTCTCTTAAGTTAAGATCAAATAGAGGAAAGCTTATTAACAGGCAAGATCCCATTTTATCCACACTGCAGATGTTGCTGGTATTGTGATAAAAGCAACTGATTGAAAGGTCAGCTGCCAAGGCAGAAATAGCTTTAAGCATTATTCAAACAACAAGGCTTTCAAAACTTCCCCAGAGCAGTAGCTGTAGTCAGTGTCTGTGGTTTGAGGTCTTGGCTATCTCACCTAACTACCCAACACCTAGAGAGATTTGTAAAACTTCTGACCAGAAAAAGCAAGCTAAAACCTCAGAAGCAGCGATGGTAGTGGCCATTACCCATCAACTGAAATTGAATAATCCAAAATTCACCTGAATGAAGCATTTTTGTTATCAAAAATGAATTTGTCGTGTTCCCCATTGATATACTTTTAACATTTGTATGGTTCAGTTAATATACCTAAAATATCAATGCCAGCTTGAGCTTATTGAATTGGGGTAATTCTATTTTTGGAATATCTTGTCACTTGTCACCAAATGGGCCTGCTTTATTAGTTACAGCTCTTGGCAGGAGGCTCTAGAGACATAAAAACACAGAGCCAACCTCAAATACCTGGCATGATGGAGAAAAGCAGATGTCCACTTAAACCTAGGGACAGTGTCTCCATTTTAACAATAACAACAAAAGCCAGCTGGTACGGCTGTTGTAGTTGAGCCCTACACGCATTTTTGCATAGATGCCCAAAACCAACATCTGCCCATGTGTAGATGAGGATGGGAAGATGAGCACTGAAATAGTTATTTGCCATTTACCAGTATGCTTTTTCTATGGGCCATAGCTTCTCAGGAATTTGAGAAGGGAAAAGATCTGTAGAAAATCTAAGTCCTGATACTGAGAAACTTTATAAAAGGGCAAAGATAAAAAGCCAAAAAGAAAAAGAATGAAATTACCAGAGAAAGTAATCAACAGGGCAGATTTATTAACAGCAACAGTCAAACTCCCCTGCTAAATTGACTATCCCTCACCTTCTTAATCCTCCAACATACCTTTTTGGTGCCCCTCTACTTCACTATAAGGTCCTTCTGTACATTAACAAGCCCATATATTTATACACTGACTTGCAAAATCAATAGGGGATTGTTCATAGGTCTAAACAGAAATATTTTGTTCTGAAGAAAATGAGTACATTGCCACAGACCCCTGTATTTCTTCAAATCTATAAAAATAAAATCAAAACCTGGTTATAGTTGAGGCAAACATCAGTATTTTCTTCTTGTACAAATGTGGCTTCTTTAGACATCAGTAGTGGTAAGCGTGTCCCAAAAGCATCTTACCTTTCTGGTCCTTCGCAGAAGTATGAAGTAGTGTGTGACTTCTGCATCCTCCTCAGAGAAGGAAACCAACACTTAGAAGAATAAAGTGACTCATCCAGGCCACACTACTAGAGAAATAATATCATTTTAGCATGCCTAAAACAGGCCAGGTCAATATTAGGTTTTCTCATAAGACAGATTACCCCCCTTGAAATACATTTCTAAGACAGGAACATAGGACTTTATTGCCACTGGGAAGACACTTTTTAAATGTCTGGGATAAAAACGTTTGGGATTTTGGTTTGTCTTTGTCTTTCTAAGTAGAAAAAAAAATGAGACAGCCCAAATGATTCAGATGTAACCACACCAAGTGCAAACCTGTGCTTTCTATTTCAGATACTGTTGTCCACACAGTTCTAAATGCATATGCAGGGGATCATAGCTAGTGCATCACACACTTGTTCAATCTCCCCTGCAGACACACTAAGTGATCATACTAACGTGTTGTACACTCAACAAGAAGATAATGAGCTTTAATCCAAGGACAAGTACCGTCCTCACAAAAGGGCAAGTTTGCATAATAGGTCTTCAATCAATTCTCTCTCCTAGGGGCTTGCAACTAGCCTATTATTTATAAAACACAACTGAAGAGGGGATTGGTTTTATGCTTAAATCATATGTTGCTAAATCATTTTCTGAACAGTGTGTTCTAAATCAGCCATTGATTTAATGTCAGCCACATGGAGCACCTCAACTTAAAATGACTCCACAAAACTGACATAACACACACACCAATTAAATGGATTTTGTTGAGAATTTAATCATTCAATTTGGTCAACCAGAAAGACTTACTATGGAACTTTGTTTTATGACAGATAGTAGTTTTCCAAGTTGATTGAGTCTCTGTATACCCTAGGATATTGTATTTTTAAATGAAGGGCATTTTCAAACTTGTCAACTTCTCTTTTCAGCACTTGAAATCAAGGCTTATGAAATTCTGACTCTGAAATGAATTTTTCTATTGGTGGACGATGCATGCCAAGATTTATTATTTATTGTTAGATAAATATTATTTGTTAATGTTGATTATTGCTCTGACAACATTGGTTTAGCCCCACCATGGAGAAGACACTTTAGAAGTATTTCAAAATCACATCTCCATAAAATTTATGTCTTTCTGTCATGGAGTTTTCCTTTTTGAGTTGCTACAAGGAAGGATAGAAACATCCCAGCAAACACTTGAAGTTTTTTTTTCTTTTAAATCCAACCAGGACATTAATGTTGGGGTGGGGGATAAAGCTCATCAGTGCAGCACCTGCCTGGCAAGTGTGATGTCCTGAGTTCGATTCCCAGTACCAAAAAAAAAAAAAAAAAAAAAAAAAAAAGACATTAGTGTCCACTTTACCAAAGAAACTTATTTGGTTGGTTTTGATTTAGTGTTTGTTGTTTGTTTACCAAAGACAATATTCCATTCATCAAAAATATTTGTCCTGGTCAACTAAAAAACTGTGATACATGGGATCTCTTGGCCTTCATAAGGAAAATAAGAAAATCCAAGGCAAGGATGATACTCCCTCATTGAGTGAAAGTTAGCAGAAGATGTGAATTCACAAGAAACTTGGGATTTGCAAGGAATAAAATGATACTTGAAATAGGACATTATTCTTTAGTCCTATACCAACGTTCAAACAAGTAGCATCAAGGCTTCTCAGGCTAAAGGAAGTACAATTGGTTTCACAGAAAATACAAGACAAACATTCATGAAAATCCTGATGCACTGTTCCAGTTTATGAGTTTTGTTTCGATTTGGGGCTGTTTCTTTTTTGATGTTTGCATTGTATTTGCTTTAATATGTGATGTTTATTTGTTTTTTTCTGCTTTTCCTATCAATTTTCCCCCTCAATTTTCAGTTAGAAGTCAGATAATCAGATGCCATCCTCCATGGCCACAGTTACTTATAAAACACACAACTCTAAAGGAGATCCTTGAGAATCATTTGATTTAAAATAACTGCCATCCAACTCTAAGTGGAATTCTCTGACCATGACACTACATTTCCTCCAGCCCCAGCAACAGAGCTTAGCTGTGTTCTTCACAAGAGCAGGTAGGATGGAGAGCTGCCTTAGGGTGTGGCAGGAGGCAGAGCCTCTTGGCCATAAGTGGTATCTTCCTCATAAAGGATTTATTATTTTGGATCCTATTAAAGTATCCCTGCAGCTTATAGTGGTGTTTGACCTCTGTGAATCTGTTTTGTCACCTATAAAATGGGGATAACAACAGTAAGTATTTTTTAATTCAGCAAATATTTATGGAGTGCCTAATGTTGCCCATATACTGTTACAGAGACTAGAGACACAAAAGTTAACAAAGCAGATAAAAAATAATCCTCCCTCTTAGAGTCTGCATTTGAGTGATATGGCAAGTTTGCCATGAGAATTAAGTAACATGACATTTGGAAAGCAAGGATTCACAAAGAGTAGAAACTCAAGACATTATTGCTAACTTGTCAGTCTCACACAGTAGCACTGGGCTCAGGATCTAAAGCTACAGAAAAGTAGATGTGGCATGAGATTGGGATATATAAACATTCAGTGAGCTGCCACGGAACGTAGTGAATTTCTGGTAATTTTAGGACATTTGAAATTTGGCTGGATCATCACTAAATGGAATAAATGTAAAGGAAGTATGAGCCCTGAATGTTGGAGTTGGGCATTGACCTTGGAAATGTTTTAGGCACTTGGGGTGGGGTTGGGGAGGGTACAGTGTTGATTATTTTAATTATGCCTGGCTTGTCTGAAGACATTTGAACATTCCCTTTGGGTAATTTGCTTTTAAGTTTGTGCTAAATAAAAAGCACCCAGTATCTAAAGACAAAGTTCTTCTTTTTTTAATGGTAAAGACACAATACAAAAAAAAAAAAAACATTAAATTAGCACTGTACTGAATTGGCTGGCAAAGAGCTGAGAATGGCTCCAGCCAGCATATTACAGAGTTCCTCCCTGTGCTGGTTACAACTATTTATTTCTGTTTCATGCCAATTCAGGAGAAAGAAAAGAGGAAAGTGAATGAGCTTGAATCTGTTCACCTGAAAAGACAGTGTCAGGATGGCCTCCCTAGCCCATCTCTCATCCCCACCCCCTTCATTCTGCCCAGGTGATCTGTTTGAAGTCCTTCTTGACACGATGAGAGTGCTAGGTAAGGAAAAGGCAGTGAGGTGACCAGAGAACTCTGGCCTCTGTGCAGATTAAAATTAACACCACAAGGTTTGAAGAAGCCTGCCTGGTGAGGAAAGAAAGCTTCTTTTCAAAGTAAAAAGAAAGCAGTGTGTACCTAGGAGACAGTCCACAGAGGAACCTTGGTGGAAAGGAGTGAAGCTCCTAGGGAATGTGCCAGCTTCTTCTCCCTCCCAAACATTGACACCAGATGCATCTTTGGATAGAAGTTATCCTACCCCCTCATTTTTCATGTGAGAAATCTAAAATCTGGAGAAGTGAAATTCTATCCACAGAGCTAGTTAGAAGCAGCTACAGAACTGTAAATGAAGTCTAGTTTCTAGCCTCAGTTCTTTCTCCATTCTGCCACTTTACTGCCAAATTCTGTGTATCTAAAATTTGGGGTCTTAATCTGGGGGTTGTGAATGAGTTGCTAGAGGGAGGAACTTTGAGCTCCCTAGAATTAAATTGTATTCAAAATTGTGTGTATATGTTCAATATGTGCATTTTCCTAATTAGAGGGCTCATAGCTGTCATCAGATTTTGAAAGAGGTCTGTGACCTAAAAAGAGTGAAGACCCCCCCTATCCTAAATTAATAAAGACCTCATTGGGAGTGTGATCCTAGTGTCCTTGTTTTAGCCAATGAGCAATCAAGAACTTCTCAGCCATCTTTTCTGCAAGAAGCCAAAAATTTCTTCCAAATACTGATTTCTTCATGCCAAGCCTTGTGCCTGTTTCTGTTTATAACTTTTTCATTCATTCTTTCACTCACTCATTTGTTTATTCCTAAAACAAATTTTCAGTGCTAATTTATTTCCAGCACCAGCTAAATATGACCTCCATGACAAGACCTTGGAAGAATTCTCTGCATCATGTCCTGTTGACAGAAGGAATACCACCGGTGGCTGCCACATTGTCATTATTGCAAGAAAATCTATACAGCTTCAAAATTAGAGTAACCTCCCCACATACATACACAAAGATTGGGGGCCAACATATAAAAGTGTGCCATGTCCAAGAATGAGGGAAAGAGTAATCTATGTCCAGGTGCTATAGCAGCAGCATGCCATATGCTTGGAAGGGCTGTTCCCAAGGGAACCCTATTTTGAAATGTGTGCCAGGTGCACGTGAACACACAGATAGTGTCTGACTCTCCAACAAACAGAGAGAATAAGTCTCATTCATTTTGATAATATTGGTAGTGGGCAAATAAAAAGCCATGGCTATGAACAGGTGGGTTCATTCAAAGACAGGTGTGTATCTAGGACACAGATATGAAAATAGAAGGCTAGTTTTCTTGACTACTGGTCAGAAGCAAGATACAGAATAGGTTAATGGAAGAAGTTGGAGAATGAATTACTACCTGTCATTGTTGGCTTTGCTTCAAGTATAACTTCAGGCACAATGGAATGTACCAGGTTTGGCTACAGGCAAACCTGAGGGAATCCCTGCTTGGCCTTCCCTGAAACACAAATCTCATCAGTGCCACTTGCATCACCCTCTGCCCAGCCATCAGGGAGACTTCTTTTCTGATGGAGGAAATTTAGTCCTACATTGTAGCATCTGTTGTGAGGTTTAAGGGCTTTCTTCATTAAAATCTATAATGCTTTCTGTAATTCCTAGATAATGGCAAGACAACCCATTTACATTTCCCATGCCAGTTTCGTCCTTGGGAAAATCCAAAAAATTCTGTCAAAACAATGTCATAGATTCTCCAAGATAACCTCTGAACTTGTTTTCTCAGCCTTTGAGGTATTTATTTTTAAGTTAACACTCTGAAAAAATTGCCTTTGTCTGTTCTCCCAGAATCACCGAGACAGTTGCTATGGTGTCTCCTAGGGTTATGGATAACTGGGCAAAACTAGCAAAATCCAATGACCCTTTGTGTGACATACACAAACATATATAATGCATACACACATGACTATACACACATGCATAGATATGCATACGTATATGCATGAACACATAAGATTGCCACCTTTTACATATGTTTGATACATATGAGGCCCTTTAAAATATCCTAGCAGATTCAGTCCTGTGATTTTGTAGATTTGTGAAGTTCATCTGCAAGACAGCCTCCTGCCAAAAATTTCCAGTTCTGTGTTTCCTGGGTGTGAACACATCTGAAAGCAGTCAAATGATACGCTTCAAAGAAAACAAACCTGGACAAGTAAACACACTTCGCAATTTATAAATTGCTAATGAAACATTTCATAGTGAACAAACTACATTTGATGGAGTTTTCCAAGTCATTATGAGACTAGCAAGGATGCAGAAGCACAGAGATATGTCCCAACATGTAGAGTTGTGGAAATTTACCCAGGCACAGTAACACATGCTCAAAATCTCAGCCACTCTAAAGACAAAGGCAGAAGGACTGAAAATGTGATCATAATTTAGCAACACTGTCTCAAAATTAAAAATGGCTGCGGGTGTAGCTCAGTGGCAGAGTGTTTGCCTACTGCAAGGTCCTAGTTTCAATCCATTGAATTTCAATCCTCATTGCTCAAAATTATAGAATTGTGGAAATTTATCTAGAATCTTTTCTTAGTGACCTAGAGTAGGGAAAAGGAGGTGGTAGGAAAGACAAAGGGCTTATAGAATGATCATTCCAACTTGCCAACTCTCAGTAAGAAATGAGCATTTTCTGCTTATTCCTATTGTATCCATTTGCTTGGAAAATCAATATGTCTCATCCAACTCAAGGAAAGGAGATGGCATCCAAGGAAGCCTGGTGACAGGAAACATCAGTGAAGAAGAAGGTCATGTAAACAGAAGAACTATCCAAAACCAGAAACTTAACACACACAAAGGCAGGAGAGTGCATATTAAGAAGAGCCCTAGTACGGTACCTAGAAAATTTGAGAAAGAATATGTCAGAAAAAACGGTAATTATGAAAACACTAAAACCAAGGAAACTGCTGAATATATAAGCTGAGAATAATGGAGTTCTTAAGGACTTACTCTGGAATAAAGCTATAAAGCCTTCCTCTGTACTTTTTTGACTAAACTGAAAGAACCATACATTTTCTTTTGAATTTTTTATTAACCCATAATTTTTCCTTAGTAACTTAATCAAAATACACTCAGTTTCTTTCCCTATTGTTACTATACTTGATCTTAACCAAAAGTCCAAGAAGTGATCTCCTTATTGTTTATGATCTTTTAATTCAAGCACACAGTATTTGTTGTGGATTTAAATTGCAACTAAATACCCATGAGCAGAATTAGTTAGTGCCAGGTAAAAACAAGAAAAAGTTCTGTTTGGTTTTAGTAATTAATGGGTCTAATTTTTCTCATTAATTAAATATAAAAATACTTCAAATCTGTAAAATGTGTCTTGGTCAATGCACTTAGTGTTTTTTAACATCAAAGAAAGCCTCTACCAATAATTATTAACAACAAAATAGTCAATTCTGTAAAATATTATTTTTTATATATTTGGTACAGGTTCCCACCATGCAGCATGTATTCCTCCTGTTTTCAGCCTGTCCAGTGCTGGGATTCATCTCAGCATGCCCAGAGGCAAGGCTGCCACTGCATGTGGTGCTGGAAATGGAACACCTGTCCCTGTGCTTGCCTAAGCAGATGCTTAGTTGCTGAGCTATCTCACCAGCCCTTGTAAAATATTAAATTCTTTTATAGTAGTACAATTTTTAAGGGTAAAGATATCAGTAAGGAAGAGAGTCTATGCCAAATATTTAGTAATGCTGGAGAAGATCATCACTTAGATATGAAGTAATTTAAATATTAAAGTGTGTCACTTTTTTATTGTCATCACCAATATAAGAATTTTTTTTCTTTTTTGTATTTTAGGGAAGGGACTAACATAAGAAGTTCTTGAAATTGAATATTATTATATAAAGTTTGAGGCTAAATTAAATAAATTTTTCACATGTATTGATGACAATAGATCACAAGACTATATCTTGTTAGGGCCAGCCAAATAGCTCAGCTGATTAAAGGGCCTGCAAGCAGGTGCAGGGACCAGGGATTTGATCCTCAGGCCTGCCATGCTGGCCCCCTCCCCGGGGCAAACTGAGACAGCAATTGAAACTGGGCGTGGTGGTGCATGCCTGTAATCCCATCTCTTAGGAGGCTGTAAACAGGTGGATCACTAGGAGTCTGATCTAGTAGTGAGACCCTGAACAACCTGTAGACCCTTCCTTAAAAATAAAAAAAAGAAAAGAAAAAGATTATATCTTGTTAACCAGAGTAGCCACAAAAGCAGTTTCTCACCAACTATTTTTCTCAAAATCTCATAGCTATGTATATTCCTTAGTATTTTATTTAAATTTCTTCACACTAGACAAATACATTATATGGTAATATTAAACTAGTTTTAAACTAAAAAAAAAAATCGAATGCTAGAGCACCTAAGTAGTTCAGCTTGGTCAGTTTTTAGATAGATAAGCATAAAAGCTTATACAGAAAACAGTACAGTTCCACCCTGACCCAGGCAAAATATGAGTCACATCATTTTTATCTACGGCAGGGAGTACATGCTCAGGAGAACTTAACCAAAAACTTAACTAGAGCAATTTCTCACAAAGTTAAAACACTTTCTAGGAAGAAGCATCCATATATGTTTCTTGATGCCCTTCTGCTGCATTGTGGCAAGGTTTTTCTGTACATTAACAAACCTAGATGTTTATATTATTAAAGGTTCAAGGATTTAAATAGAAACATTATATCTGAAGAGGCTTTATATGGCTCTTCCAGACCCCTGCCATTTCTTTGAATTTATAAAAATAGAACTAAAATCTGATTATATTTGATTCATATATTGATGATACTTTCCCTTTTAGAGATGTTTAACAAAATCCAATGTATTAAAAACATAACTAATGCTTTAAAAAATACTGTTCTGGGGCTGGGGAGAAGGCTCAGTGGAATAAGCACTTCCCTGGCAAGCGCAAGGGCCTGAGTTCAATCCCCGGTTCTGCCAAAAAAAAAAAAGAAAAGGAAATTAAAAAATACTATTCATTATATTTTATTTTAAGAAAAGAAAAATGAACAATGAAACAATGATTTGGAATCTAAAAGCAAGATTGTATGAGAGTAACAATGATTAGTACATTGAATATTGTCATCTTCAAAGTTGTTGCTCAGGTTGGGGAAATAACTTGGTGGTCTAAGCACCTGCCTCACAAGCACATGGATGCAGGTTCCATGCCTGGTACCACATGCCATGCTGGCCCAGAACCCTAGGCATGGTGTCGCATGCCTGTAATCCCAGAACTGAGGAGGCTGAAACAGGAGGATCGCTAAGACTCTGAGCTGTGTAGTGAGACCCTGTACAAAATACATAAATAATTACAAAAAAGTAGTTGGTCATGGGCACGAAAAATTGATCAAACAATATAGGCATAAATCTTTCTGTTCAATGAACTACTAGTCATTAGTAGTATAACAATCTTAACTATCTTGTATGTGTTACATATTTTGCTACGTGGGCTTCTCTGGTGCTTCAAATGCATAGTTGCATCATCCCACACCTACATAAAACAAAATCAGTGCAGAAAACCATGCCATTGATGATTGTCGATCCCACACCTCCTCTCCATCTGACCAGCTTTCACTGGAGGACAACATTTCGTACCTGAAGATGGAGTTTATAGATGGGGGAAGCCCCTAAGCCACTTAGAACACTAAACCCAGGAAGTGGCTGGTGCCAAATACAGTGAGTCCTTCATTGACTATCTGTTCATATTAAAATACCACCTTCAATAAAACATCCTGTTTTCAGTCTTGACATCCAGTTCCCATTGCAATGATGTTCAAATTCTGCTTTTACCTTTTCTTTTTTATCTATTTATTTTTAATTGACATAAAAGTTGTATGATTTGAAGCTTCAGTGTGATGTTTCAATATAAGTATATGCATATATCAATTTAATATGTTTCTATTAAATCATTTCATTTATATATTAACTAACATTATATATTAAATTAGTTAATTTAATATGCATATTTTAAACCAGTTTGTATATGCAAACTAATTGGCATACCTATTCCTTCACATACTTCTCTGTTAAATTTTTTTTGCTTTCACTTTTTCAGGCATATTTAAATCTTTTTATAGACACATACCAAACAGTGAAATGGCAATGGGTCAGGGGAATAACTCCAAGTGAACTTTTTTCCTTTTATTTCTTTTATGCTCAGATATTTCAGTGTTCTCTAGCAGTAATTAGTGTATGGGAGATTGTTTTGTTTTGTTTATGTTCTTGTTGTCTTGTGTTTTCTAGATGAGCAATCAAAAATGCATGTAGACTGAGATTTGGGGTTTTTTGTTTAATAATAGTTGTGTTTTAATAAAATCTTGCATAAGATGACTTCTTTACCTAACTGGTCACAATATTATATTCTGTCTCTCAAGAAAGATAATAAAAATCTATGTCTTGGCCTTATTTTAATATATGATCACAAATGGAGCCATAAAATTGTAGCATGAGACATCCTAGCTGCCTATATGCCTGGATTTACAGAAAGTCAATAGAGCCCTAAGAGGTTTGGCCTTTGCTTTCCATAGTATTATTTTTCCAGGGACATTTAGAATGTGAGAAAAAAAAGAAGAAATACTGGGTGGATTAGCTTATAGGTCACAATCTTTATGGAGAGAGAGAAGAAAAACATAGGAAAGCAGTAACAAGGCAGAACAAATGCATCAGATGTCAAAGTAATTGTTCAGAACTGGTGACTGACTTTTCTTTTTTAGTTCATTTCACAAAGCTAAGTGAAGGATGAGTGATTATCACTATTGCAAAAACTTTTAATTCAAAATTATATGTTACAGATATTAAATTACAATATTAATCTTTAATATAAATGATGAGGATGGGGATGCTTTCAGATTTTGTCTCAATAGTAATAAGCCAGAGCTCAGCAGCTGGGAACTGCAAAGAAGTTGCACTCATACTCCTGTCAATGTCCTTATTTAGCCCATTTCCATGGAAACTGAAGTCAGATCTCTCTCTCTCTCTCTCTCTCTCTCTCTCTCTCTCTCTCTCTCTCTCTCTCTAACACGCACACACGTGAACACATAAAACTGCATAGTTAAGGAATGTGTATATATGTAAGCATCCAAGAGGTAATTTCTATATGGACACATTTTCTTCATTAATAACTCTCCAACAAATGGAAGAAAGGGCACTCCAGGCCAACATCCTTTTTCAGAAATGAAACCTGTGATATAGATGAAGAATCCAAGTTAAAAAAGTAAACCAGAACTACCAGCTACTTGGAGCATTCCATTTCATAAGTCTGTGTTCAATTAATTGAACTAAATTGGAAATATTTTATGGCAAGAAAACATCCACAAAAACTAAATTTAATCTCCTGGATTTGTGCCTGCTTTACTTTACTCTGAAATATAGACATTTCTGTAAATAACCCAGAAAACAAGGGCTAAAGGAAAAGAAAAAGTGAATGAATTCATTTTAATTTTTCAACATATACTTGGTTAAGTTTCCATCCTAAAGGCAAAGAATTATGTGCATGTTCCACATTTGTGACTACATTTTATAATATATGATTCTATCTTAGTGTCTCCCTTGAAAACAGGCCAAAAATCTAGATGCTGCCTATGAAAGGGAACTGATAAAAAAAATAAGGTTAGAAAAAGACAAGTACTGTCCCCTTCCATGAACCTACAATGAGGCCATCAGGCAACCTGCATGCATTCTACACAAGGGTAGTTTTTGCTAATAGATAATATTTTATCTCCCATTTCTGTCTTTTTTTTCAAACAGGATATTATAAAAAGAACTTTTCACTAAAATTTACTACAGAGGCAGAGATATAGCTCAGCAGCATAAGTGCCTGCCTGGCAAGTGCAATGTCCCAAGTTTGAACTCTGGTACAAAAAAAAGAAAAAGAAAATTTACTATGAATGATGGTTTTCGTCATAAATTCTTTGTACCACAAACTTCTCCAAAGATTGTGAGTGTTGCAACTCATGCAGTACTTAACTTTTGCTAGAACGCAAACCAAGATGAAGAACTGAATATTGCAACTGGCAAAGATCACAGGACAATAAAGTTTGATCTTACATAAACATTTTTTAAACCTCGCTGGAATATTTTTTCATTTGGCCTTTATGTCCGAATGGGCAGTGTTACAAAGCATTGAGTCTTTATTCAGAAGTGGGCAAGGAGGACTAATGGTCATATTTTTTCTAAGAGAAAGTGTGGGTAGGGAAACAGGAAAAAAAGAATCAAGATATACCATGTACAGGTACAAATTAATTATAATGAATATGATCATTATGTGTACTGAAAAAGTATCTATAAGCTTAATTAATAAAAATTCTATTAAAGTAAAAAAAAGAATTGGAAAACTAACAATGGGAAAGGCTCTGTATTCAAAACCAGTGTAGGTGAGAGGCAAAGAATTTACTTGGCAAAATGTATGTCATATATTAAGATTTTCTTAAAAATCAAGAACAAAGAGTAAGAGATAGGAAAATTAAAATTTCTCAACCTAAAGGGATGGCTCAAGATGCAAGAACCCACCCTCTGATCAGGAGTTATTATTGTGCCCCCAGGGAGATTTTTACCACAGCACTTTTTTATAATAAAAAATATAATAATAATCAAGGAGTCCAGCTATATTAGGAAACACAGATTCATAATAGATAATCATTTTTAATCATTTTAGCTTAGAAATTGCATTTCTATAATCAAAGGAATAAAAACCATTGAGTTAAAATATTTTTATCAACTTATCAAGTTGGATGTTTTGTCGTCTCTACAAATGCTTCCCCACATCCCTTATGCTTTCACTATGTTAGATGTCAAAGGAATCTCTGCTCAGACTTTTCAACTGTATTTCTGGCTTTCACTAAAGGTCAGTTGATATACTTTCCATATGAATTCTATCATGAAAGTTATGAAATGATGCCCCAACATCTAAAGAACAAGTTTACAAACTAAAATATTGTGATACAGTGTTTAATGTCACAAAATCAAAGGCATTGTTCAGTAAATAAGCACTATATATGTATATATATATATATATATATATATATATTGACTAGAGTAAATACTGTATTCCCTTTTCATTACTTTGATCGTGGCAAAGGGAAAACACAACAATCACCACAGCAAAATATTTGGTCATTACACAGCATTAAAACTAAAGCAGCATTACCTCTACACAGTGGGACAGACAACCAGCATAGAAAGTGCCCAAGACTGGGCAATAGGCTTGTCCACAGGAACTCAAGTGCCTGGCACATCCCCCTACACCACAGTATGGCACCCAAGTGGAAGTACCTGGGACTTGGCAACCTGCTCCTCCAGATGAAACCAGGTACCTAGCCAATCCTCATACACTGTGGAACAGGCAGCAATCTTGGGAAATGTTCAGAACACTTCATTCTGTCTTTTGAAACCCCTTCTCTAGTTACTCAACATTGTATAACTATCCTTTGTCCTTCAGCCTTACTTCTACATCCTCTCCCATTATCTTTATGTAACATCACACTCCATAAATTTTCATGCCATAAGGGAAATCTACTCTATCAAGAGGGAACACTTTGCACACTATCTGTTAATTTACAATTGGTTCAGTTATATAAATATAAACTTTGCTCTTATGGTCTCAATTACAGAATAAATACAACAATTTGTCAATTTCTTTTTTAAGATTTATTTGTTTATTTATTTAGTACAGGGTCTTAATACACAGTTCAGACTCACAGTGGTCCTCCTGTCTCAGCTTCCCCAGCACTAGCATTACAGGCATGCACCACCATACCCATTTTCAGTGGCTGGCACAGTACACGGCCTGCATGGCATGCAGTACCAAGGATTGAACATGGGTCCTTGTGCTTGCGAGGCAGACACTTAGACAGCTGAGCTATCTCCCCAGCCCAAGTTTGTCAATTTCTAAATTGTGCTTGATGCTATCATTGTTGCTAATTATACTGCAAAATATAGGATGTCATGTCTGTTGTAATCACGTGTTCTGCCTTATGTGACCATATTGGGAAGTTCTTGGGTAAAATCTCCACCACACCCTACATTAAAAGATGGGAGACTGAGCCAAACAGAAATCAATGTTTCACCCTTAATTAATTAGGAATTAGCAATTAGGGACAGACACAAAACAAGAATTTCCTACACACAGAAGATATCCCTGAAGAACAGAATTTTCCTAGACAGTTATTGATGATCCAGGTATATACTACCAACACACACAAGGATCACCACAGCAAACGAAAGAAAAATTTTTGACACAGAAAATGTCAAGAAAAAGAAGCAAAATGAAATCTCAGAGCTTCACCCACCAAAAACAAACCCAGGAGATATCAACATACAATAAATTAGAAGTCACACACCTGGAATTTCTGAGATGATAGCAACTGAATTAATCAAACAACTCCAGGATACTATAGAGGAAATCAAATCACAAATAATCTCTCAGATAAAAAAAAACATAATGAAAGAATTGCTAAGGATATCAAAATAAGATGTAGGTAAGAAAAAATAGAGCAGCATAAAAATTGATGGAACCCTTGAATGAACAATATAAAAAAGAATTAGAATTCATGAAACAGATTCAGAGAAATAAATAGGAAACTAAAAATTTCATTGAGACATGGAAAAACTGCTTGAAAAAGAATGAAGACTTTCTCACCTTTAGGAGGGGGTTCAAGTTAGTTTCCACCAAAGGAAAGATCTCTCAAAAATAACAAGAAAATCAGGAATAATAATTTAACTTCTTCAGGGCTGGACAAACAGCTCAGTGGATTAAAGTGCCTGCAAGCAGGTGCACCAGCCAGGGGTTCGATCCCCAGATCTGCTGTGCTGGCTCAACCTCTTGGGCACACTGAGGCAGCAATTAAGACTGGGTGTGGTGGCGCATGCCTATAATCGCAGCACTTGGGAGGCTATAAACAGGAGAATCACTTTGAGTCCAATCTAGTAATGAGACCCTGAACAACTTGTAGACGCTTTCCTAAATATACAGAAAAAAAGAGAAGAATTTGACATCTCCAAGATGATGTAAAGAAAAACAACATAAGGCTGAGAGGTGTAAATAAAATACAGGAGTCAACACAATGACATGAAAAAGACTTCGCAGAAGTAATAGAAAATTTATGAAGCCTGGGAAAAGAATATGATAGACAGTTAAGTGAGGCATATAAAATTCCAATTGGCTATAATAAAAATAAACCTACACAAACACATATAGTAATCAAGATCTTGGAAATTCATCACAAGAACAGACTGTTAAAAGCTGTTAGAGAAAAAAAAAATCACCTATTCAGAAAAGTTCATCAGAATCATAAAAGACTTTTTCACAAAAAACATCAAGCCAAGAAAAGCATGGTATGAAGTTTTTCAAATCCTGAGGAGAAAAACAACTTCCAACTCAGACTGATGTACTCTGGAAAAATAACTTTCAAAATTAATGGAGAGGAGTGTGTGGGAGAGCTTGCGGCTACCCTGCACCGGCGGGACCTACTGGTTCCAGCCCAGGCACGGGTTGGGGGAGACCCTCTTGAAACCCCTTGGGAGGCCCCCCACCACTCCGCAGCACCTCCCCTACTCCACCTGCCCAGTAGGAATTTCTGACACATTCTGGGAACCCCCAGATCCAGTCCTAGTCCAGGCCTAGCGAGTGTGTGGGAGAGTGTCCAGCTATCCTGTGCTGGCATGACCTACTGGTCCCAGTATAGGCGCAGCATGGGTAACACCTTCTTTCACGCTCTTGGGACATTCCCATCACTCTGTAGTACCCTGCATAACCCATCCACAGAGTACAAATATTTGTGGGATTCTGAGAACCCCCAGATCCAGTCCTAGTCCAGGCCTAGTGAGTGTGTGGGAGAGCTGCCTCTCCCAACTACTCCAACTTCTCCCCTCCAAATTCAGCTCAGGCCTGGCATACAGGCCTGGGGTAAAACCATACAGCTACAATCCCTGCAGAGAGTATAAGGGACAGAAACACACAGCTAGTGCAGGAGCAGAACATCTTGCCAGAGGGGCACAACAGGTTCACCCCTAAGGGAAGCAGCAGGAAGGTGCTGAGCACAGCAGCCAGACCCAAGCCAGCACAGCTGGATAAGTCCAAATTTTGTAGATCTGCACCTGAACTTCAGTAGGTGCTAGGGCTATAACTGCAAAAAAGATCCACATCAAAGGTCAGAAGACAGTGCTATGCAAAATGAAAATGAGAAGGACAAAAATACAATCTCAGACCCCAAACCTACCCATAACAAGTGCAGAGGACACTAACACAGAAAAAATTGGGAATCACACAGCTGAAAGAAATGAATCAACATCTTCTGACATAAAGAAACAGCTGCAGAAAGGTATAGAGGAACTCAGATTGGACATGAAAAAAGAAATCCCAGATTTAATAACATCCACAGTAAAGAATCAAAGGAAGAAAAATATGGAGGAAACCCAATGCCCACCCAGAAAAAGTGCAAAGGACACTAGCTCAGCTCGAATGTATGAATTAATAGCATTGACAGTAAATAAGCAACAGCAGAAAATCATAGAGGAACTCAGAGCGGAATTCTTTTCTTCTAGCTCAGCTCAAATGTACAAATTAATAGCATTGATAGTAAATAAGCAACAGCAGAAAATCATAGAGGAACTCAGAGCGGAATTCTTTTCTTCTAGCTCAGCTCAAATGTACAAATTAATAGCATTGATAGTAAATAAGCAACAGCAGAAACTTATAGAGAAACTCAGAGCAGAATTATTTTCTGAGGGGAGCCTGGCTCTAGCTCAGTCCTTTAAGTGGCTGCTCCGCAAAGCTGTCAGCCTCAAGTTGCTGGAGTTCGAACCTCACAACTCTCCTGCTCTCCAAAAGTGCCCTGAAGGCATTCGAGGAACCAAAAAAAAAAAAAAAAAAAAAACCATATTCCATTTACTTGTAATGTAACGTCATGTACCTCGGTAGTGTCCCAAATTTTCTGATCAAGAAGATAATGGGGCCAAAGAGGAAAGTGATCGATGACGTAGAGTGTGCCTAAGGAGAGTCACATGGGGAGAAGACACTCTCTCAGGCTTTCACAGAGAGCACACTGGCCAAGCATTGGCCGTGACTCATCCACATGGCTGACACTGACAAAGGTTCTACAATCTGAGGTACAGGATCTCAAGATAAATCCTGAGGGCATTTCACTGACCTTGTCAGACCAAAAAGCTACAACTCTTGTTGCACAGGTCCTGCTTTACCTTGGTCTTAACCATCCAGTAGAAAAGTATGAAGATGAAATATAGGAAGTAAAGCCATGTTGTTATGTTGAGCTGTGGGGGACTCACGTCAATAATTTCTGACATTGCCAGTTAAACAGAAGACCCAATGATATTATGGGCTTCTGTACCCTTTTAGAATATTTTGCTGAGTTTACACACCTATAATATTCAACAACGGAACTTAAAAAAAAATTGGGGTATAACTATGAATGTCCATTTTGTATCTGTGTATTCAAAGTGGTTGGGATAGATATATAGTTGCACTCTCTTAATGAATAGAATGATTTTTTCTAATGGTGTTTGTAAGTAGGATCACAAGTCTGCATCTTGTACAGCAATTAACCACTGAGAAGAATGTATGCAGTGTATTATTTGTTGAAACTGTACTTTCGATTTGATTTGAAACTGTCTCATTGCTATATGTTTATCAATAAAATTTTGAAAAGAAAAAAAAAGAATTATTTTCTGAAAAAAAAAGATTTCTCAGAACTCATAGCATCTGAAGGAAAAAATCAACTACAGAAACACAAGGAGGAAAACCATGCTGAAAAAAACACTGCAGTAAAAGAATTTATAAATGCTTCTAAAGAAGACATTGATATAAAAAATAGAGATTAGAAAAATAATGGACTCCTTGAATGAGCAATACAGGAAAGAAACAGATCACAGGAAACACATTCAAAGAGATATAGAGGAAAATAAAATCTCAATCACAAGTTTGCACAACTGTGTAAGTGAAAAGGAAGACAGAGATTCAGATCTTGAAGACGCTGGCATAGATAGTGAAAAGTTAAGAAAGGAACTCTTAAAACCAACTAGGATGCAGGCAAAAATAATTCATCACCTGCAAGATGATACAAAGATGAACACTGCGAGACTAATAGGCATCAAGGAGAAAGAAGGAATCAGTACAAATGACACGTAAAAAATATGAGCAGAAATAATGGCAGAAAACTTCCGAAATATGAGGAAACAATCTCACATTCAGGTAACTGAAGCATAGCGAAGGCCAAGTAACCTCAACCAATTTAAAAACACACCGAGGCAAAAAACAGTAAAGATCGCAGAAATTTAGCACAAGAATAATATACTGAAAGCCACTAGAGAAAAGAAGCAGATCACATTCAAAGGAAAAACCATCAAAATTACGGAGGATTTCTCTTCACAAACCATGAAGGAAAGAAGAGCATGGAGCAGAGTACTTCAAGTCCTCTATGAAAACAAATTCCAGCCCAGACTACTATGCCCTGCAAAACACTCTTTCAGGTTTGATGGAGAAGTGAAATACTTTCGTGAAAAAGAACTTCATGATGACAAAGTCAACCCTTTACTGGCTACTGAAAGATGTTCTAGAGAGGGACCAAAATGATCAAAACTCCACGAATGAGATCAGAAGCAACCAACTAAATAAGGCAAGCAACTAAACACAGGAGAAAAAGGAGTAAACGACAAAAGGTAAATAACATGGCAAACATAAGTCAATACATCTCAATTCTAATCATCAAGCTAAATTCACTCAATTCACCAATTAAGAAAAATAGACTGGCACAGTGGATTAAAAAACAAAATTCAACAATATGCTGTATACAAGAAACTCATTTAACTCTTAAAGACGTTTGTAGGCTGAAAATAAAAGGATGGAACAAAATATTACATGCCCCACCACATCAGAAAAAAGCACAAGTAGCAATCCTATTCTCAGACAGTCTCAACTTCAAACCAACAATTATCAAGGGAAATAAAAAAGGCCATTATTTACTGGTTAGAGGAAAATTTCATGAGGAAGAGGTAACACTCATAAATATGTACGCGCCGAACACGGGAGCATCCAACTATACAAAGCAAATTTTAATGGACATGAAAAATCTAATATCTGATACCACGATCTTAACAGAAGACTTAAAACCCCCTTATCCCCAAAAGATAGGTGAACCAGAAAAAAAACTTAACAAAGAAATAACAGAATTGAACCAGAGCTTGAAACAAATGGACTTGGTGGACATATACAGAGTGCTCCATCCAAACACAGCTGAATACACATTTTTCTCAGCTGCACATGGGTCATTTTCTAAAACAGACCACATACTGGTCCATAGGTCATGCTTAAGTATATGAAAGAAAACAGAAATTATCCCATGCACATTATCTGAACACAGTGCAATGAAACTGGAAATAAATGACAAAAGAAACCAGAAAAAAACAATAAATACATGGAAATTAAATGACACCCATTCAGCAAACAAATGGTCACACATGAAATTAAACAAGAAATTCAACAACATCTACAATTCAATAGAAAATCAAGCACAACTTATCGTAACTTATGGGATACAATGAAAGCAGTCCTCAGAGGGAAATTCATAGCTGTGAACTCACACATTAGGAAAACAGAATAGGATCAAATAAATACCCTAATGCTGCACCTTCAACAACTAAAAAAGGAAGAGCATCCAAACCCAGAGCCCAAAGATGGGAAGAAATCATAAAGATTAGAGCAGAAATTAATTCAATTGAGATGGAGAAAACAATTCAAAGAATTAAAAAAGCAAAAAGATGGTTCTTTGAAAGAGTAAATAAAATCAATAAGCTCCTAACTAACCTCATCAAAAAGATGAAAGAAAAATTTCAAATACAAGCAATAAGGAATGAAAAGGGTGTAATTACCACACACCCAGTGGAAATTCAGATTATCAATAGCTACTTTGAGAATTTTTATTCTCACAGAATAGAAGACACAGAAGAAATGGACAGATTTCTAGAAAGGTACAAATTATCACAACTGAATCAACAAGATATAACCATTCTCAATAGCCCAATAACAGACAATAAAATACGAGATGTAATTAAAAACTACTGAGAAAGAAAATGCCGGGTCCAGATTTATTCACAGGTGAATTCCACAAGACATTTACAGAAGATGTAGTGCCTATATTTCTCAAATTCTTCCTTGAAATTGAAAAGGAAGCAATCCTCCCAAAATCATTCCTGGAGGCAAGTATTATGCTGATACCAAAATCAGGGAAAGATGCAACTAAGAAAGAGAACCACAGGCCATTCTCCTTCATGAACATAGATGCCAAAATTCTCAATAAAATCCTAGCAAATAGAAAAAAGCAAATAATCAAGAAGATCATACACCATGACCAGGTAGGATTCATCCGAGGGATGCAAGGATGATTCAATATTCCAAAGTCTATGAATGTAATATACTATATCAATAGAGTAAAAACTAAAAACCACAAGATCGTCTCCATTGATGCAGAGAAGGCTTTTGACAAAGTCCAAAACTCATTCATGTTCAAAGTCCTACAGAAAATTGGAATAGATGGCCTCTACTTCAATCTGGTAAA
>NW_004524617.1:14545136-14547389 GCF_000260255.1 Octodon degus | reverse complement strand
ATGCAATCCCTATCAGACTACCACCAACATACCTCACAGAGGTTGAGAAATCATTCCTAAAATTTATCTGGAACCAGAAAAGACCTAGAATAGCAAAGGCAATCATGGGCAATAAAGACAAGGCATGAGGTATTATAATTCCTGACTTGAAATTATATTACAAGGCTACTGTAAAAAAAAATCAGCATGGTACTGGCAACAAAATAGACCTGAGGATCAATGGAGTAGATTACAATTCGGTGAAGCCCTTACGAAGACACTCAGCCACCTTATCTTTGACAAATGGGCCAAACAAACTCACTGGAAGAAAGATAGCCTCTTTAACAAATGGTGCTAGAAAAATTGGCTCTCTACAAGCCAAAAACTAAAACTTGGCCCAGGTCTATCACCATGCACTCAACTAAAGACAAAACGGATTAAGGATCTAAACATTAAAGCACAGACACTAAATCTCCTGGAAGAGAAAGTAGGAGGAACTCTTGAAGACATAGGAATAGGCAAACACTTCATGAACAGAAATAAAATTGCACCAGAAATAGTTGAAAGAATTAACAACTGGAACCTGCTCTTACTGAGAAGTTTTTCACATCAATGAAATTACCAACAAAGAGAAAAGACAACCCACAAATTTGGACAAAATCATGACAAATAAGTACTCAGACAAAGGTCTGCTCTCTAGAATTTATAAATAACTAGAAAACACTAGGGCTCCAAAATTTAAAGACCCAATCCAGAAATGGGCATCCGAGATGAACACATGCTTCTCCAAGGATGAAATTAAAGAAATGAATAAATATATGAAAAAATGCTGGACATCACTAGCCATCTGCGACATGCAAATTAAAACAACATTGAGTTATCATCTCAACCAAAAAGGCTGGCTATTGTAAAGAAATCATCCAACAACAAATGTTGGAGAGGCTGTGGGCAAAAAGGACCCTTCTGCACTGCTGGTGGGAAGGTAGACTGGTGCAACCGTTATGGAAATCAGTGTAGAGACTCCTTAGAAAGTTGGACTGGAAATCCCATTTAAACCTGCTATTCCTCCACTGTGAATTTTCCCAGAGGATCTGAGAACATATCATAGGGATATATGTGTACCTATGTTTATAGCAGCACAGTTTGTGATAGCCAAATCTTAGAAACAACCAAGATGCCCATCACCTGAGGAATGGTTCAAAAAGATGTGGTATTTTTACACAATGGAGTATTATTCAGCTTTTAAGAATGATAAACGTGAAGCCTTTATATTGAAGTGGATACCACTTGAACATATACTCATAAGTGAAATAAACCAGACACATATCTGTGAACATCGTAGAGTTTCTGGAGTATAAGAATTCAAAAGAAGAAATACAAATAGAAATGTATAATACACTTACAAGGAAAGCAGGATCTCAAGGAAAAACTAATCAAGAGAGTGAAAGGAGAAGAGCTAGGAAACATGACAATGTGAAGCCATACAGTTATAGGTAGAAGATGGGAAAGGCAATGATCCACAGAATCTCCAGAAGATTTCTGAATCTAGCAGTTAACTGAAAAGATTCTCACCCTGAATAACTGTATATACTGATCCCTGTGAAATAAGCAACTGCAGTGCAGATGGTAATCTGTAATAGTAGTTTCATGCTTGGAGTTCCTGTCATTCTGGTCTTCTGAATACAGGCTGCTTGTCATGACATGCCAGGTGCTTCTGTGTTGTCTCTCAGGTAGATTATTATTCAAAAAGAAGGGGGTTTAGAATGAAGGCAAGAGACATGAAAAGGAATATTGTGAGACTGTCCTGATTCAAGGTTGTATATGGTTAGATTTTTGGTCTATGTGTAAACATAAGAAGTATATAATTTTTATGCCTTTTTTTTAAAAAAAATCTAATTTTTAAACGTTTTTTCATCATATTCTGTAGGGACTTAAAGTTTAACATATCAATACTTGATGAAAAATACCTGTTCCATGTTATGCCTAAGATGTTGGATATTCAGACAGATAGTGAGGTTAAGTTTAACAACCTAAGTTGTATGGTAAGAACAATAAGAACATCTTGCCAGAGAGACACAAAGGGTTCAACTCTAATGGCTGCAGCAGAAAGAAGTGGAGCACAGCAGCCAGATCCAAGCAACACCTACCTGGAGGAATCTGAACTTCGTAGATCCAGACCTGGTGCTAAGGTAATAACTCTATCTAAGCTCTACACCAAAGGTCAGAAGACAGTGGTATACAAAATGACAAAGAGAAGGAACAAAATGCAGTCTC
>NW_004524617.1:14541234-14543616 GCF_000260255.1 Octodon degus | reverse complement strand
AAGTATATTTCCATTTTCTGTTGACTTAAAAAAAGAGGTTTGTACCTATGTTGTTTACTTATTATTTCTTGCCTATATCTTGTAATATGAGAAACTACTTTGGCAGTAACAATACACAATGTACTAACCATTGTTACTCTCCTAAAATCTTGTTCTGAGATTTTGTACCATTGTTTTTATTTTTTTTCTTTAAAATAAAATAACTCATGTCAAAAAAAAGTAAAAAAAAAAAGACTCAGGACATATGAGAAGTTGTGCTGTAACATCATGTAACTCTGTAGTGTCCCAAATTTCCTGATCAAGGATATTATGGGGCCAAAGAAGTAAGTGATCAATGATGTAGAGTGTGCCTAAGGAGAGTCACATGGAGAGAAAACATTTATTAGGCCAAAGAGAGCATTTTGCCCAAGCAATGGCTGTGACTCATCCACATGGCTGACAGTGCCAAAAGTTCTACAATCTGAGGAACAGGATCTCAGCATTAATCCTGAGGGTATTTCACTGACCTTATCAGACCGAGAAGCTATGACTCTTGTTGCATAGGTCCTCCTTTACCTTGGTCTTAACCATCCTGTAGAAAAGTATAAAAATGAAGTATAAGAAGTAAAGTCATGTTATTATGTTGAGCTGTATTGGACTCAGGTCAACAATTTCTGACATTGCCAGTGAAGCAGAAGACCCAATACTATTATGGACTACTGAACTCTTTTAGAATATTTTGCTGAGTTTACACATCTATAATATTTAAATGATGGAACTTAACAAAAAAAAAGAGGACACAGATGAATGTCCATTTTGTATCTGTGTATTCAAAGTGGTTAGGATAAATATATAGTTACATTCTCTTAATGAATAGCGGGACTTGTTCTAATGGTGTTTGTAAATAGGATATCAAGTCCGCATCTTGTACAGCAATTAACCACTATGAAGAATGTATGCAATGTGTTAATTATTGAAACTGTTCTACCAATTTGGTCTGAAACTGTCTCATTGCTATTTATTTCTGAATAAAATTAAGGAAGAAAATGTAAAGCCATATTAATGTGCTGAGCTGTAAACGGCTCAAGTAAACAACTTTTGACACTTCCAGCTCTGTGGATAACCCATTACTATTATGGACTACTGGACTACATTGGATTATTTTGCTGAATTCATGCAAATATATGAATGGCAATGGAATACCCATCTCTGCAAAATTAAACAAAAAAAGTAGTATATAAAAGAATGACCACTTTGTAGTGAAACAATATATTTGTATATACAAAATAGGATAGATATACAGCTACTTTCTCTTAGTTCAAGGAAGATTTTGTACTAATAGTGTTTAGTGAGAAGGAAGACTTTGTACTAATAGTGTTTAAACAAGATATCATATCTGTATCTTGTACTATGAATAACTACTAGAAAAACAACAGTATGCAATATATTAATTATTGCAATTGTCCTATTAACCTCTTTTGAAACTCTCTCCTTGCTATTTTTTTCTCAGTAAAATTAATTAAAATTTTTAAAAAAGAAGAAGAAAAGCCATGCTCTTATGTTGAACTGTAGGGGACTCAAGTCAACAATTTCTGATATGGCCAGTCAAGCAGAAGATCCAATATTATTATGGGCTGCTGGACTCGTTTAGAATATTTTGCTGAGTTTACACACCTATAATATTCAAATAATGGAACTTAACAAATAAAGGCGACACAAATGTATGTCCATTTTGTGTCTGTATATTTAAAGTGGTTATGATAGATATATAGTTACATTCTCTTAATGAACAGAGGGATTTGTTCTGTTTTTGTAAGTAGGATATCATGTCCACATCTTGTATAGCAATTAACCACTAGGAAGAATGTATGCAATGTGTTAATTTTTGAAACTGTCCCACCAATTTGGTTTGAAACTGTCTCATTGCTATTATTTTCTGGATAAAATTATGGAAAAAAATTAATGGAGAAATAAGAAATATCTACAACAAGGAATGACTGAAGAAGTTCATGATCCTCAATCCAACTCTAGAAAGATTGGTGAAAAATATTCTACAAAGAGATAATGACCAAAATTCCAAACAGGGCAACTAAACAGAAGCCTAAGGCAGGGAACTAATAGCAGGAAAATAACATGACAACAATAAGTCAATACATATCATTTAAAATCTTTCATGTAAATGCCCTCCATTCACCAATCAAAAGAAGCAGACTGGCAGAGTAGATCAAGAAACAAGACCCAACAGTAGGCTGTACACCATAAAGATATTTAAATCAAAAGGAAATTCATAGACTGAAAGTTGAAGGATGAAAAACAGTACTCTATTTGTCAGGAATGCAGAATAAAGCAGGAGTAGCTATCCTAGTCGCAGAAAATATGAACTTCAAACCAAGTATGACCAAA
>NW_004524617.1:14527597-14541134 GCF_000260255.1 Octodon degus | reverse complement strand
GGAGCACCAAAGTATGAAAGACAAATATTAACATATATAAAAAATCAAATAAGCTGTAACATGTTAACTTAACTTGCAATTACCACCAAGAGATACATCAACAATACAAAAAATCAGCACAGAAATAACATAACTGGACAAAATTTATAAACAAAAGGACTTATGAGATGTTCACAAACTGTTCCAACAAACAACTTCAGAATATACATTCCGCTTGGGTGCACATGGGATGTTCTCTAAAATAGACCGCATAGTAGCCCATAGAACACATTTTAGTAAATAAAAAGGAATTAAAATTACCCCATGAATATTATCTGAATACAGTGAATGAAATTGGAATTTATTGACAAAAATGATTAAAAAAATCTATAAATACATTAAATTAAAAACCACAGTCACAGCAACCAATGGGCAGCAGATGTAATCAAAGAAGAAATGTAAAATATCCACAATCAAATAAAAATGCAAATATAACTTAGTAGATTCTGTGGAATGCAATGAAAGTAGTCTTAGAGGGAAATTTATTGTGGTGAAAACTTACATCAGGAAAACAGAAGGAGGATAAATAACCTAATGCTGCATCTCAATCTTGTAGAAAAAGAGTAAGACAAGCCCAAATCATATACAAGGCAGGAAATTATTTTTTAAAAAATGAGTAATTAACACATTGAGACTAAATATGCAATACAAAGAATTAATGAATCCAAGAGCTGGTTCTTTTTTTCTAGGTTTCAAATGCATTTTTTATTTACTATTTTTGATGACTATAAATAAGTGTTTTCACTATGGAAAAGAAAGTTAGCACAGTACATTTTCGTGACTGGGGAATGGATTTTCTGAAGTCATCTTCAATAGGGTAAAAACTTAGAAAAACAAAACAAAAAAATGTCCTGAATGTTGGAATTCAGTTCTTTATATAAAGTCCCTTGTAGAAACAAAACAGAATTAAAACCAAAAAAAAGGGCTGGGCAAAATTTAAAAAAGAAAAGAAGAAAGGGAAAGGAAAGAAGTTAAGAGGATTCATTGCTTCTCCGACTTCTCTTCAGCTTCCTCTCCAGGGTCCTTGTTCTCCTCCTTCACAGAGATCGCTTCTAGCTTTTCAGCTACTTTTTTCGCATTATCATTTTTGCCCAGTCCTTCTTTCTCTTCTCTCTCTTCAATTTCTTTTCTGTATTCTTCAAACTTTGTTTTAAATTTCTGTGCATTCTCAGCATTTAGGAAGCGGATGGCAAGCAGCTCCGGCTTGGGATACTCATCAGCGAGGTCAGCATGGGTATTCCAGACCCAGGCATGGTCACTGCCAGCATTTGGCTTTAGCTCCATCATAGGCGTGATATAATGATTGGCGCAGATTTTTAGGGTCTTGTCCCTCCTCATGAGGAGGCGGATGGTCTCTTTATCCTTATGCTTCAGGAGCTTGACATCGCTGGTGCCTCGTTCTTTCCATTCTGGACTATCATTCTCTGAAGCAAATCAGAACAACTTTGCTCGCATTTTAATAAGTTCCTCCTCATCTTCCTCTAGCGTTTTAATTTCTTGCTCAGGAAGAGAAACTATTGGTTCAAACTGTGGGTCATGGTTGGATTCGTCTGCATTCTCAGCGGAGGTATCATGGTCCTCATGTGTATACTTTGCAGCCGCCATGGGGGCGCGGTCGCAGTGGCTCAGCTAGCTCGGTTGTTGCTGACTCCCGGGCCTCTAGGTGGCTACTCGTTGCTCCTTTCCTCTGCGTCTGGCACCAGCGCCTACCGCCCGTGACCAGAAACCCGACCCCTGACCCCGGCAGCGGGAAACGCACCCAAGAGCTAGTTCTTTCAAAGAATAAATAAAATTGATATACTTCTATCGAACCTTATTAAAAAATGAAAGAAAGACCTCAAATCCATACAATAAGGAATGAAAAGGGTGAAATCACTACAGATCCCATGGAAATTCAGAAGAATATCAATACCTACTTCAAAAATCTTTACTCTCATAGGATAGAAAACACAGAAGAAATGCATTCCCAGATACATATTAAATAGAAAATTTTAATCCATAAGATATAAAAGTTAAGAATAACTCAGTATCAGTTACCAAAATTGAAAACATATTTTTAAAAATTACTAGTAAAGAAAAGTTGAGGTCCTAATAGGTTCACAGCTGAATTCTACAAGAAATTTAGAGAATATTTAGCAACAATACTCAGAAACTGCTTAGTGAAAATGAAAGGAAGCAATTCTCCATATATCATTCCTGGAGATAAGTATTACCCTGATACCAAAACCAGATAAGGACCTAACCAAAAGAGAGAACTACAGGTCAATCTCTCTTCTGAACATATGTACAAACATTCTCCATAAAACACAAGCAAACAGTGAATCATCAAAAATATTGTACATCATAACACAGTGGGATGAAACCCTGGAATCCAGGGACAATTCAACATTATGCAAATCAATAAATGTAATAAACCATATCAACAGAACCAAAGGGAAAAAATATGGTCATGTCAATAGATGCAGAAAAAGCTTTTGTGAATTCTAACACTCATTCATGATAAAAACCCTACAAAAAATCAGAATAGATAATCTTTACCTCAACCTGATTGTTGTGGTTTGTGTCTAGTTGTCCCCCCAAATCCTCATGCAGTCATGGGGTGAAGGCTTCTACAGTTTGTGTTAACTCGTGATCTACTGGGATTATGTGTGATCCAAGACTGGGATTATGGGTTTTAGTACTGCTGGGATTACCCATAGGTGGGTAAATACTGGGAAGTACCCATAGGTGTGAGTACTTCCCCTACCCTGGGGCAGGTAATTTGCATTACAATGTAAGGTGGGAAGAGAAGCTAGCTGCTTGAGCTGCTGCTACCCTTCCCTTGTGCTCTTGCTCTTTGCCGCCGCCATGAAAGGTTGCTTTCTGCTGTGTGCTGCTCTGCCTTGGACCCAGATGAGTATGGACTGAAACCTCCAGTAACTGTGAGCTAAATAAACCTTTCCTTCCTTCATTTTGAGTGTCGGGCATTTGTCCCAGCAACGAGAGAAGAGTAACTAAGACACTGATAAAAGAAATTTATGGCAAATCAACATGAAAATCACACTAAAGGGACAAAAAATGAAAGCTTTCACCATAACATCAGGAGTAAGAAGGATGTACACACTAACTACTCCCTTTCAGTATAGTTCTGGAAGTATTATCCAGAACAATTGGAAAAGAGAGTGAAATAGAATAGGGATAGAAAAAGAAGAATTTCAATTATCATTATTTGAAGATGATGTAATACTCTAAAGAGAAAACCCCAAAAACTCCACCAAAAGACTTAAATGTTTAATAATTAAATTCAGTAGCATGATTGGGTCCCATGTCAATGCTGAAAAGTCAATAATGTTATTGTTTTATTTTTTTATTTTATGTCCGCTTAGAGTTTCTTTGTTACATTAATTATATTGAGAAAGAAGTAGCAATGAGACAGTTTCAAAACAGGTTCATAAGACAGTTACAATAACTAATACATTGCATATTGTTGTCTTTGTAGTAGTTATTCATACTACAAGATGCAGACATGATATCTTGTCTAAACACTATTAGTTCAAAACTTTCTTCTCATTGAACTAAAAGAAAGTAGCTGTATGTCTGAGCTAACTATTTTGTATATAAAGATATATATTGTTTTAACTACAAAATGGTCCCTCATTTATATCTTTATTTTTTGTTTACCTTTGTCAGTGATGGGTATTCCATTGCCATTCATTTATTGTAGGTGCATGAATTCAGCAAAATAATCTAATATAGTCCAGCAGTCCATAACAGTAGTGGGTTATCGGCATGACTGTCAATGTCAGAAGTTGTTGACTTGAGCCTTTTACAGCTCAGCATATCAATATGGCTTTACTTTTTAAAACCTCGTTTTTATACTTTTCTGCTGGATGGTTAAGACCAAGATAAAGTAAGACCTATATAACAAAAAATGTAACTTTTGTATCTGACAAGGTCAGACAAATACCCTCAGGATTCACCCAGGAACCCTGTACAGCAGTTTGTAGATCTTTTGTCAGTGTCAGCCATGTGGATCAGTTACGGCCATTGCTTGGCCAATTTGCTCTTTGTGAAAGCCTGAGAGAATGTTTTTCTCTAGGTGACTCTCCTTACGCACACTGTACATTGTGGATCACTTTCCTCTGTGGCTCCATAATCTCCTTGATCAGAAAATTTGGGATACCACTGAGTTACAGGATGTTATAGTAAATGTTCTCTTATGTCCTGAATCCTCATTGACCTTGAAAGCCTAGAGCCAAAATGTTGGCTATCTTTATAGAAAAAGGAAAGATAACTTTTATTCATGATTAGGAAAAATCAACACAGTGAAAATGGCCATACTCCCCAAGCTGCTATACAGATTTAATGTAATCCAGATGAAAATATAATTAATATACCTCATAGGTCTAGAGAAAACATTCCCAAAATTCATTTTAGGAGTCTCAATCCCTGACTTGGAATTATATTACAAAGCTACTATGATAAAATCAGCATGGTACTGGTATAAAAAGACATGAGGAACAGTAAAACATATTATAAGATGCAGACACAACTAAAAACATATTTTTATATTTGAAAAAGAGTCCAAACATGATCACAGGAATTAACATAGCCTCCTTAATAAATGGTGCTGGAAAAACTTGCTCTTTTCATACTGAAAACTAAAACTAGACCAGTATCTCTCAACATCCACTAATTTAAAGTCAATATTGGTTCAAAGATCTAAATATTAAAAGAGTAACACTAAATCTCTGGAAAAGGAAGTTGGTAGACATCTTGAATACAAAGGAGTAGGCAGAGAGATCAAGAACAAAACCAAAACTTCATAGGAAATACTTCACAGATTCAACAATTGGGATCTCATCTTATTAAAATGTTTTTGCACATCAAAAGAAATCACTAACAGAGTGGAAAGAAAGCCCATGAATTGGGAAAAAAATTAGCTAACTGTCCCTCTGACAAAGGACTTCTCTCTTAGAACATATAAGGAATTTTTAAAAATTAGGCTCCCAAAATTCAAAAACCCAATCTAAAAATGGGCATCTGAGATGAACACTCACTTCTCAGACAAAGAAATACAAATGTGAATTAAATATAAGAAAAAATGTTGAAGATAATTGGTCATTTGAGAAATACAAATTAAAACAAGATTGCGATTCCATTTCACTCCAGAAAAAATGGCTATCATCAAGGAGTCAGCCAATAACAAATGGTAATAGGGCTTTGGGGAAAAGGAACCCTTCTCCTTTCTGGGTGAGAGTATAGGCTGGTATAGCCACTATGGAAATCAGTGTGGACGTTCCTCACAAAACCGGGATTAGAGGTGTCATCTGACCCAGTTATTCCTCTTATGAGCATTTTCACAGAAGAAAAACATCATACCACAGTGATAAACTGTGCACTCATATTTACAGCAGCACATTGTGTAATAGCTAAATCTTGGAAACAAAGATCCATCAACCTAGAAATGGATAAAAAGAGGTGGCATTTTTATGCAATGGAGTACTACTCAGCTATAAAGAAAGATAAACTTGAGCCTTTTATAGGTAAATGGATGTAGCTAGTTATCATATTCATAAGTGAAGTAAATCAGACTCATAGGTGTAAACATCATATTGTTTCTTTAGTGTAATAATGTGAAGGAGCAAATATGATCCAAAAAGTTCAATAGATAGTGTGGGAGGGAAAGAAACTGCTCAAAAGGAAAGAACAACTGCGATGTGGAAAGGAGAAAAGAAGGAATAGGATAGCTTAGATAATTGTACTATTAATATCTATTTGTTCATTGAAAGAAACAGTTAATGGTTATATTGTTTGATCAATTTTGCATGCCTATGCCTGGTAATCTGAGCAACTCCTTTCAAGACTACAGTATGTGGTATTATAGCTATTGTTAATTTCCTATCATATTTTGAAGTTCTGTATTTTTTGTCCTCTTTAATAAAAAAAACTAAATCAGAGCCATGTGCAGTGCCAGACACCTGTAAGTCAAGCACGGAGAGATTCTGACTCATGAAGATCTCAAATTCCTGTCCCACTTGGGCAAGTTAGCAAGACCCTGTCTCCAAATAAAAAATAGAAAATATTGGGGCTGTAGCTCAGTGGTAGATCAACCTTGGATTTCATGCCTAGTACCAACAAAACAAAGATAAATTAGCTACTGAGTAGAACATTTACAAAAATATTGATTGGCTAGCCAAGAACCTTTTGTATTCATATATTATAGCTTAAGCATTTTTCACAATTGGATTCACAAATGCCTTCCAATATGTTATCAGCAAAATGATAGGAGAAATGAGTGTCTGGCTGTGTCTTGTTGAGAATCAGACTCAAACAAAAGATGCATGTACAATTGATTTATTTAGGATGTGATTTTAAAAGTACTTGCAGGGCAGGGACAAGAGGAAATACTCTGTATCAGAGTATTAAAGAGTGATACTTCTACAGGCTCAATTCCACTGACAACTTCTTTAAAATGATTATGAATGGTGAATTCTAGTTGTTTCACCAGAGAAATGAGACAGCTAGGGTATTTAACTTAACTGTTACCAGCTATTAGATGAGAATTTTGTTGTCATTACTGTTGTTGTTGTTGTTGTTGTTGTTGGGATTTAATCCAGAGGCTTGCATTATGCTGCATCCCCAACCCTATTTTTATTTTGAGATGGTCTCACTTAGTTTCTCAAGCTGGGATGGGACTTGAAATCTTCCTGCTTCACCTCCTAGTACTGGTAGAACTTGTTAACTCACCATTATTAATTTCTCATTAATTCACTTACACCTCCAGTCTGCCTCATCCATGATTTGAAGAAATTCCTCTAGAAAGAAGTAATAATAACAATAGATGCTGCTGACACATACTGAAATAGTGAGTCTCAAAGGAAATAGAGAACTACCAGTGTGAACTGTGATTTGGGGTATTTTTTGAGCTATATATACAGACACTGAACATATTCTTGTTTAGTTCTCTAAGATACCATAGATATTAGAGCTGAATGGGCCTAATCTAGAACTGGCATCTGGTAAGTAAAGAATTAATTCAGTTCTCCAAATGAATAAGACCAAAAAGGGAAGATTAAAACCTGATTAAGAACTAAGTCAATAGGCATAGTAAATGTAGATAAAGATCTTGATGCATGTCTTTGTCATTTTTTTGTTGCTGAAGCAAAATACCCAACATCCAAAATTAAAGGAGGCTCACAGTTTGTAGAGGCTTGAGTTCATAGTTGGCTGGCTCTAAGGCATGGCAGTGGGACATCACAAAGAAGAAACTGTTTATGGTAGGCAAAAGACAGCAAAGGCAAGTCAACAAAAAGCTAAATAATTAGCAACAAGCCTTTTTCTGTCCCTTATATTTCATGCAGGCTACCCATCCAAGGGAAGCTATAATATTCACACCCTTAAACCTAATCCTTAGAAGTATGCCAAACTAATCAGTGGGCTGATTTAGTATTCACACACCCTTGATCCTAGCACCACACACTCTAGATCCAGCCACTTCTGAAAAGCATGCCCATAACTGACTGAGGTTTTACAGGGGGCATCTAAACATAAACCATAACACTCCAACAGACACTTAGGAAACTAAGTCACTCTGAGGTATGAACAGGATTAAGGAACCAGATGAATAGAGAATAATCAAGGCCTATTGTCAGAACTCAAGAGCTGGCCAAATATATCAGTGGATTAAAGAACCTGCAAGCAGGCATAGGAGGGTTTGATCCCCGAGCCGACAGTGCCAGCCCCACCCCCGGGGCATGCTGAGATGGCAATTGAGATTGGGTGTGGTGGCACACACCTGTAATCTCAGCTCTTGGGAGGCTGTAAACAGGCAGATCACCATGAGTCTGATCTAGTAGTGAGACCCTAAATACCCTGTAGACCCTTCCCTAAAAATACAAAAAAAAAGAACTCAGAAAAGCTCTAATTATAGGTTTATCTTTGTATAATCAAGAAACTTCATATTCAGTAGTTTACTAACAAATGTTTGTCAGCAGGATTCATGGTTTAATAATTGGCCTACAAAATTCCTGAAAATTTAATAATTAGCTCTCACAAACACAAACTATCTCTACCACTGCTTATATCTCTCCACCCAAAATCCAAAGTCCAAACACTTTTTTGAATTGAAGGGCTGATAACTAAACACTAAAATGTCCAGTTTCTGATGCGGGAGGTTATGCCTGTAACCTCTGTTTTTGTATGAGCAGGTGACACTATTGATCTGAGTCTCAGTACTCAATTCAGTTGGAGGCTGACCTCTTCACACCCTTTGATTTTCCATCTTTGTTGTCTTCCTCAGAAACTTTTAAGTGCCTTGAATCAGAAATTAAAATTCTGGCAGAAGTTTCTCTGGCTCAGATTTTGGCTCCTTCACACTCACCTTCACTTTTACATATTTAATATTTATGTTTCATTCCTCATCTAGTCCAGTGACTTATCCAATAATATTTGGTTCATGCATGTATAAGTAAAACCAAGCTGTAATCATGTCCCAAATCAGATGAATCCAGAACTGTCATATAAATTTGCATTAACAACTTATTGCATGATAGTTCTATACTAACCCTCTTGCAGATAACGTATTTAATGCAGATTATGTCTATTCAAAATCACAAATAAAAGATTGCATATATGATACAAGATAGAGGTATGTTCAGTTCACACACTAGATTTCCTATCTTTTCAACCATAACTTTGTCAAAATGACCCCATGAAAGTTTACATTTTGAATTAATTCAGGGCATTGAAGAAGCCACAATAGTGTAGCAAAGGACACTCATAAAGAAGGACTTCCAGAACTGCTTCAGAATGTAGCAAGAATGATAAGTGTGTTCAAAGCAAGGGAGAATATTTGAGGGAGATTGATTCCAAGATGTCTTTTACTATACTATATTTTTAAAAACTTAAACATTCACTGTATTTTTATCATATCTCATATAACACTAAAAAATTTTCAGTTAACTATTATATTTCTATAATCCAACTGATAGCTGCACCACTTATACTCTATTAAGATGAATTGCATTCTAATTTCTTGGTTATTTCCTTGTGTTCAAAACAAAAAACAGATTCATTTTCAATGCAAATAGCCCCCTTTTCCTGCTTTTCTCTGGTTATTTCACAGAATTAGATTTCTTCTCACTTCAGTAAATCTTCCTAATATCTTGTATCTCTCTTAATTATGAAGGTGGCAAATGAGTTGAGGCTTTCTTATCCATGTTTTATAGCATAGAACTGCTTTTATGTCAGTTGGGGAATCAGAATATAAGATTCCAGTTATTAGTACATGGTTCTTGTAGAAGTTATAATATTCAGATGGCATCTGGAGAGAAAGAAACTACCCAATGGCTAGCAAGTGTCTTTCTGGCACTTCTCTTCATCATATTTGCCCCTTGGCTCTGATCAACGTTATGATTTTAACATTTTCTGTACAGTTTTAGGCCCTCAACTGAAAACTACTAGTAGAAAATAACTACGTAAATAGCAAGAACCTTGCAACTTAGTTCCAACATTTCTTCAAATGACATGCAAATAAAGCTAGCTCCCTTGCTCGGCTAAGTTCTTGTTCTAAGAGCAAGGAAGACTGAGAACATGGAAGGACTGAACACAGCAGAGGGGAATTACCAGGTGTGGTTTATTATGAAGCACAGAGAAAGTCCTTCACTAGATGAAGGGAGCAAGAGGACACCAAGGAAGTGCCTAGATTTAGAAACTTATATACATCTCAGAGGGCAGACAAAATGGTGGAGGGGCTAAAAAAACTGAAGGTTTCTTGCTACTTGTTGATGCAGCTTATCAGGCTTCCAAATGGAGAGCAGATTTAGTCAGTTCTTTGTCTTTTGTAGCTTCAACTTTCCTGAGGCTTATCTCTTATCTTGCCTTCAGTTTACTCAGTTTATTTAATTTGTTAAGCCCCTTTCTCATTGTTCCATTATTTTTTGGTCTCAGAAGTATACCTTTGTTGTTACCTGGCAGATTTTCCTTTAGCAATTGTGATTTTCACCATATTTTATATTCTAGCATAGCACAGCCTAAACTTCTGTCCATACCACCCATATGGCACTTTTTTTAACCAAGGAATAATAAGACAGAAAAATTGGGCACAGAACAAGTAGGACAATGACCTGATAAATTTTTCCGAGATATAAACTACATTCTAGGAAACAAGAATGTGTCATCTTTAATATTTCCCAATATCATAACCTCTGAGGCCATGTTACTAGGGCATCAGATTCACTTCAAAAACTAAAATGAGTTTCATGGATCATAATAGTATGGAAGATGGCCACCTGACATTTACTTTTTTAATTAATTTTATTGAAAAAGAAGTAACAATGAGACAGTTTCAAAACAGGTAAGTAGGACAGATACAACAATTAATGCATTGCAAACTGTTGTGTTCATAGTAGTTATTCATAGTACAAGATGCAGACATGATATTTTGTCTAAACGTTATTAGTACAAATCTTTCTTTTCATTGGACTAAAAAAAGTACCTGTACATCCAACCTAAATAATTTGTATATACAGATATATATTTTTTACACTATGAAATGGTCCTTCACTTATATCCCCCTTTGTTGTTCACTTTTATCAGAGATGGGTATTTCATTGCCACTCAAATATTGTAGGTGAGTGGATTCAGCAAAATAATCCAATAGAGTCCAGTAGACGATAATAGTGGTAGGTTATCCACAGGACTGGCAATGTCAACAGCGGTTGACTTGAGCCTTTTACAGCGCAGCATACTAATACGGCTTTACATTTTATAAGTCGTGTTTATACTTTTCTGCTGAAAGGTTAAGACAAAGATAAAGCAAGACTTACATAATAAAAATGTAACTTTTGTATCTGACAAGGTCAGATAAATCCTCTTAAGATTTATCCTAAAACCGAGTAACAGTTTGTAGATCTTTTCTCAGTGTTAGCCATCTGGATGAGTTATGGCCATTGCTTGACCATTTTGCATTCTGTGCAAGCTGGAGAGAATGTTTTCTCTCTAGGTGACTCTCTTTAGGCACACCCGATATCACCCATCACTTTCCTCTGTAGCCACAATATCTCCTTGAACAGAAAATCTGGGACACCACTGAGTTACAGGATGTTAGAGTACAGGTTCTCTTATGTAATGAGTCCTCACTGACCTCAAAGGGATAGGGCTAAAATGTTGGTCATCCTTGTAGTGCTTCCATTTCTCTAAATTTTTGGTCTATAAACTTAAGTTGTTATCCCCCCAGAAGAGAAGATTAAGATATTAATATCCTAAAACATAGGCAGTTGAGCTTAACATCACTATCTGTCTGAATATCAAATGCCTTAGACATAACATTTGCCAACAATTGGTGATATACTAAATTTTAAATCCTTATTGAATGTGGAAAAAAAATAGAAAATTTAAACAATAAATATACAATTACACATTTTTACACAGAAATTTAGAAATCTAATGATATACAACATTGTAGCAGGACAGTCCTGTGATTTTTTTTCTTGTCTCTTGTTTTGATTTATTACCATTTTTTTAAACAAACATTTACTGGAGAAAGAGTCTAGCAGTAATTGATGTGACATTAGAAGCAGTATGCATTTAAAAGACCCTAGTTTTGCACATTGCTATCCTTGGTGCAGTTGCTTAGTTCATGGGTATCAGCATATAAAGTTAGTTGGGGTAAGAATCCTTCCAATTAACTGCTAGCTTCAAAAAACGAGCAGTTTGAGATTCTCAGGATCATTGCCTTAAGCATCTTGTGCACATAAATGTATGGTTTCACCCCTGCTATGTTTCCTAGATTTTCTCCTTGCCCTGTCTTTGTTGTTTAATCCTTAAGTTCTCACTTCCATTTTACTTATATTACACCTTTCAGTTTAGATTTCTACTTTTGAATTCTTCAACTGGGGCGACTATACGATATTAACACATGTGGGTCTGGTTTCATTCACTCATATCTTCAAGTTGCATACACTTATGTATGAAGGCTTAGAGTTTATCATTCTGTATAACTGAATAATACTCCATTGTATAAAAACACCATATCAAGACCCAGCCCAGCCCAGGGCCCGCAAGTGTGTGGGAGACCTTCTGGCTTCCCTGCACCCATGGGACCTCTCCAGACAAAAACCCAGTCACGCTGCGTGAGTGAAAACTTGTGCCTTGCCTCCAGACAGCTCCACCCTCCCAGAGCCCCTGGCCCCTAAGCCGACCAGTGAGTGAGAACTTCTGTGATGCTGTTCAGATTCCCAGATCCAGACCAAACGCAGGTCCTGCTAGTATGTGGGAGAGCTTCTGCACTCCCGTTTCCCCCCTGGGCCAGGGGCACAACAGAGGGGCACCAAGGGCTAACTGTTGTTCAAGAGGGGCACAGCGGGTTCACTTCCAAGGGATGCAGCAGGAAGGAGTTGAAAACAACAGCTAGACCCAGGTCAGGCATAACAGGATAAACTCAAATTTATTAGATCTCCACCTGAATTTCAGTAGATGCTAAGGTTATAACTGCACCAAAGCTGTACACAAAAAGTCAGAGGTCAGTGCTATATGAAATGACAAAGAGAAGGAGAAAAATGAAATCTCAGGCCTTGAGTTCACTAAAAACAAGTGCACAGCACACTAGCTCAGCTGAAATGTATGAATTAACAGCGTCAGAAGTAAAGAAACAACACCGGAAAGTTATAGAGGAATTCAGGGCAAAAATAATTTCTGAAATAAAAAAGAAATATCTGAATTCATAGCATCTGAAGTAAAGAATCAAATACAGAAACATATGAATGAATACCAGTGCCCACCCAGAAGAAGTGCAAAGGAAACAAGCTCAGTTGAAATGTATGAAATAATAGCGTTGGAAGTAAAGAAACAACAGCATAAAGATATAGAGGAAATCAGAGCAGAATTAATTTCTGAAATAAAAAAAGAAATCTTTGAATTCATACCATCTGAAGTAAAGAATCAAATACAGAAACGTATAGAGGATACTCAATCCCCAAATAAAAACTTCTTCAGCAAAAGAATTAAGAAGTACTTCTAAAGAAAACACTGATAATAAAAGAGAGGAGATTAGAAATATAACGGATTCCTTGAATGAGCAATACAGGAAAGAAATAGATGGCATGAAGCAGAGTCAAAGAGATAGAGAAAAAATGAAAACCTCAATCACAGGTCTGCAAAACCGTTCACACTAAAGTGAAGACAAAGATTCAAATATTGAAGATGCTGGTGCAACTAGTGAAAAAGCAAGAAAAGATCTCTTAAAAATGACTAGGATGCAGGAAAAAATAATTCATCACCTGCAAGACAATGCAAAAATGAACTATGTGAGACTAATAGGGATCAATGAGAAAGAGGGAGCCAATACAAATGATATAAAAAGAATATGGGCAGAAGTAATAGGAGAAAACTTCACTGACAAAGGTTCAACAATCTGAGGTACAGAATCTCAGGATAAATCCTGAGGGCATTTCACTGACCTTCTCAGACCAAAAAGCTACAACTCTTGTTGCATAGGTCCTGCTTTACCTTGGTCTTA
>NW_004524617.1:14519227-14522362 GCF_000260255.1 Octodon degus | reverse complement strand
CTGGTTGGATCTATTCTCTACACTCTCCCCTGCAGGGATTGCAGCTGCAGGATTACACCTCAGGCTTGTATGCCATGCCTGAGCTGTGCCTGGAGGGGGCAAGGTGAAGTAGGAGGTAGAGGAAGGTCTCCGCACACACTCACGGGACCTGGGCTAGGACTGGGTCTGGGGACTCCGAATGTGGCAAAAATTCCTACTTGGCGGGCAGGGTGGGGCAGGCACTGCGGAGTGGTGGGGGGCGGCCCAAGGGGCTGGGAGAGGGTCTGGCCCACTCTGCGCCTGGGCTGGGACTGCTCCCGCCAGTGCAGGGTAGCAGGAAGCTCTCCGCACTTTCACTGGACCTGGGCTAGGACTGGGTCTGGGGGCTCCCGGAACTCGGCAGAAAATCCTATTTGCGGGCGGGATGGGGGAGGCACTGCGGAGTGGTGGGTGGCGGTCCAAGGGGCTGGGAGAGGGTCCGGCCCACTCTGCGCCTGGGTTGGGTCTCTGTTAATTCTTTGAAATGTTTTCTTCATCTCAAGTGAATTAATTTCTGCTCTAATCTTTATTTCTTCCTGTCTTTGAGCTTTGGGTTTGGTTTGGTCTTCCCTTTCTAGATGTTGGTGGTTCAACATTAGGGTGTTTACTTTTTCCCATTCTGTTTTCCCAATATGTGAGTTCACAGCTATAAATTTCCCTCTGAAAACTGCTTTCATCACATCTCATTATTTCCCATAAGTTGTGCTTGAATTTTCATTGAATTGCACATATTATTCAATTATTTGTTTACTTTCATCTGTGGCTAGTTTGTTCCTGAGTGTGGTGTTGTTTACTTTCCGTGTATTTGTGGGGATTTTCTAGTTGCGTTTGTTGCATATTTTCAAATTGATTGCTGCATGCTTTTCTTGCCTTCATGGTTTGTGAAGAGAAGTCTTCCATAATTCTGATGGGTTTTCATTTAAATGTGATCTGTTTATTTTCTCTATCAGCTTTCAGTATATTTTTCTGTGCTGGATTTCTGGGATCTTGACTATTAATATGTCTCTGTGTGTTTTTAATTGGGTTAAATTATTTGGAGTTCTGTATGCTCCACTTACCTGAATGTCAGATTATTTCCTCATATTTGGGAAGTTTTCTGCTATTACGTCTGCCCATATACTTTCATATCATTTGTATTGACTCCTTCTTTCTCATTAATGCCTATTAGTCTCATGCTGTTCATCTTTGCATTGTCTTGCAGGTGATGAATTATTTTTTCCTGCATCCTAGTTATTTTTAAGAGATCTTTTCTTACCTTTTCACTAGCTGCACCAGCATCTTTAAGAACTGAAACTCTATCTTCACTTTCACTCAAATAATTTTGCAAGCTTGTGATTGAGATTTTAAGTTGTTCTATATATCTTTGACTCTGCTTCATGAAATCTGTTTCTTTCTTGTATTGCTCATTCAAGGAATATCTCATTCTTCTATACTCCTCTATTTTTTATCAGTGTCTTCTTGAGAACTAGTTATAAATTCTTTTACTATACAGATTATTTCTGATCTGATTTCCTCTATGTTTCTGGATCTGATTCTTTACTTCAGATGCTATTAATTCAGAGAGTTCTTTTTTTCAGAGTTTATTTCTGATCTGTGTTCCTCTATACCCTTCTGCAGGTCTTTCTTTACTTCAGAAGCTGTTGAATCAGGCATTTTACCTGATTGATTCCCAATTTCTTCTATGCTAGTGTCTTCTGCAGTCATTCTGCATTGCCTCAGGGCCTGAGATTGCATTTTGCTCCTCCCTTCATCCTTTTTTTTTTAACACTGTCCTCTGACCTTTGGTGTAGTGCTTTGCTGCAGCTATAACCTGAGCACCTACTGAAATTCCGGGGCAGATCTACTAAGCTTGAGTTCATCCAGTTGTGCCTAGCTTGGGTCTTGCTGCTGTTCTCAGCTCCTTCCTGCTGCAGCTATTGGAAGTGAACCTGTAGTATCCCTTGGGCAAGATGCTCTGCTCCTGGATTAGTTGGGTGGTTCTGTCCCCTAGTCTCTCTGCAAGGACTTTAGCTATACAGTTTTTCCCCAGGCTTGTACGCCATGCCTGGTCTGGGTCTGGAGGAGTCCAGCGGTTGCAGGGGAGCAGGGAAGCTCTCCCACACTGTTGGGGCCTGGGCTTGTTCTGGATCTGTAGGTGTCCTGAGATCACATAGGAAGTTCTCACTCATATGGTTGGCTCAGGCTGCCTCGGGAGTGGTGGAGGGGTCCCAAGAGTGTGGCCGAAGGGCTCACTCACATGGCGGGTCTGGACTTGGTCTGGAGAGTCCAGCAGGTTCAGTGGATCATGGAAGCCCTCCCACAACCTCCAGATTAATTCCTTAGTACTTCGTTTTCTCTGGTGCTTCTGGAAAAGGTATTGTTTCTCTAATTTCCCTCTCAGTGTGTTTGCTATCTGTGTAGAGGGATGGTATAGACTTTTGGGTATTGAATATGTATCCTGCTATGATACTTAATTTGTTGAATAATTCTAGTAGCATCTTGGTGGAGTTTTTTGGGTTCCAGGTAGAGTATCACATCATCTGCAAATAATGAGTTTAACTTCTTCTTTATCTATTGTTACTCCTTTTATTTCTCTCTCTTGTCCAATGACTCTAGCTAATGATTCCAGAACTATATTGAATAGGAGTGGTGATAGAGTCCCTGTATTCCAATTTTCTGTAGGACTTTTGAACATGAATTAGTGTTGTACTTTGTCAAAGGCCTTTTCTGCATCAAATGAGATGATCATATGTTTTTTCAATTTGGCTGTATTGATATAGTGTATAGCATTTATAGATCTGCATATATTGAGTCATCCTTGCATCCTTAGAATGAATCCTACCTGGTCATGGTGTATAATCTTCTTGATGATTTGCTGTATTCTATTTGCTAGGATTTTATTGAGGATTTTCTGCATCTATGTTCATGTCAGGGATAGGCCTGTAGTTCCCTTTTTTAGTTGTGTTTTTCCCTGGTTTTTTAAATTAATATAATAATTGCTTCCTGGGATGAGTTTGGTAGGACTGTTTACTTTTTCATTTCATTGAACAGTTTGAGTATTGGGATTACATCTTCCATAAATGTCTTGTAGAATTCAGCTGTGAATCCATCAGGACCTGGACTTTTCTTTGTCTGTAG
>NW_004524617.1:14517309-14519084 GCF_000260255.1 Octodon degus | reverse complement strand
TTGGGTTTGGGTTTGGTTTGCTCTTCCTTTTCCTGACATTTGAGGTGCAGCATTGGGGTATTTATTTGTTCACATTATTACTCTATTATTGAGAGTTCTTATATCTTCTTGATTGAGTTTTGGTAATTCGTGCCTTTCTAAGAATCTGTCCATTTCGTTTGTATCTTCTATTGTGTGAGAGTAAAGATTCTTAAAGTAGCTATTGATGAACATCAGAATTTCCACAAGTTCTGTGGTAATTTCACCCTTTTCCTTCCTTATTCCTTGAATTTGTGTTTCTTTCCTCTTTTTGATGAGGATAGGTAGGGGCTTATCAATTTTATTCAATCTTTCAAAGAACCAGCTTTTTGATTTGCTAACTCTTTGCATGGTTTTCTTTGTCTCGATTGCATTAATTTCTGCTCTAAGCTGTATAATTTCCTCCAGTTGGGTTTGGGTTTGGTTTGCTCTTCCTTTTCCCGATGTTTGAGGTGCAGCATTAGGGTATTTATTTGTTCACATTCTGTTTCCCAAATGTGGAATTCACAGCTATAAATTTCCTTCTAATAACTGCTTTCATTGCATCCCATAAATTCTGATAATCTCTGCTTGATTTTTCATTGATTTATAGATATTGTTGAATTTCTTGTTTAATTTCATCTGTGACCCATTGGTTGCTGAGGAGGGTGTTGTTTAATTCCCATGTATTTATGGGGTTTTTCTGGTTTCTTTTGTCATTTGTTTCCAGTTTGATTGCACTGTGGACAGATAATATGCATGGGATAATGTCTATTTTCTTGCATAGAGTTAAGCATGACCTAGCAAATAGTACATGGTCTTTTTTAGATGTCTCTTGTGCAGCTGAAAAAATGCCTGGTCTTTTTTGGGCCCATGGGGTTCCTGAGGGCACAGTGGAGTGAAAGCTCTCCATCACATTTTGGGTCTGGGTTGAGTCTGCAGGGGTCCTGAGCATGGGGGGATGGTCTCACTCGCATGCAAGGCCTAGGCTCTGTCTGGAGGTGTCCCGATACTATGGAGGAAGGTCTCACTCTCATGCTGCTCCTGGGTTGGATTTGCAGGGTTCCAGAGAGCATGGAGGAAGATGTCACACACCACTTCTGGACTGGTTCCGTGAGTTTCTGGCAGGTGCAGTAGAGTGGAAAGTCTCCAACACACTCACCATGCCCAGTCTAGGTCTTCCACCTGACACTTACTAATCACTGTCAGATGTGGGTACTTCTAAGAAATGAGAGTAGAAAGGAAAATCTATATTTAAGTAATCTCTATTTCATTAACACAATATTTTTTCTTTTTTTCAGTATGTTAGGGAAGGGTCTACAGAGTGTTCAGGGTCTCACTACTAGATCAGACTCTTAGTGATTCTCCTATTTATAGCCTCCCAAGTGCTGGTATTACAGGCACATGCCACTATGCCCAGTGTCATTAGCTGTCTGAGAGGGCAGTTGCTTTAATCCATTGAGATATTTGGCTGTCCCTTAAGATATTTTAAATGGCTGAGTTCCAGGAGCCCCCAGACCCAGTCCTAGCCCAGGTCCAGTGAGTGTGCAGAGTTTCCTGCTACCCTGCGCCTGCGGGACCAGTCCCAGCCCAGGCGCAGCGTGAGCTGGACCCTCTCCCAGCCCATCGGGCCGCCCCACACCACTCTGCAGTGCCTCCCCCACCCAGCGCACCTAGTAGGATTTTCTGCCCAGTTCCGGGAGACCTCAGATGCAGTCCTAGCCCAGGTCCAGTGAGTGTGCAGAGAGTTTCCTGCTACCCTGCGCCGGCAGGACCAG
>NW_004524617.1:14514783-14516284 GCF_000260255.1 Octodon degus | reverse complement strand
GGATCACAAGTCCGCATCTTGTACAGCAATTAACCACTAAGAAGAATATATGCAGTGTATTATTTGTTGAAACTGTACTTCCGATTTGATTTAAAACTATCTCATTGCTATCTGTTTATCAATAAAACTTTGAAAAACAATTAAAAAACACTTCCCAAATATGAGGAAACACTCTGACATTCAGATAATCAAAGCATGTAGAATGCCAAATAACTTCAACCCAATTAAAAACACACCGAGACATGTAATAGTCAAGAGCCCAGAAATCCAGCACAAGAAAAATGTACTGAAAACCACTATAGAAAAGAAACAGATCACATTCAAAGGAAAACCCATCAGAATTATGGCCAAATTCTCTTCACAAACCAAGAAGGGAAGAAGAACATGGAGCAGAGTACTTCAAGTCCTCTATGAAAAAAACTACAACTCTGGATACTGCACCCTGCAAAACTGTCTTTCCAGTTTGATGCAGAAGTGAAATGTTTCCATGACAAATAACAACTAAAGAATTTCAGGATGACTGGGCCAGAGAGCTGGCACAGTGAATAAGTGCATCCCTAGCAAGCACAAGGGACTGAGTTCAATTCCCACTTCAAATAAAGAAGAAAACAATTTCATGATGACAAAGCCAACACTACACAGACTACTGAAAGATGTGTCAGAGAGGGACCAAAATAATCAAAACTCCATGAACAAGAACAGAAAGAATCTGCTAAAGAGGCAAACAATTAAACACAGGCCAAAAAAGAGTAAACGACAGTAGGTAAATAACATGTCAAACATAAGTAAATGCACCTCAATTATAACCACGAATGTAAATGGATTCAATTCACCAGTTAAGAGAAATAGACTGGCACAGTGGATTAGGAAACAAAATCCAACCATATGGTGTATAGAAGAAGCACACTTAATTCATAAAGAAATTCATATCCTGAAAGTCAAAGGATGGAAAACAGTACTACAAAACTCAGGACCTCACAGAAAAGCAGGGGTACCAATCCTGTTAAAAGAAAGCCACAACTTCAAACCAAGAATGATCAAACGAAGTAAAGAAGGCCATTATATAATGGTTCAGGGAAAAATTCAAGAGGAAGAGGTAACACTCATAAATATTTACACAACAAACATGGAAGCACCCAACTATATAAGACACATCTTTTTTCAAGGTTTTATTGATAAACAGCAATGAGATAGTTTCAAATCAAATCGGAAGTACAGTTTCAACAAATAATACACTGCATATATTCTTCTTAGTGATTAATTGCAGTACAAGAAGTGGACTTGTGAACCTATTTACACACACCATTAGAACAAATCATTCTATTCATTAAGAGAATGCAACTATATATCTATCCTAACCACTTTGAATACACAGATATAAAATGGATATCCATTGGTATACCTCATTTTTTCTAAGTTCTGTTATTGAATATTATAGGTGTGTAAACTCAGCAAAATATTCTAAAAGAGTCCAGTACCCATAATAGCATTGGGTCTTCTG
>NW_004524617.1:14513120-14513520 GCF_000260255.1 Octodon degus | reverse complement strand
TTTATTTCACTTATGAGTATATGTTCAAGTGGCATCCACTTCAATATGAAGGCTTGTAGTTTATCATTATTAATAGCTGAATAATACACCATTGTGCAAAAATACCACATTTTTCTCAACTATTCCTCAGGTGATGGGCATCTCTGAGTTTGGTTTGCTCTTCCTTTTCTAGTTGTTGAAGGTGCAGCATTAGGGTAGTTATTTTTTCCCGTTTTGTTTTCCTGATGAGTGAGTTCACAGCTATGAATTTCCCTCTGAGAACTGCTTTCATCATATCCCATAAATTACAGTAAGTTGTGCTTGAATTTTCATTCAATTGTAGATATTGTTGAATTTCTTGTTTAAATTCATTTGTGACCCAATGGTTGCTGAGTAGGGTGTCATTTAATTTCCATGTATT
>NW_004524617.1:14465277-14488686 GCF_000260255.1 Octodon degus | reverse complement strand
CACTAAGAAGAATATATGCAGTGTATTATTTGTTGAAACTGTCCTTCCGATTTGATTTGAAACTGTCTCATTGCTATCTGTTTATCAATAAAACTGTAGAAAAAAAATAAATAAATAAAATAAAATAAAATAATATGAATTTCACAGTATTTGTTGTAATGCAGTGTTGTCTTCCAACTAGTTGTTCATATCACCGGGTACGTGCATCTAAAATTGGAAGAGAAAAAAGAAGAAAGAAATACGTAAGACATTAAGAAGACAAAAATGACAAACAATTGAAAAAAAGAGACAAAACAAATTAAGCACTAACTGCTCCTTTCCACAGACCATGTAAAAAATGGGCATCTGAGATGTATACACACTTCTCCGATGAAAAAATACAATTGGAAAATAAATATATGAGAATATGTTCACCATCGTTTGTCATTCCAGCAGTGCCAATTGAAACAACACTGAGATTACATCTCACCCCAGAAAGAATGACCATCATGAAGAAGCCAACCAATAACAAATACTGGATAGGCTGTAGATAAAAAAGAATGCTTCTCCACTCTTGGTGAGAGTGTAGAATGATACAACCATTATGGAAATCAGTATGAAGACTCCTCACAAGCTAGGATTGGAGGTGTCATTTGACCCAGCTATTCCTAGGTATTTTCACAGAATAAAGTAAAACATCATACTGCAGTGATACACGTGCACTCGGGTTTATAGCAGCACAATTTGTAACAGCTAAGTCTTGGAAACAAATGTCTATCATCCTAAAAATGACTTTTTTTACAATGGAGTACTATCCAGCTATAAAGAAAAATAAACTTGAGGCTTTTAAAGGTAAATGGGTGTAACTAGATACCATATTCATAAGTGAAATAAATCTGACTCATATGTGTAATCACCATATTATCTCCCTTGAAAGAGTAAATAAGATCCAAAAGGCACAGTAGATATTGTGAAAGGGAAAGAAACTGCTCAGAAGGCAAGAACAGCTGGGATGGAGAAAAGAAAAAAGAAGAGGGCTGGCCAGATAGCTCATCAGACTAAAGCACCTGCTTAGGCAGGCCCAGGAACCAGGATTCGATCCCTGGCATGCTGTGTCAGCCCCGCTCCTGGGGCACACTGAGATGGAGACTGAGACTAGGCATGATGGTGCAAGCCTGTAATCCCAGCATGTGGGAGGCTGAAAACAGGTGGATCACTATGAGTCCAATCTGTGTAGTGTGGCCCTGTAGACCTTGTACTAAATATATAAAAAGAAAGGAAAAAGAAGAAAGAGAAAAAAGATGTGTATATATACACAAGATAGCTAAGATAATTGTACTACTAATTTCTGTTCATTGATAGGAACAGTTAGTGTTTGCATTGTTTGATGAATTTTGCATGCTTATATCTGGTAATTTGAGAAAGTATTGTGAAGATAACAATATACAATATAATAACCATTGTTAATTTTCTATCATCTTGTTTTGAAATTCTGTATCATTTTTATTGGCATTTTTCTGTCTTTAAACTAAAATTTAAAAAGAACTACAGAGGACAAGGAAGTGTCAAAACATTGTGGAGGCAACTGCAGCAAAAAATAAACTTTTTCTACAATAGTACCTTTTTTCTATTCTGCAAAAGGTCAGTCATCACCCATAATCCCAAAGACCTAAACCTCCACTAAAAAGTCCAATAATGCAGGACCTGAGGGAATGTGGAAATATGACCTCGTCATATCTCTACTAAATTAGCCAAGTAGTACATGAAGGTGTACATGTGTTATCAGTAACATTGCATAGATTTCATTCAATTATAGATGGCAATCATTAAGCTCCTGCTTCATGTTAGGCAATCATGAAAAAACTCAGTTTACTAGGTCATGCCCTATGACCAAACAGAAGACAAACATATCACTACTTGTCTTGGTTACTTTTCTCTCATTGCCAGGACAAATACACAACATGCAAAGTGAAGGAAGGAAAAGTTTATTTAGCTCACAGTTACTGGAGGTTTCAGTCTATACTCAGTTGGCCTAAAGGCAGAGTGGCACATAGCAGAGTGCAACCTTTCATGGTAGCAGCAAAAAGCAGAGAGCAAATGGGAAGAGTAGCAACAACAATAGCTGCAGAAAGCAAGTATGTCTCCCTGAAATTGCATTCAGGCTGTCTGCCCTAGGCTGGGTGTGGTACTCATACCCATAATCCCAGAACATCATGAGTTTATCACAAACTGTTGAAGCATGCCCTATGACTGTATGAGGCTTTGGAGGGACAACAAGACACAAACTATAACACTAATCATGTCCAAAACACTTCCTTATGCCTGCATTATCTCCCACTCATCTACATATCTCATCATCTGCAAGAGGTCTCCTAAAATTGGCCTTTGCTATCCATCTACCTCAATCTCATTTACATTCACCCTACTAGTAGAATGAATTCATTCTAAGTAGCAGAAAAGTGAACCTAAAATGGCTTAAATAATAAAATCCATATGTAACTTGAAAATTTAATGTTAGAGTATGCAGGATTCAGGGTAGGCTTGATTCAGCAGTTCAGTACTCAAAATAGAACCCAGAATCTTTCTTCCATGTGACAGATTTACTTTCAGGATATCTCCCATTACTGGTCTGAAGATAGCTCCAATGACTCCTATAGCTACATACTCTTCAAAAGAGGGAGAGAGTTAAACTAGCTGTAAAGACTGAAAGTTCTTTCCCAGGACACACAAGAATAATGTCATGGCTGGGAATGGTGGCACATTCCTGTAATCCCAGCTCTCAGGAGGCTGAGGCAGGAGGATGAATTCAAGTTGAATGCCAGCCTGGACTACATAGTGAGTTCAAAGACAGCCTGAACTGCATAATGAAACCTGTCTAAAAAAGGCAAAAGAAACAAAAAAAGTATAATGTCACAAATCAATCTCTGAACCAGTGTCTACAAACAAAATTTGGAATTAACTTAAGAAGTTTAGACATGATAGCTCTCACTCCTAGATCCAGAGATAGTCAGATGGAATTAAACCCCCCAAAGTTAAGGAAATATAGAAATACACTGGTGGTTCTTATGCTGGAGAAAAAACATTGTAGAGGAGCAGCTTCTACAAAAGAGGAAGACACCATCCAATACTCTGTCTGCCCCATTGCTATCCTAGCACCATAAGAGTAAAGGGACTCCAGATTTTCTCTTTTGAAAGAGAAGTAGGTAAGGACATGGCACAGCAACTTCTGAGCTCAAAATTATGTCTTTACTTTTCAACAAAGTCAGCCATTTTTTAAAGTTAATAAGCTTAGTCAATAGTAAGCTATAGGGTAGAGAGTGTCTGTTTGTTGGAGCTGTAGCCACAACTGGGCTATTATGAGTCATTATCAATCATATACCATCAGGTTTATTTTATAATAGTCACCCAAACAATGATATACAAAGAAAGTGAAGGAAATCTGTTCACACACTAAGACCAAAAGAATCCAAATGAAGACCTAAAGTCCATCACAGTGCCCTCCACATGTCCAATTGGAGACTAAGGGCCCATGATAATATCCCCCGCAGGCCTGTTTCATGGATAGGTGCTGGGAAGGCCCAAAGATCAATGGTAGAAGCTAGACAGTCTGTTTCTGAGATAAAGGATCTTTAGTAGTAGGCTAAGGAATCTGCACTGGAGCCATAAAGTAACATTCAATGTAAAAACCAGAGCTCCCCTCCCCACTGAAAGTACCATGCCATCATCAGAAACAGTGAGGTCCTGAGCTCCTCTGAATCTCAGAATAGCTGAGCTCCTATCAGGAAGGCCACAGACACAAGCTTTTTCAGAAGACTGAGCAAATTGGTCAAGCAAGGGCTGTGACTCATCCAGATAGCTAACACTTACAAAAGACCTACAAGGTGCTGTACATGGTTCCAGGGTAAATCCTGAAGGGATTTGCCTGACATTGTCAAATAGTAAAAGTTACATTTTCATTTATATAGGTCTTGCTTTACCTTGGTCTTAACCATCCAGCAGAAAAGTGTAACCACAAGTATACAAAATAAATCCATATTAATATGTTAAGCTGTAAAAGGCTCAAGTCTACAACTTCTGAAAATTGCCAGATGTGCTGATCGCTCACTACTATTATGGACTATTGGTCTATATTGGGTTATTTTGCTGAATTCAAGTACCTACAATGTTTGGAATGGCATCAAGTATGAAAATGTCCTTTAAGGACTTCTCCAAATATAACATTTCTAACTGCAATGGAGCACCCATCTCTGACAAAACAAAAAAAAAAATGTGGATAGGTTGGGAGCCATGGAAGCTAGGAAATCAATCAACTGTGTGTAGGCAGGACTAGACCTCAGTGCCTAAAGTAAACAAGCTACCTCAGTCCTGAGATAAACATCCTGTCTGGTTAAAGTCAGCTATTGGTCACTAGGATCCCTTGTGTCACATGTTGCTAACTTTGCAAAAGTATAAATAAAATACCATTTTGTTGTGAAAAAATATATATGTGTATGTTTACACAAGATAGGATATACAGCTGTTTTCTCTTAGCTCATTGAAAAGAAAGGTTTATACTAATATGGCTTAGACAAGATACCATGCTTATGTCTTGTCCTCTGAATACTACAAAGACAAATGTACAATGTATTAATTATTGTAACTGTCCTACTAACCTATTTTGAAATTGTTTAATTGCTATTTTATCTTTTTTTCATTAAAATGAATTTTAAAAATTTGAAAATAATTAAAGTTAATTACTAAAAAAAGAACAAAAAATAAATCATTACTCCCCAAACAGGCTGCTTATCAGAGAACAACTACTTCCATTTGTGACCATTATTTATGCTCTACCTCCTTGCCATCCTTACATCTCCTTGCTACTTGGGCTTCACCTTTCTGCATCAAGGATGACAAGAGTCCCTAGATCAATAGAACAGGCAACATTCTAATATTCCTCTTCCCTCATCAGGCACAGCACCACTTTAGATATCTTAATTCTGGCATTTATTTTTCAAGCAAGAACTAGATGACCTAAAGATGTCATATTTAATCAAGAGATGAGGTTATTAATGAGAAAAAAGCCATAAAACAAATCATAGCAGTATCTAATTGGCCAGAAGGATGAAGCTAGCCTGTCTTAATGCTCCTAACCCTTACTATAATTTCTCCAGCACACATAATGCATACCACACCTTGTTTCTGAAATGCTGCCCACTAAAAAGATAAGTCAGTGAGTAATGAATTCCCAAACCATAATTTTTGCCTGTAATTCTATGTCCTAGACTGAAAAAAATATTCAAATGACCTTTCCTAGAGCAATAAGTGGGTCACCAACAGTGTATCTCTACATAGAGGTTAGTATGTTGCAAAGAAAAAAGAAAAGATGTCTTCCTTTAGTGAACTGTTTTTCTATGTTCTTTTGTGTTGCACTCCAGAACATCACTTACCGCTCAAGTCTGATAAATAGAGTAGCTCATGGCCACAATATTTACTTGCCATTGGCAAAATTTAATAGTACTGAATTAATTTATAGAAAACAACAGGCTTTATTAAATGCTGAAATTTGCCTGAATCATTTACCTCTGAAACAGAGGTGTGGCTTGGCAGCGGATGGTTTGTCTTGCTGCATTACAGTGTGCTGCTGTGACATTATGTATTTTGCAAAGTGTGAAAGCTAATTCAGGAAAGATCTGCACCATGAAAGTCTAATATACTGTGTATTTATTTGTCCCCATTTAACTTACTTGTCATTTCTGGCAAATAAGGAAATACTTGTATGTTAAAATCTATAATTCTACAGATTTCAGTTGAATCTCTCAGTTTAAACAGAAGACAAAAGTATGTAGTGTCTATGTGTATAGTTATTTTCTGTAAAATTCACTTGCCCCAAAAATTATTGTTTTGCTTTGTATTTTGTTTTTTAATAGAGGGTTTTCATATGTAGTTTTGGTTGGCCCTAAATTCATTCTGTCACTCCAATTGACTTTGAGCTCACTATATTCCTCCTGCCACAGAGTCTTAGTAATAGAATTATGGGTGTGTACCACCACACCCAGATGGCTAATATCAAATACAGTGATTCTTAGAATTATAAAGTTATTTCACCTTTTTGCTTATTTTATTTCAAATGGCTTCACATTCTTCCTAGAATGTCATGGACTTTTAAAGTACAGTAAAATTTATTTTGGTTTGAGAGATTTATTTTTTAGAATTCCATAATATTCTTCAAGGTCACTGAAAGACAGCCCAAAGGTTATAATACAATCTGAAATGAATAATCAGGGATTTAGGATTTTAAGTATTAAACAATACAAATTGAAACAATATTCCTTAAATTTTTACATCTAAAAGTAATGTCTGCTTCTTTTTAAAACATTTTATTTCAAATCACTCAAGATTTGGCAAGATACTAGAGAATTGGTCTTCTCAGACTTTGGCACAAGAATCACCTGGAGGGTCTATTAACACAGTTAAATTGAGCCCCACCTCTGGGGATTCTCATTCAGTAGGTTTTTGATGGGGAATCGAGATTTTCTAACTCTAACAAGTTTCCAGTTGCTGATTCTACAAAACAACCAACCACCCACAAACTTAGAGATTCTTCACACACCTGAAATCTTCATTATATGACAGCATCAAAACCCACTATTTGCTATGGGTAATTTTAAGGGTCAAAAAAAAATCAATGTCATTACTGGATTTTATTGTCATCACCATCTTCAGATCTATAGTTATATGTCTGGAGATAATATTCACTCCTTCTCAGGATGTATAAGAAATGAAAAAAGTAAAATTATTTCTTAGCATCAGGCATTTATGTTATGCCATAGCCCCACGGAGCAACTTCTGGCTAATTTTGACTACTAGCATTGCTTTCTCCAACTCCCAAGTACCTGTCTTTTATTTGAGACAAAATATTCTGCGGATGCAAAAATACTACCTGAGAATGTGTCCCCAGGTTAAAGTAAACCAATTTATACAAAATACTAGCAATATGAATTCAAGTTGCATACTAAAAAAATTAATGAGCTCTGTGTTTATCAAATGAATACTGAATGTACATATTGGTTATTTTTTTCTCTTTACCAACATCCTACCAAATTAACTGACTATTGGGATAGAAGGTGAGGGAGAAAGAAAATATTACCTTGATAAAATAAACAATAATTTTTATTGAAACTCATAGAGGAAGGAAACAAATATTCATCAGTTCCTATAAATACCATACTTGTATTAATTCCATTAGCAATTCAACACAGAAGTTAGTGTAGTTATTATTTTGTAGTTGTTATTTTTCTACTTACCTATGAAGTAACTGTGGTTCCAAAAGCTTAACATAATCATAATGTTACATAAGGGTAGATCTAGGTTTCTATTAAATCATGCTATTTCCTTTATACATACTAATCCTGTTGATGCAATTTCTCTCACTAATAGCTGATTGCTATTGAATGTTTTCTGATCATTTGATGTAGATTGCATTTCAATGTTAACAGCCCCATAAGACACTCACTAATATTATCATTTTATAGATATGAAAGCTGAGGTGCTGAGTAGTTAAGAGATTTTCCCAAAATCATACAGCTAATGAATGATGGAGCTGAGATTTGATCCTTTACAATTAGGATCTAGACCCATGCTTTTAACTAGTATTATATTTTCAAATTGTGTAGTAGAAAATGTAATTTAGGGATTATTAAAAATGAGTCATTATCAATCATATACCATCACTAAAGACTTGAGACTTAAAGAGAACTCCGAGTTTGACAATGAAGGGAGAAGCAGTTAATCTTGGAAGACTTTTTGAAAAGGTAAATTTTGACCATTCTAAGAAAATTTAAGGACATGATGAACTGGCAAAGAGAATGAAATGAATCCTCCAAAAGTTCATACATCATTACCAAGTAAGCTTCATTCCAGGGATACAAGGGTTGTTCAACATACACAAATAAGTAAATGTGATACATCACATAAACAGAAGCAGGTGTAAAAGTCACATGATCATCTCCATAAGCAGAGAAAGCTTTCAACAAAGTGCAAAATCCACTCAACTTGTTTGATAGACATCTCCCTGTGAACTACTTAGGTGAATCTGCTGGTTATGGTTTGTGTCTAGTTGCTCCCCAAAGCCTCATGCAGTCACTGAGATGGGCTTGCAGAGTTTGTGATTAATTCATGATCCATTGATGGGATTATGGATGTGAGTGCTACACCCATGGATAGTCTGAATGCTTCATAAGGGAGAGAGGCTTGCTCTCAGCTGCTGCTGCTGCTCCTCCCCTTTTCCTCTTGCTGTTTTACTGCTGCCCTCTGCTGTGTGACACTTTTACTTTGAGCCAGCCAAGTGTGGACTGATACCTCCACAAACTGTGAGCTAAATAAGCCTTCCCTAAAATAAATAAGTAAATAAATAATTTAAAAAATAAACCCTTCCTTCTTTAATTTTGGGTGCCAGGTATTTTGTCCCAGCAACAAAAGAAAGGTAACCAAGACACTGCCTATGTTAAGAATCTGCTCCATTCTGTATGAGACAACGAAAGCAAATACTAAATGTTAAAAGCTGGAAAACAATTAATCCAAAGGTGGATCAGGTGTCACTGTTTATCTTTGGGATTTGTGTTTTGACTGTTAAGGAGCAGTGATTTCTAATTTCCCTAAGTCATTGTCTCCAATGTTTGTCATCAGTTTCTAATATCCACCTCAGGAATTTGATCTCTAGTTTCTTTTGAGTCCACATGGGACACTTACTCTTCCCTTCACCTGCAATATCTGCATTCTCTCATCAGAAATACATGGTTTCAAGTAGCAGGAGATGTGACTACAGTAGTTCCTAGAGGATGGAGTAGAAAACCCAACCCAATAAGGCAGCAGAATGAAAATATTACTTAACACATGAATGTAGATTAAAGATAATAGGCTTATGAAGGCCAGACATTGAGGGCAAAACACTGTTTAATGACAAACCATTAACATCAAAATTCATCCTACTTTAGCCTCATTTGCAATACTTCTTCCATGCTGATTAATTCACCTTATTTTCTCCTGCAGAAAATAATATGTCCTTCCCTGCAATTAAATTTTGCCCTTAATAAACATATGTGACACCGAGACCAAGGACAACTGGCCCCAGGTGTGGGGGCACATACATGCCTTTGGAGGGTGGAGTAATCAGCAACATGGAAGTGTCTGAAGCAGCAGCAAGGAGCCAGAAGTTGGGCACTGGAAAAATCCACCAACAGAAGACTAGTCCCAGGCCCCACATTCAGAGGCCACCATCAGCTCCATACTCAGCACAGTTCCCATGGCAAACATGGCTGGAGTACACAGCACATTTTTGGGATATGACGCAAACACTGTCACAGAACTGTAAACACCAGAGTTATTTTACAACTTGTATTCTCCATTTTTTGTTTGATTGGCTATCCTTTACCCATCAGGTTGGATATCATCTTGTTTTGTTTTGTATTTTGTACTTATTTCTTTTTAATTTTCTCCTCTCTTTTTGAGATCTTTTTTCTTTCTTTTCTTCTTTTTCTGTTCATTTCTATTTCTCTGTCTTCTTTCTTTTGTTTGATGTTTAGGTTTCTTAATTTTTTGTTTTCTTGTATTGATTCTCTTTCTTACTTCAACTACTTGTTGAATTTAGATTTTCAAGTAAGTAAACTTTGTCACTTCCCTTGAGATTACTCCTTTGTATCTCATTTGATTCTTTTCCTCTTGTGTCCCCCAGTTTCCCAAAGCTCAGGTGATCATCTGGTGACCTCCAGTCTTTAATCTCCTGTTTGACCTCATTTACCACATTACTCTTTCCCCTACCAGTCTTAACTCCTCTGCTCAGAAAGGTAAAATCAGAAGGATAAAATCACCCCACTAAGGGAAAAATCACTGTATACAAGAACATGGTTTGTGTTTGATTTTGTTATATAACTTTAGAGTTTGTCCCTGGGGTCAAAGGTAGCAGTTTAATAATTTTCATAGTTTGTCAGTAGTTAAGCTATGTTTTAAACCATTGTTATTACTAAGTGCACTACTTTAACCAGGATATAATACATGCCATGATCAGTTTTTGTCTTTGTATGATACCACTGTGATTGAATGGGGTCACAATAATCACTCAGCTCAGTGCTCAGCCAAATAGTAACTTTGCATCTTTTCAAATTGGGAAGGTAGGTTCTTGGGATAGCTATAAAGAAACACATACAACTAGAGGACATACTTTAAGAATAGACATTTCATAGTGAAGCCTCCATACTAGTGATAAAGCTATCTATCATAAGAAATTAGCAACTATCAACATATAAAACAAAATTAAATTAAATTAAAAAGAGAGAGTAGAAAATTACAAGAAACAGAAGCAAAATGCAACCTCAGAACCCCACCACACACAGTACAAGACTGGAGCACAAAGAAATAGATGAAATTGGGAATCCAACAGTGGAAATTTCTAAAATGATAGCAACATAAGTGAATAAAAAAATTGAAAAGGCTATAGAGAAAATAATGTCAGTTGCAAAATGAAATGATGTTTAAAATCAAACATATTATAGAAGACACAGATAAAAGAATAAATGAGCTTAGATAAATTATGGAAACAATTCCCAACATAGGAAAGAAATGCAATCCATAAAAAAGAACCAAACATAAATACAAGAGAATAAAATCTCCACTGAAAGTATATGTAGCAGATTGAATGAAGGAGAGGATAGAATATTGATCTTGGTGACAAAATGGCAACTAGCAATTATGAAAAAAAAATCCTAAACATAGGAAGAGACCATGAAAGATCAATCCAACAGCTACAACATGACACAAAGAATAAGAACATAAAATTGACTGAGATCTATGAGAAATTTGGAGACAACACAAATGCCATAAAAAAAAAGCTTTTCACAGAAATAATAGCAGAAAACTTCCCAAACATAGATAAAGAATTTGGCATACAAATAAATGAAGCATATAGAACTACAAACAGCCATGACCAAAGTAAAGCTGTACCAAGACATATAATAATCAACATTCCAGAAATTCAGCACAAGTACAGAATATTAAAAGCTGTTAGCGAAAATAAACAAGTCACCTAAAAGGAAAGCCCACCAGATTCATGGCACATTTCTCAGCATAGAACCTCAAGTCAAGAAGATGTTGGGGCAAAGTACTTCAAGTACTGAAAGAAAACAATATTAAACCCATATTGATATAACCTGAAAAAAAATAACTTCCAAAATTAATGGACAGGGGGCTGGAGAGATGGCTCAGTGGTCTAAAGCACCTACTTAGAACAAGCTTAGCAAAAGCATCAGGGACCGCGGTTCAATCCCCCAGCACCACATGCCAGCCAGCCCTGCCCTCTGGTGGGCTGAGCTGGCCTCTCTCTCTCTCTCTCTCTCTCTCTCTCTCTCTCTCTCTCTCTCAAATAAATAAATAAAATTTAAAAAAAAAAAACAAAATTAATGGACAAATAAGATACTTTCATGACAAAAAATAAATATAGAAATTCATGACCACCAAAACAATATTAAAAAGTATAATGAAAGTTATTCTAGACAAAGATTTTTAAAAAGAACACAATTCCAAGAACAACAAGGAAAATAAACCGCGAAGCAGAGCAAGCAAGAAAACAGAGGGGAATATGAGGAAAATAAGATGGCAACAACAAACCAATACATATCAGTTATAATCATTAATGCAAATGGCCTCATTTCACCAAACAAAAGAAACAAACTGGCAGTATGAATGAGAAAAGAAGATCCAACAATATGCTGTACACAAAAAGGCAGATTTAATGCAGAAATAAATTCATAGACTGAAAGTCAAAAGGTGGAAAACAGTACTCCACATAAGACCAAAGAAAAAAGTGGGGCAGCTATCCTGTTTGCAGAAAATATGACTTGCAAACTAAGAATGATTAAAAGAGTTAAATATACTTCTTAAGGGAAAACATCCAGAGGAGATAAAAATCGTAAATATGTATGTACAAAGTAGGGCAGCACTAAACTATTTAAGAAAATTTTAATAGATATGAAAAATAAAATGAGAAACAGCACAATTGTAAAAAAAAAATGTAGTGGCACAGGCAACCACAGAAAAGCTACAAACACAGGGAAAATAATAACACACCTCACAACAATCAATGGGAAAGAAACGAAAAAGAAAAATTAAAAAATATCTACAATTAAAGAAAAACACAGATTAAAGTATACTGAAACCTATGGACACAATGAAAGCAGTACTAAGAGGGAAATATATTTTGGTTAATTCTCACATCAGGAAAATAGAATAAGCACCAATAAACAGCCTAATATTGCATCTCAAACTTCTAGAAAAAGAGCAAGATGATACCAAACCCCATATAAAGCAGAAAATTATAAAGATCAGATCAGAAATTAGTATACTGGAGAGTAAGAAAACAATATGAAAAATTAATGAATTGAGGGCAGGCCAAATAGCTCAGCAGATTAAAGTGACTGCAAGCAGTTGCAGAGGCGAGGAGTTCAATCCCTGGGCCTGCAATGCTGGCCCTCCACGCCGGGGTGTGCTGAGATGGCAATTGAGGCTGGATGTGGTGGCATGCACCTGTAATTCCAGGTCTTGGGAGGCTGTAAACAGGCAGATCACTACAAGTCTTATCTAGTAGTGAGACCCTGCACACCCTATAGACCTTTCTCTAAAATATAAAAGAAAAAGAAAAAAAAAGAAGAAAAATTAATGAATTGAAGAGTTGGTCCTTTGAAAGAATAAATAAAATTGATAAGCCCTTAGCCAACCTTATCAAAAAAAAGGTAAGAAAGCACTCAAATTCATACATTGAGAAATAAAAAAGAATGAAATCAGTAAAAGGTCCTGTGGAAATTAAGATGATCAATACCTACTTTGAAGATATTTACTCTCATAGGGTGGAAAACACAGAAGAAATTGACAGATTCCTAGATAGAAACGCACTACTGAAGCTCAATTAAGAAAATATAAAAAGAGAGTTCTGCTGTGCCCTGGCTGCCATTCCTCACACTGAAGATTTCTAGAGTAACCTAGGAGACTGCCAATGGGACCGGAAATGAGGTTTCTAGAAGATTGCCACATGACTTTGCAGGAGTCTTGGGGAGCCCTACGCTGCCATGATCAACAATCAAGAGAGCCTTGCAGAACTCTAGCCTGCACCCATCATCAGTGGATTCTTGAACTGTGGCTTGCCACCCTCCCATAACTGAGGTGGAAACCACATTGATGCCCACACAGTGGAAGATTTGTTGAGCCTATCCCGCAATCCCACTCTTCTGAGAGCATTTCTCACCCACATTCTACCCCCCCCATCATTGCTGGAGAGTCAGAGAGAACATCGTTGGATTCAAAAACAAGTGACAAGAGGAATAAAAAAAGGCAATCTCAGACCTTTACCACACACAAAACAAGTCCAAGAGACAAGGTCATAGAAGAATGCGGAAATTATACAGCTGAAATTTCTGAGATGATGGCAACTTAAATAAAGAAAACCTCCCTAAGACTATGGAGGAAATCAAATCACAAATAATCTCTCAGGTAAAAAAGGTAATGAAAACAATCATGAAAGAATTGTTTTATACATCTAAGGAAGAGAGATAAAAATACAAGAGAAAGGAAAATGATTGAAACATTGAATAAACAATACAGGAAAGAACTAGAATGCATGAAACAGATTCAGAGATCCAGGAAATTAAGAATTCCACTGAAAACTGGTAAAATTGCCTGAATGAAACAGAAAATAGAATTTCAGACCTTCAGGATAGCATCGCAGGTAGTGAACGCAGAAAGAAACATCTCTTAAAAGTAATGAGAAACCAGGAAATAACATTACAGAAGTTGCAAGATGATGCAAAAAAAAATATATAAGACTAATAGGTACCAATGAAACAGCTGGAGTCAACATAAAAGACATAAAAAGAGTGTTTGCAGAAGTAGTAGCAGAAAATTTCAAAAAACTGGGAAAGGATTCTGTTATAGAGTTAAGTGAGGCAAATAGAACTCCAGTAAGCCATAATCAAAATAAATCATCACCCAGACACATAATACTGAAGACCACAGAAATTGAGCAAAAGAACAAAATATTAAAAGCTGTTAGAAGAAACAGATCACCTGTAATGAAAAGCCCATCAGAATCATGACATATTTTTCAACACAAATCATGATATCAAGAAGAACTTGGAGTGAGATATTTGATGACCTGAAAGAAAGCCACTTTCAACGAAGATTGACATATCTTGCAAAACTATCAAATTTAATGGAGAGATTAGATACTTCCATGACAAAGAACAACTAAAGAAATTCATGACAAGCAAACCAACTCTACAAAGAGTACTGATAGGTATTTTTTAAAGAGATAAAGATGAGAACTTGAAAAACAACAAAAGAGACCAACAAAGCACAGTAAGTAATTAAGCAAAGAGGAAAAGTAGCAATCCTACAGTAGGAAAACATGACAAAAATAAACAAATATATATCAGTTATAATGATCAAGATAATGGCCATGATTTAACAATGAAATGAAGCACAATGTCACAGTGGATCAAGAAACAAAATCAGGGTCAGTCAGATAGCTCAACAGACTAAATTGGGTGCTTTGGAAGAGCACAGCAGCTGGGGTTCAATCCCCAGAGTGCAGTGCTAGCCCCACTCCCAGGGAGGACTGAGATGGCAAGTGAGACTGGGCGTGGTGGCACGCAACAATAATCCCAGCACTAGGGAGGCTGAAAACAGGAGAATCACTATGAGTTCAATCTAAGTAGTGAGACCATGTACACCCTGAAGATGCTGTCCTAAATTCATGCAAAAACAAAAAAAAAACAACAGTATGCTGCATAATAGAAATACACTTAATTAAAAAACAAATTAATACACTCAATGTCAAAGGACGGAAAATAATCCTCTGTGCCACACTTAATCAGAAAAAGATAGGGTTCCTATTATTCTTGCTGACAATGTCAACTACAAGCAAAAACTCATTCAAAGAGATAAACAGGGTCACTATATACTTTTTTAGGTGAAAAGTGAAACAAGACTAGGTAAAACTTACAAATATATATGCATCCAATCTATGCACATGCAACTACATATGATAAATCTTAACAAACATGGGTAATGTAATCATCAATAACGTAATTCCACTGGTGGAATTTAACAACCCACTGACACAAAGAGGTAGATCAAATATACAAAAAATAAGAAAAGAAATAACACACCTAATTCCAACTTGTGAAGAAATGAACTTAGTAGAACTTTCAGGAGCATTCTACTCAACAGCCTCCAAATATATATACTTCTCAGCTAAAAATGAGACATTCTCCAAAACAGATTATGTGCTAGCACACAAAACATGTTTAAGTAAATGCAAAGAAAAATCCAGGTCCTGCTGGATTCACAGCTGAATTCTGCAGGAAATTTATAGAAGATATAACGCCTATACTACTCAAATTCTTCAATGAAGTTGAAAAGGAAGCAATCCTCCCAAAATCTTTCCTGGAGGCAAGCATTATACAGATACAAAAACCAGGGAAAGATGCAATTAAAAGAGAAAATTACATGCCAATCTCCCTCATGAACATAGATGCAAAAATCCTCAATAAAATCATAGCAAATAGAATACTGCAAATCATCAAGAAGATTATACACCTTCACCAGGTAGGATTCATCACAAGCATGCAAGGATGGTCCAATATAACCAAATTTATAAATGTAATATATCATATCAATAGAGCAAACTCTAAAAACCACATGATCATCTCAATTGATGAAGACAAGGCATTTGAAAAAGTCCAAGACTCATTCATGTTCAAAGTCCTGAGAAAGTTGGAATGGATGGCTTCTATTTCAATATGATAAAAGCAATCTATGACATTCAAATGGCTAATGTAATTATGAATGGGGAAAAACTCAAAACTTTTACTGTCAGATCTGGTACAAGACATCTATGTCCACTGTCACCACTCCTAATCAATACAGTTGTGGAATCACTAGCTAGAGCCATTAGACAAGAGAGAGAAAAAAAAAGAAATAAGAATAGAAAAAGAAGTTAACTATCAATAAAGCAAAAACTAAAAGTGACATGATCATCTCTATTGATGTAGAAAAGGCTTTCGACAAAGTTCAATGCTCATTCATGTACAAAGTCCCAAAGAAAATTGGAATAGATGACCTCTACTTCAATCTAGTAAAAGCCATCCATGAAAACCCCATGTCTAACACAATTCTAAATCGAGGAAAACTGAAATCTTTTGCTCTTCAATCTGGTACAAGATAAGGATGTCCTCTATCACAACTCCTATTCAATATATTTCTGGAATCATTAGCTCCAGCCATTAGACAAGAGAAAGACATAAAAGGCATAAGAATAGATAAAGAAGAAGTTAAATTACAATTATTTGCAGATGACGTAATACTTTACTTGGAAGACCAAAAAAACTCCACCAAGAAGCTAATAGAATTAATACAGAAATTTAGTAGCAAAACAGATTATAAAGTCAATGCCCAAAAGTCAATAGCATTCCTCTAAACAGATAACAAACACACTAAGAGGGAAATTATAGAAACAATACTTTTACAAGAGTAAACAGCAAAATGAAATACCTTGTAACTAATCTAAATAAAGAAGTCAAAGACCTTTTCAAGGAAAATTACAATACTCTGAAAAATTAGAGGATTTCAGAAAATGGAAAGATATTCCCTACACCAGGATAGTAAGAACGAACATTAAGAAGATGGCCATACTCTCAAAATTGCTGTACAGATTTAACGCAATCCCTATAAGACTACTGGCAACTTAACTCACAGAGCTAGAGAAAACATTCCAAAAATTTACTTGGAACCAGAAAAGACCTAGAATAGCAAAGGCAATCTTGGGCAATAAAGACAAAGCAGGAGGCATTACAATTCCTGATTTGAAATTATACTACAAGGCTACTGTGATAAAATCAGCATGGCACTGGCAAAGAAATAGACCAGAGGATCAATGGAATACATTAGAAGACACTGAAGCCCCTACGAACACACTCAGTGCCCTTATCTTTGACAAAGGGGCCAAGCATACTCACTGGAAGAAAGATAGCCTCTTTAAAAAATGGTTCTGGAAAAAGAGGCACTCTGCACGAAGTAAAATAAAATGTGAACCAGGTCTACCACCGTGCAGTAAGCTAAAGTGAAAATGCATTAAAGATCTAAACATTAAACCAGAGACACTAAATCTTCTGGAAGAGATAGTAGGAGGAACTCTTGAAAACATAGGGGTAGGCAAAGAGTTCATGAACAAAAATCAAATCGCACAGGAAACACTTGAAAAACTTAACAACAGGGACCTGCTCTTACTGAGAAGTTTTCGCACGTCAAAAGAAATTACCAAGAACGTGAAAAGACAACACACAAATTCGGGAAAAAATCATGACAAATAAGTACTCAGACAAAGATCTGCTCTCTAGAGCTTAAAGAAAAAAAAACACTAGGACCCCGAGAGCTTCCTGCTACCATGCACCAGCAGGACCTACTACTGGACCCAGCCCAGGCACAGCTTGAGTAAGACCTTCTTCCACCCCTTTGGGACCCACCCCCACCACTAAGCAGCACCTCCCCCACACCACCCGCTGAGTAGGAATTTGTGCTGCATTCGAGGAAGCCCCAGATCAGTCCTGGCACAGGTCCAGTGAGTGTGTGGGAGACCTTCCTGCTACCCTGCACCATCAAGACCTACTACTGGTCCCAGCCCAGGCGCAGCTTGGGGGAGACCCTCTTCCACCCCCTTGGGACGCCCCACAACACTCCGCAGCACCTGCCCCACCACGCGCCAAGGAGGAATTTCTGCCCCATTCTAGGAACCCGCAGACCCAGTCCTAGACCAGACCCAGTGAGTGCGTGGGAGAGCTGCCTCTCCAACATACTCAACCTTGTCCCCTCCATGATCAGTATACAGGCCTGTGGTGTAACCCTGCAGCTGCAATCTCTGCAGAGAGTGTAGAGGATAGCACTAGCCAGCTAGACCAGGAGCAGAAAAACTTGTGAGGAGCACAACAGGTTCAAACTCAAGGGCAGCAGCAGGAAGGAGCTGAGCACAGCAGCCAGACCCAAGCCAGGCACAGCTGGATAAATCCAGACTTTGTAGATCAGCACCTGAACTTCAGTATGTGCTAAGGTTATAACTACAACGAAGATCTAAAACAAAGTGCAGAAGACAGTGCTACGCAAAATGACGAAAAGGAACAAAATGCAACCTCAGAACCCAAGCCCACCCATTACAAGTGCAGAGGACAATAACACGGAACAAATTGGGAATCACAGAGGTAAAAGCAATGAATCAAAGGCTTCTGTAATAAAGAAACAGCTGCAGAAAGTTATACAGGGACTCAGATTGGAAGTAAAAAAAGAAATCCCTGAATTAATAATATCTGGAATAAAGAATCAAATGCAAAAACATATGGAGGAAAACCAATGCCTACTGAGAACAACTGCAGAGGACACTTGCTCTGCTCAAATGCATGAGTTAAGAGTGTCGATAGCAATTAGGCAAGAGCAGAAAGTTATAGAGGAACTCAGAGCATGATTCTTTTCTGAAATAAAAAAGAATTCTCGGAACTCAGAGCATCGGAAGTAAAGAAGCAACCACAGAAACATAGGGAGAAAACCCAATCTGAAACAAACACTGCACTAAAAGAACATATAACTGCTTCTAAAGAAGACATTGAAAAAAATAGAGATTAGAAAAATAACGGATTCCTTGAGTGAGCAACACAGGAAAGAAATAAATTGCAGGAAGCAGAGTCAAAGAGATATAGAGGAAATTAAAATCTCAAAAACAAGCTTGCAAAACCGTTTAAGTGAAAATGAAGACAGAGTTTCAGATCTTGAACATACTGGTGCAGCTAGTGAAAAGGTAAGAAAGGATCTCTTAAAGATAACGAGGATGCAGGAAAGAATAATCCATCACCTGCAAGATGATGTAAAGATAAACAATGTGAGATTAATAGGCATCAATGAGAAAGAAGGAGTCAATACAAATGACATTAAAAAAACATGGTCAGAAGTAATAGCAGAAAATTTCCCAAATATGAGGAAACAATCTGGCATTCCGGTAACCAAAGCATAGAGAACACCAAGGAACCTCAACCCAATGAAAAACACACCAAGACATATAATAGTCATGATCCCAGAAATTCAGCACAAGAATAATCTACTGAAAGCTGCTAGAGAAAAGAATCAGATCACATTCAAAGGAAAACCCATCAGAATTATGGCAGACTTCTCTACACAAACCATGCAGGCAAGAAGAGCATGGAGCAGAGTACTTCAAATCCTCTATGAAAACAAGTTCCTGCCAAGACTACTATACACTGCAAAACTCTCTTTCAAGTTTGATGGAGAAGTGAAATATTTTCATGACAAAGAACAGCTAAAGAATTTCATGATGACAAAGCAACCCTTCACAGGCTACTAAAAGATGTTCTAGAGAGGGACCAAAATGATCAGAACTCCACGAATGAGATCAGAAATAACCAACTAAATAGGGCAAACAATTAAACACAAGAGAAAAAGGAGTAAATGACAACAGGTAAATAACATGTCAACCATAAGTCCATACATCTCAATTCTAACCATCAATGTAAACGGAATCAATTCACGAATTAAGAGAAATAGACTGGCACAGTGGATTAGGAAACAAAATCCAACAATATGCTGCATACAAGAAACGCATGTAACTCATAAAGTCATTCACAAGCTGAAAGTCAATGGATGGAACACAATACTACATGCACCAGTACCTCAGAAAAAAGCAGGGGTACCAATCCTATTCGCAGACAGTCTCAACTTCAAACCAACAATGATCAAGTGAAATAAAAAGGGCCACTATTTACTTGTTAAGGTAAAATTACAGAGGAAGAGGTAACACTCATAAATATGTATGCATCAAACAGGCGAGCACCGAACTTTATAAAGCAAATCGTAATGGAAATAAAAAATCTAATACCCACTACCACAATACTAACAGAGACTTAAAATGCCCTTATCTCCAAAAGATAGGTCAGCCAGACAAAAACTTAGCAAAGAAATAACAGAACTGAATGAGAGCTTGAAACAAATGGACTTGGTGGACATATACGGAGTGTTCCACCCAAACCCAGCTGAATACACATTTTTCTGAGCTGCACATGGGTAATTTTCTAAAATAGACCACGTACTGGTCCTTAAGTCATGCTTAAGTATATGTAAGAAAACAGAAATTATCCCATACACATTATCTGACCACAGTGCAATGAAACTGGAAATAAATGGTGAAAGAAATAAAAAAACAACCTTAAATACAAGGAAATTAAATGAAACCCTACTCAGCAACCAATGGGTCACAGATGGAATTAAACAAGAAATTCAACAATATCTACAATTCAATGAAAATTCAAACACAAATTATCATAATTTGTGGGATATGATGAAAGCAGTTCTCAGAGGGAAATTCGTACTTGTGAACTCACCCATTAGGAAAACAGAATGGGAACAAATAAATACCCTAATGCTGCACGTTCATCAACTAGATAAGGAAGAGCAAATCAAACCCAGAGCACAAAGACGGGAGGAAATCATAAAGGTAAGAGCAAAAAATAATTCAATTGAGACAAAGAAAACAATTCAAAGAACTAAAAAAACAAAAAGCTGGTTCTTTGAAAGATTAAATAAAATCGATAAACTGTTAGCTAACCTCATCAGAAAGAGGAAAGAAAAAATTCAAATACAAGCAATGAGAAATGAAAAGGTTGTAATTACCACAGACTCAGTGGAAATTCAGAAGATGATCAATAGCTACTTTGAGAATTTTTACTCTCACAGAATACAAGACACAGAAGAAATGTACAGATTCGTAGAAACGTACAAATTGCAACAACTGAATCGACAAGATATAACCACTCTCGGGGCTGGTGAGATGGCTCAGTGGTCTAAAGCACCTACTTAGAGGAAGCTTAGCAAAGCACAAGGACCGCGGTTCAATCACCCAGCACCACATGCCAGCCAGCCCGCCCCCTGGTGGGCTGAGCTGACCACACACACACACACACACACACACACACACACACACACACACACAAATAAATAAAATTTTTTAAAAAATATAACCACTCTCAATAGCCCAATAACAGCCAATGAAATACGATATGTAATTAAAAAGCTACCGGCAAAGAAAAGTCCAGGTCTAGATGGATTCACAGCTGGATTCTACAAGACATTTACAGAAGATGTAGTCCCTATTCCCATCAAACTCTTCCATGAAATTAAAAAGGAAAAAATCCTCAAAAATCATTCCTGGAGGCAAGTATTATACTGATACCAAAACCAGGGAAGACGCAACTAAGAAAGAGAACTACAGGCCGATCTCCCTCATGAACATATATGCAAAAATCCTCAATAAACTCCTAGCAAATGGAATACATCAATTCATGAAGAATATCATACACCATGACCAGGTAGGATTCATCCCAGGGATGCAAGTGTGGGTCAATATTCAAAAATCAATCAATGTAATACACTATATCAATAGAGCAAAAATTAAAAACCACATGATCACCTCCATTGATGCAGAAAAGGCTTTTGACAAAGTCCAACACTCATTCATGTTCAAAGTACTACAGAAAATTGGAATAGATGGCCTCTACATCAATCTGGTAAAAGCCATTTATGAAAATCGAAAAGCTAACATAATCCTAAATGGGGAAAAATGAAATCTTTTACTCTTAGATCTGGTACAAGACAAGGATGTCCTCTATAACCACTCCTATTCAATAGAGTTCTGGAAACATTAGCTACAGCCATTAGAAAAGAGAAAGAAATAAAAGGAATAAGAATAGGCAAAGAAGAAGTTAAATTATCTTTATCTGCAGATGACATGATACTTTACATGCAAGACCCAAAAAACTCCATGAAGAAGCTACTAGAACAAGTACAGAAATTCAGTAGTATAGCAGGTTATAAGGTCAATACCCAAAAGTCAATAGCATTCCTCTACACAGACAACAAACACACTGAGAGGGAAATTATAGAACCAGCACACTTTACAATAGCACCGAGGAAAATGAAATAACTTGGAATTAATCTAACTAAAGAAGTCAAGGATCTTTTCAAGGAAAATTACAGTACTCTTAAAAAAGAGATTGTAGAGGATTTCAGAAAATGGAAAGATATTCCATGTTCCTGGATAGGAAGAGCCAACATTGTGAAGATGGCCATACTCTCAAAATTGCTATACAGATTTAATGCGATCCCTATCAGACTGCCACTGACATACCACACAGACCTAGAGAAATCATTTCTAAAATTTATCTGGAACCAGAAAATAACTAGAATAGCAAAGGCAATTCTGGGCAGTAAAGACAAGACAGGAGGCATTACAATCCTGATGTGAAATCAAACTACAAAGCTACTGTGAAAAAATCAGCCTAGTACTGGCAGCAAAATAGACATGAGCATCAATGGAATACATTAGAAGATGCAGAGCCCTCTATGAACACACTTAGCCACCTGATCTTTGACAAAGGGGCCAAACATGCTTAACTGGAATAAAGATAGCCTCTTTAACAAATGTTGCTGAAAAACTAGCTCTCTACATGCTGAAAACTAAAACTTGACCCAGGTATATCACCATGCACTAAGCTAAAGTCAAAACGGATTAAAGATCTAAACATTAAAGCAGAGACACTACATCTCCTGGAAGAGAAAGTGGGAGGAACTCTTGAAGACATAGGGTAGGCAATGACTTCATGAACAGAAATCAAATCGCACGGGAAACAGTTGAAAGAATTAACAACAGGGACCTGCTCTTACTGAGAAGTTTTTTCACGTCAAAAGAAATTAGCAACAAAGTGAAAGGGCAACCCACAAATTTGGAAAAAATCATGACAAATAAGTATGGAAAGGTCTGCTCTCTAGAATTTATAAAGAACTAGAACATACTAGGGCCCGAAATTTAAAGACCCAGTCCAGAAATGGGCATCCGAGATGAACACTCACTTCTCAGAGGAAGAAATCAAAGAAGCGAATAAATATATGAAAAAATGCTCCACATCACTAGCCATCCACGAAATGCAAATTGAAACCACACTGAGATATCATCTCTCCCCAGAAAGAATGACTATCATAAAAAAATCACCCAAAAACAAATGTTGGAGAGGCAGTGTGGAAAAAGGAACCCTTCAACACTGCTGGTCTGAAAGTAGGCTGGTTCAACTGTTATGGAAATCAGCATGGAGACTCCTTAGAAATGTTGGACTGGAAATCCCATTTAAAAAAGGAATTACTCTACTGGGAGTTTTCCCAGAGGATCTGAAACATCATATCATAGTGATATATGTGTGCCTATGTTTATAGCAGCAGAATTTGTGATAACCAAATCTTGGAAACAACCAAGATGCCCATCACCTGAGGAATGGTTGAGAAAGATGTGGTATTTTTACACAATGG
>NW_004524617.1:14461941-14464747 GCF_000260255.1 Octodon degus | reverse complement strand
GTGAATGAAAGCAAGAGACAGGAAAAGGAATATTGTGGGACTGTCCTGCTTCAAGGTTGTATATGGTGAGATTTTTGGACTTATGTGTAAACATATGAAGTATATAATTTTATGCCTATTTTTAAAATATGTTCTAATTTTTAAATGTTTTCATTATATTCTGTAGGGACTTAAAGTTCAACATATTAATACTTGATGAAAAATACTTGTTCCATACTGTGCCTAAGATGTTTGATATGCAGACAAATAGTGAGGTTAACCTTAACGTCCTAAGTTGTCTGGTAATAACAATAAGCTTGTCTTCCAAATGGTTAACAACGTAAGTTTGCAGACCAAAATTAGAGAAAAATGAGGGCTTCAAGGAAAGACAACATTTTGGCCCTAGCCTTTCAAGGTCAATTAAGACTCAGCACATATGAGAAGTTGTACTGTAACATCATGTAACTCAGTAGTGTCCAAAGTTTTCTGATTAAGGAGATTATGGGGCCAAAGAGGAAAGTGATGGATGATCTGGAGTGTGCCTAAGGAGAGTCACATGGAGAGAAAACATTCTCTCAGACTTTCCCAGAGAGCACACTGGCCAAGCAATGGCCATGACTCATCCACATGGCTGACACTGAAAAAGGTTCTATAATCTGAGGTACAGGATCTCAGGATAAATCCTAAGTGGATTTCACTGATGTTATCAGACCCAAAGGCTACAACTCCTCTTGCATAGGTCCTGCTTTACCGTGGTCTTAACCATCCAGCAGAATAGTATAAAAACGAAGTATAAGAAGTAAAGCCATGCTGTTATGTTGAGCTGTAGGAGACTCAGGTCAACAATTTCTGACATTGCCAGTAAAGCAGAAGACCCAATACTATTATGAACGACTGAACTCTTTTAAAATATTTTGCGGAGTTTGCACACTTATAATATTTAAATGATGGAACTTAACAAAAAAAGGGTATACCGATGAATGTCTATTTTGTATCTGTGTATTCAAAGTGGTTAAGACAGATCTATAGTTACATTCTCTTAATGAATAGAGGGATTTGTTCTAATCGTGTTTGTAAATAGGATATCATGTCTGCATCTTGTACAGCCTATAACCACTAGGAATAATGTATGCACTATGTTAATTATTGAAACTGTTCTACCAGTTTGGTTTGAAACTGTCTCATTGTTATTTGTTTCTCAATAAATTTATGGGAAAAAAAACACTAGACCCCAAAATTTAAAAACCCATTCCAGAAATGGGGATCTGAAATGAAAGCACACTTCTCAAAGGATGCAATTAGAGAAGCGAATAAATATAAGAAAAAACACTCCACACCATTAGCCATCCATGAAATTCAAATTAAAACAACATTGAGATATCAACTCACCCCAGAAAGAATGGCTATCATAAAGAAATCAACTAGCAACAAATGTTGGACAAGCTGTGGGAAAGAAGAAACCCTTCTCCACTGCTAGTGGGAATATACACTGGTGCAGCCATTATGGAAATCAGTGTAGAGACTCCTTAGAAAAGTTAGACTGAAAATCCCTTTTAAAACCAGCTATTCCTCTACTTTGAATTTTCCCGGAGGATCTGAAAACATCATGTTATTGTGCTATATGTGTGCCTATGTTTATAGCAGCACAATATGTGATAGAAAATCCTTTTAAACAACCAAGATGTCCATCACCTGAGGAATGGATGACAAAGATGTGGTATTTTCATACCATGGAGGATTACTCAACTATAAAGAATGATAAACTGGAAGTCTTTAGTGAAGTTTATGTCACTTGAAGATATACTAAGACTCACATGTGTAAATATCGTATAATTTCCCTCGTATAAGATCTCAAAAGTAGAAATACGAATAGAAAGGTATAATACAAGTAAAAGAAACCTAGAATTTGAGGACTAACTTATAAAGAGAGGGAAAGGAGAAGAGCTAGGGAACATGACAATGCCAAGCCATACAGTTATATGTAGAAGATGGGCAAGGCAATGATCCTGAGAATCTAAAGAAGGTTTTTGAATCCAGTAGTTAATTGGAAAGATTCTCTCCCTGACTAACTATATATACTGACACCTGTGAACTAAGAATCTACACGGAAGATGCCTATTTGTAATAGTAGGTTCATGCTGGGAGTGCCTGTCATTCTGGTCTTCTGAATATGGGCTGTTTGTCATGATATGTCAGTTGCTGCAGTGCCGTCTCTCAGGTAGATGATAGTTCAAGAAGGAGGTATTAATGAAGGCATGAGACAGGAAAAGGAATGTTGTGGGACTGTCCTGCTACAAGATTATATGGTTAGATTTCTGGACTCATGAGTAAACATAAGAATTATATAATTCTTTATGATTATTTTTAAAATATATCCTAATTTTTAAATGTTTTTTCATCATATTCTGTAGGGACTTAAAGATCAACATATCAATACTTGATGAAAAAATGCCTGTTCCATGTTATGCCTAAGATGTTTGATATTCAGACAGATAACGTGGTTAAGCTTAACAGCCTATGTTGTATGGTAACAAGCTTCCATTCTGGAGCGTTAACAACCTAAGTTTGCAGACTAAAATTAGAGAAAAAGGAGGGCCGCAAGGAAAGCCAACATTTTGGTCCTAGCCTACCAAGGTCAATTAAGACTCAGAACGTATGAGAACTTGTAGTGTAACATCATGTAACTCAGTAGTTTCCCAAATTTTCTGATCAAGAAGATTATGGGGCCAAAGAGGAAAGTGATCGATGATGTAGAGTGTGCCTAAGGAGAGTCACATGGAGAGAAGACACTCTCTCAGGTTTTCACAGAGAGCACATTGGCCAAGCA
>NW_004524617.1:14457229-14461841 GCF_000260255.1 Octodon degus | reverse complement strand
TGGGGCCAAAGAGGAAAGTGATCGATGATGTAGAGTGTGCCTAAGGAGAGTCACATGGAGAGAAAACATTCTCTCAGGCTTTCACAGAGAGCACATTGGCAAAGCAATGGCCATGACTCATGCACATGGCTGACACTGACAAAAGATCTTCAATCTTAGGTATAGATCTCAGAATAAATCCTGACAGGATTTAACTGTCCTTATCAGATCCAAAAGTTACAACTCTTGTTCCATAGGTCTTCCTTTATCTTGGTCTTAACCATCCAGCAGAAAGGTACTTAAAAAAATGTATAAGAAGTAACGAAATGGTCTTATGTTGAGGTATAGGGGACTCGCGTCAACAATTTCTGACATTGCCAGTGAAGCAGCAGACCCAATAATATTATGGACTAGTGGACTCTTTTAGAATATTTTGCTGAGTTAACACACCTGTAATATTCAAATAACGGAAATAAACAATAAACGGGATACAGATGAATGTCCGTTTTGTATCTGTGTATTCAAAGTTGTTAGGATAGATATATAGTTACATTCTCTTAATGAATAGAGTGATTTGTTCTAATGGTGTTTGTAAATAGGCTATCATGTACATATCTTGTACAGCAAATAACCACTAGGAAGAATGTATGCAATGTGTTAATTATTGAAACTGTCCTACCAATTTGGTTTGAAACTGCCTCATCGCAATTTGTTGATCAATAAAATTATGGGAAGAAAGAAGTTAAATTACCCTTATTTGCAGATGACATGATACATTGCTTGGAAAACCAAAAAAATTCCACCAAGAATTTACTAGAATTCATGTGCAAATTCAGTAGCATAGCAGGATATAAAGTCAATACCCAAAAATCAATAGCATTTCTGTACACAGATAAAAAACACACTGACAGCGAAATTATAAAAACAATACCTTTTACAATGGCACCACACGAAATGAAATATCTTGGAAAATATCTCACTAAGGAAGGCAAAGATATTTTCAAGGAAAATGGCAATACTCCGAAAAAAGAGACTGTAGAACATTTCAGTAAATGGAAATATATTCCCTGCTATTGGAGAGGAAGAACCAACATTGTGAAGATGGCCATACTCACACAATTGTTGTACAGATTTAATGCGATCCCTAACTACCACCAATATACCACACAGAGCTAGAGAAATCGTTCCTAAAATTTATTTGGAACCAGTGAAGACCTACAATGGCAAAAACTATCCTGTGCACAAAAGACAAAGCAGGAGGCATTACAAGTCCTGACCTGAAATTATACTACAAAGCTACTATACTAAAATCAGCATGGTAATGGCAACAAAATAGACCTGAGGATGAATGGAGTAGATTCCAAGATGGTGAATCCTCTAAGACCACACTCAGCCACCTTATCTTTGACAAAGGGGATAAACATGCTTACTGGAAGACAGATAGCCTCTTTAACAAATGATGTTGAAAAAACTGGATCTCTACATACCAAAAACTAAGACTTGACCCAGCTCTATCATCATGCCCTAAAGTAAAGTCAAAATGAATTAAAGACCTGAAAATTAAAACAGAGATACTAAATCTCCTGGAAGAGAAAGTAAGAAGAATTGTTGAAGACATAGAGGTAGGCAAAGAGTTCATGTACAAAAATAAAATTGCATGGTAACACTTGCAAGAATTAAGAACTGGGAACTCCTCTTACCGAGAAGTTTGTGCATGTCAGCAGAAATTACAGACAAATTGAAAAGACAACCCAGAAATTGGGAAAAAATCTTAACTAATAAGCACTCAAACAAAAGACTTCTCTCTAGAATTTATAAATCAAGGTCAGTGAAGACTGAGGACATAGGAAAACCTGTACTTTGACATAATGTAACTCACTTGCGCCACAAATTTTCTGATCAAGGAGATTATGGATCCACAGAGGAATGTGATTGATGATGCATAGTGTGCCTAAGGAGAGTCACATGGAGAGAAAACTTTCTCTCAGCCTTTCACAGAGAGCAAATAGGTTGAGCAATGGTCGTGACTCATCCACATGGCTGACACTGAAAATGATGTACAAAGTGCATTACAGAAATACAGGATAAATCCTGAGGGTGCTTGATTGACCTTATCAGATAAAAAAGTTACATTTCTTGTTATATACCTCTTGCTTTATCTTGGTCTTAACCATCCAGCAGAAAAGTGTAAAAATGAAGCATATAAAGTAAAGCCATATTAATATGCTGAGCTGTAAAAGGCTCTAGTTAACAACTTATGCAGATAACCCACTACAACTGTGGACTGCTGGACTGTGCTGGATTGTTTTGCTGAATTCAAGCACCTAGAGTATCTAGATGCCAATAGAATACCCATCTCTGACATGACTAAACAAAAAAAGGGTTAAAAAAGGAAGGACCATTTTGTATTTGTATATACAGAATAATTGAGATAGACATACAGTTACTTTCCCTTAATTCAATGAGAAGAAAGATTTGTAGTAATAGTATTTAGACAGGATATACTGTCTGATTCTTGTACTATGGATAACCACTAAGAAGATAAAAATGTACAATGTATTTATTACTGAAAATGTCCTGTCAATCAGCTTTGAAGCTGTTTCATTGATATTTGTTTCTCAATAAAACAAAATAAAATTTAAAAAAAGAATTAAAAAATATCAGGGCCCCAAAACTTAAAGGCCCAATCCAGAAGTGGGCTTCTGAGATGGACACATACTTCTCAGGGGACGAAATTAAAGAAGCGAATAAATATATGAAAAAATACTCCACATCACTAGCCATTCCTGAAATACAAATCAAAGCAACACTGAGATACCAACTCACCCCAGAAAGAATGGCTATCATAAAGAAATCACCCAACAACAAATGTTGGAGAGGCTGTGGGGAAAAAGAAACCCTTCTCCACTGCTGGTGGGAATGTAGACTGGTGCAACCACTATGGAAATCAGTGTGGAGACTCCTTAAAAAGTTATGACTGGAAATCCCATTCAAACCAGCTATCCCCCTACTACAAATTTTCCCAGAGGAATTAAAAAAGTCATATTATAGTGATATATTTGTACCTATATTTATAGCAGCACAATTTTTGATAACCAAATCTTGGAAACAACCAAGTAGCCCATCACCTGAAGAATGAATGAAAAATATGTGGTATTTCTATACAATGGAGTACTACTCAGCTATAGAGAATGATAAACTTGAAGTTTCTATATATAAGTGGATGCCAGTTGAAAATATACTCATAAGTGAAATAAACCAGACCCATATATGTAAATATCATACAGTCTCTCTAGGATAAGAACTCAAAGGAAGAAATAAAAATAGAAGGGCATAACACAATTAAAAGGAAAGTGAGAACTTGAGGATTAGTTAACGAAGAGAGGTCAAGGGGAAAAGCTAGAAAGCATGACAGGGGCAAAATCATACATTTATATGCACAAGATGAGAAAGGCAATGGTCCTGAGACTCTTCAGCATGTTTTTGAAAATAGCAGTTAATTGGTAGATCTCTCACACTGACTATATATGCTGATACCTGTGAACGAAGCAACTTCACTAACGGAAGCAATGTGCAATGGTAGGGTCAGGCTTGGAATGCCTGTCATTCTGGTCTTCTAATTATGTACTGCTTGTCATGACATACCAATTACAGCCATACTGTCTTTCAAGTAAAGGTTTGTTTGAAAAATAAGGGTAATAAAATGAAAACATGAGACAAAACAGTCACAGGTCTGTCCTGTTGCATGGCTCTATATTGTTAGATTTCCAAATTTCTGTGTAAAAATATGTAAATGTTTATTCTTATTTTTTAAATATTTTTCATCTTTTTAACTTTTTTCTTCATATTCTTGAGGGACTCCAAGTTTAACATATAAATACTTGATGGAAAAAAACCTGTTCCATTCAATGTCTAAGATATTTGATATTCAAACAGTGAGATTAAGCTCAACTACCTATGTTCTAGGGTAATAATACCAGTAAGCTTCTCCTGTGTAGGGTTAAAAACATAAGTTTGCACCCCAAAAAATTTTGGCTCAAGCCTTTCTAGGTCAGTAAGGACTCAGGAAATAGGAGAAAATGTACTGTAACATCCTGTAACTCAATTGTGTCCCAAATTTTCCTCGTAAAGCAGATTTGGTCCCACAGAGGAGTGGTTGATGATGTACAGTATACCTAAAAAGAGTCACATGGAGAGAAAATTATTCTCTCAGGCTTTCACAGAGAGAAAATTGGTAAAGCAATGGCTGTGACTCATCCATATGGCTGACAATGGTAAAGGATTTATAAACTGAAGTAGAGGGTATCAGGTTAAATCTTGAGGGGATTTGACGGAGCTTATCAGATACAAAAGTTACATTTTTTGTTATATAGGTCTTGCTCTTTCTTTTTTTTTATTTTTTTTATTTTATTTTATTTTATTGTGAAAAGTAAGGGCAAATCATATAATCAAAGACAGAAACAGGGTAACGTACAACAATACATATGTTACAGATTTTCAAAACAAGAATAGCAAATTAATAATAGTTGTTGTATTACCCATTTTTGTCTTCAAATCTGTTGCTCTACTTAACAGATATAGTTAGGCAAGATTGGACAAATAATTGAATATTAACACTTGCTTTCAATAAACC
>NW_004524617.1:14436692-14437344 GCF_000260255.1 Octodon degus | reverse complement strand
AATCTAGCAGTTAATTGGAAAGATTCTCACCCTGACTAACTATATATACTGATACCTGTGAACTAAGCAACTGCACTGCAGTTGATAATTTGTAATAGTAGTTTCATGTTTGGAGTACCAGTCATTCTGGTATTCTGAATATGGGCTGCTTGTAATGACATGTCATTTGCTGCTATGATGTCTCTCAGGTAGGTGGATGTTCAAAAAGAAGGGGGTGGTGAATGAAAACAAGAGACAGGAAAAAGAACTTTGTGGGTCTGTCCTGCTTCAAGCTTGTATATGGTGAGATTTTTGGACTTATGTGCAAACATGAGAAGTATATAATTCTTTATCCTATATTTAAAATGTAATCTAATTTTAAATGTTTTTATCATATTATGTAGGGACTTAAAGTTCAACATATCAATACTTGATGAAAAATACCTGTTCCTTATTATGCCTAAGATGTTTGATATACAGTGAGATAGTGAGGTTAAGTTTAATAACCTAAGTAGTTTGATAATAACAATAAGATTGTCTTCTGGATGGTTAACAACCTAAGTTTGCAAACCAAAATTAGAGGAAAAAGGAGAGCTACAAGGAAGACCAACATTTTGGCCCTAACCTTCTAAGGTCAATTAAGACTCAGGACATATGAGAACTTGTACTGTAA
>NW_004524617.1:14434541-14435844 GCF_000260255.1 Octodon degus | reverse complement strand
AGGCAATGATCCGGAGAATATTCAGAAGATTCTTTAATCTAGGAGTTAATTGGAATGATTCTCACCCTGACTAACTATATATACTGATACCCGTGAACTAAGCAACTGCACTGCAGATGGTAATTTGTAATAGTAGTTTCATGCTTGGAGTGCCTGTCATTCTGGTCTTCTGAATATGGGCTGCTTGTCATGACATGATAGTTGCTGCTATGTCTCTCAAGTAGATGGTTGTTCAAGAGGAACGGGGTGGTGAATGAAAGCAAGAGACAGGAAAAGGTATAATGTGGGACTGTCTTGCTTCAAGATTGTATATGGTGAGATTTTTTGACTTATGTGTAAACATATGAAGTATATAATTCTTTATGCTTATTGTAAAAATATATTCTAATTTTTAAATGTATTTTATCATATTCTGTAGGGACTTAAATTTCAACATATTAATACTCGATGAAAAATCCCTGTTCCATATTATGCCTAAGATGTTTGATATGCAGACACATAGTGAGGTTAAGCTTAACAGCGTAAGTTGTATGGTAATAACAATAAGGTTGTCTTCTGGATGGTTAACAACCTAAGTTTGCAAACCAAAATTAGAGAAAAAGGAGGCCTGCAAGGAAAGCCAACATTTTGGCCCTAGCCTTCTAAGGTCAATTAAGATTCAGGACATATGAGAACCTGTACTGTAATGTCATGTAACTCTGTAGTGTCCCAAATTTTCTGTTCAAGGAGATTATGGGGCCAAATAAAGTGATCATGATGTAGAGGAAAGTGATCGATGATGTAGAGTGTGCCTAAGGAGAGTCACTTGGAGAGAAAACATTTTCTCAGGCTTTCACAGAGAGCACATTGGTCAAGCAATGGCCCTGACCCATCCACATGGCTGACACTGACAAAGGTTCTACAATCTGAGGTACAGGATCTCAGGATAAATCCTAAGGGGATTTCACTGACCTTATCAGACCCAGAAGCTACAACTCTTGTTGCAAAGGTCCTGCTTTACCTTGGTCTTAACCATCCAGTGGAAAAGTATAAAAATGAAATATAAGAAGTAAAGCCATGCTGTTTTGTTGAACTCTAGGGGACTCACGTCAACAATTTCTGACATTGTCAGTGAAGCGGAAGACCCAATACTATTATGGGCTACTGGACTCTTTTAGAATATTTTACTGGGTTTACACACCTATAATATTCAAATAAAGGAACTTTACAAAAAGGGGATACAGATGAATGTCCATTTTGTATCTGTGTATTCAAAGTGGTTAGGATAGATATATAGTTACATTCTCTTAATGAATAGAGCGAT
>NW_004524617.1:14426370-14434441 GCF_000260255.1 Octodon degus | reverse complement strand
TTATCCAGCTGCGTCTGGCTTAGGTCTGGCTGCTGTGCTCAGCTCCTTCCCACTGCAGACCTAGGCTAGGACTGGGTCTGGGTGTTCCCAGAACTCGGCAGAAATTCCTACTTGGTGGGAGGGGTGGGGAAGTTAAGGCAGAGTGGTGGGGGTCGGCCCAAGGGGGTGTTAGAGGGTCCGTCCCACGCTGCCCCTGGGCTGGGACTGGTCCCGCCAGTGCAGGGTAGCAGGGAGCTCTCCACACACTCACCGGACCTGGGCTAGGACTGGTCTCAGTCTTGCTCTTTCATAGTCTTAGCCATTTGGCAGAAAAGTATGAAAGTGAATTATCAAAATTAAAGCCCTATTAATATGATGAGCTGTAAAATGCTCAAGTCCACAACTTCGGACACTGACAGTCTAATGAAAACCCACTACTGTTATGGACTATTGGACTATATGGGATATTTTGTTGAATTCATGCACTACAGTATTAAATTGACAAGGGAATGACCTTCTCTCACAAAACTAGCCAAAAAGGGGCATACCAATGAACAACCATTTTGTATCTGTATATTCAAAATAGTTAGGATAGATATACAGCTCCATTCTCTTAATTCAGTGAATAGAGCGGTTTGTTCTAATAGTATTTGAGACAGGATATCAGGTCTGTATCTTGTACAATAAGTAACCACTAAGACAACAATATGCAATATATTAATTATTGAAAATGTACTAGTAATCAGTTGTGAAACTGTCTCATTGCTATTTGTTTCTCAATAAAAATATTTTATGAAAAAGAACGTAAATAAAAATAAGAAGTTTAAGCTCAGGACAGGAAGGACATGGGGCTCTGCCTTCCATGGTGAGAATCTAAACCCAGTGATTATGTGTTCCTAAAAATGATGGCATTAACTCCAGTGGTTTCCTTGAACCCTTGATTTGCTGCCGATATCTAGCAGAGCCCAGCTGTCTGCATGCTTACCCACCTGCCAGTGTGAGCAATAACAAACCTTAGTTTGAATGGTTGCCACAGCTGAGCATGTAATGGAAAAGAGGGCCTCTTGAACTGGGAGACATGTCACAATCCATAGAATATAAAACTATGTGGAGAAAACCATCAAGGACTAGCCAGGACTTCAACCTCACAAATGTGTCTACCAGAAAGGTTTAAATAAAAGAAACAAGTGGTATGATTTTAGGGCTCCAGGAGGATCAAAACCCTCTAGAAAATTCTAGATTCCTTAGGGACTGAGATAAAGAATTTTTCTGGGTGGCCCATATTTATCTGTTTTTCAAACAAAGTAAAAAATGCTGAGGAAAGCATGGAAAACTGAGAAGGACTTTGAGAGTCATTACAAAGACTTCCACAAGTAGTAAATAATGCTAACTAGAACTGTTATCTCCAGGTTGACATTCATGGCAGGAATGATATGCTTAAATTACAGTTTGTCTAGTTAGTTGATATTTGAGTCAAGTGTCCTCAGCTGTGACCTTATCTTGTCCTTTCATGTGTCATGGCACCACAGGCCACTCAGGCCTCAGCTGGGACCAGTGATCCATAGAGGTTCACTGCCTATGAATCGGCTTTCCATCTCCATATAAGGGGAACAAGCCTGGTACAGACTCACAAGGAGACATAGAAAGCCTTCTAATTAATTTTAACCCTGCTCAGAGCCACTTCATAGTGGTCTCCATCAGAAAATCATAACTTACTGGCTTCCAAGACCACTCACTCAGAACTGCGAAGGAGGGTCCAACATGGCTGACTAGAAGAGGAGTCACGTCAGAGATACTCAGAGAAGATTCACTGAAAATGAGCCCTCTGTATTAGGAAAGGTACTGACACCCTGAAGTGGAAAATTAATTCAAAAGATGATGCATATAGAACAAACCAAATATCTAGACAGTTGAAAAGAGGAAACTGTGCTACCACAACTGTTTTTACCCCTACTCCCTCTGTGAAGCAGCCATCATGCAGCATTCCAAAAAGCCTGAAGGAATATCTTGCCTCAGAGGTTATATTCCTGACACAGACTCTGTATACTATCCCATTGAAAAAATAAAAATAAATCAAAATCTCTCATTGCCAATAAAAAAACACTAAGAAATGCTGTACTGCCTGTGGTATTCTCTCTGCTGCTCACCATGAGCAGTGGAAGCCTCTCCTCTAAGCAGAGAGAGGATAAGCACAGCAAAGACAGGTACCCATTATAGATCACATCCCTGAAGACAGGAAAAAGAGTGAACCTGATCAGTTGGTCCAGAGTGAGTTCTTCCCTGTCATTTACAAAACATCAGAAAAATAACAGCAGAAAATTCTGAACAGTGACTACCATCGCACTGGGCAGTGAAAGAGTCCCTAAACGAGGACCATGTCATATTCTGCTTACTAGAAGAGAGAATTTCTGAGAATTCAATTTGGGACCTGAGGGTCAATTTAGATTTGACAACAACAACAAAAAAGATGTGACAGCCTGTGGCAGAGAATTTCTAGCAATAAACTAAGCAGAAAATATCTGAAGTGAGAACAGAGGTTTGCACAGCACAAAGGAAAGCAGGTGTCACAGAACTCAGTGTCATAAAAATTATTGCACATCTTCCTCTTTGCAAATTAATTCAGGAGGTAAGACTTTTGAAAAGAGACAAAAGGCCATGTACAAAGAACAGCGTGTCTTAAGGAGTCAGGCTCAGAGAGACTGACATCTCACAACACAGGCTGTAAGCAGCACACAGGCAGAGGAGAAATCCATGTGGCTAACAGCAAACAGATCATAACTAAGGCAAAAAGGGAACTGTATGGCCACTCTGACTTTATGGCATAGTAGTCAAATGGGAATTACATGTACAGTATCTTGTTGGAGTGTTTGATCTGCATTCCCACTGGATTTTGTTTTCTTTTGTGTTACTTTTCTGGCTTTTTCTTTTATGTACTTGTTATCCCTTGTCTTTTTTTTCTTTTCCTCAATTCTAGGTTCTGTATCAATACTATTTTCTTAGTTTTACTTGTTTAGCTCACTTTTTAAATTCTTCTTTACAAATTTCTTTTTGTATATTCTTTTCTCTTTGGTATATCCAAACTTCTCATGTATTAACCTTCTGACCTCAATATTCTATACTTTTTGTGCTTTATTGTATTTAGTCTCTCCTCTTTTTTTGCCTCTTCTCCACCATTTAAGTACACAAATATATCAACAGATTCTGATAACCTTAAAATTTTCCTCAATCCTAAATTACACCTTGCACCTCCTAAGTCCTACCCTGCTCCTACAAATCTTAAAACTAACACTTTGTTCTAACTATAAAAGACCTCCAAAAAAGGGTTACCTCTATATAACTTTTTAATTTATTATTCCTTCTCTTATCTACTTAGTAGAGAAGTAGTCTATGGACTTCTACCTCACTGTAATCCATCTCTCCATCACTTCCTTTCTTCCTCTCATTGCACATAGCAGTCTAACTACTAATGACAACATAGTGTAGGCTGTTGAGAGTACTGATAAGGAACTAAAATGTAAGTTCAAGTTTTATGTGTACAAATGACATAAAATACTATCTGTGGATGCTAATCTAACCAGTTGTGATTCTCTCCTCACAACAAAATGACAGGGTGCAAAGCATTTAAATTGAATAGCTGAAGGAGTGAACACAATCTCATGACAAATAAAACCATTAATATATAACTAGAGAGCAGAATCTTAAAAAAGGACTTTTATCAATAATAATATACCCTTATTCTACTTGACCTCAACCATCAGCAACTACATAGGCAGATAATAGATGATAGACACAGATAGAGCAATGAATGGATGGATGGATTGATAGATAGATAGATAGATAGATAGATGAAAAACAGAGCAACAAAAGATTCCCCAAGATCTCACAACCTTCCCAAGACAGATCCAGAGGTGGTAATAGACAGTGAGTAATAGTGTTTTATGTATTTATTAAAGAATAGGTAAAGAAATTTAGCATCTTCAAAGAGGACATGACCTAAAATCAAATGAATCTGTCATACAAACTGATCAATGTGGGTGTATGAGAAACAAAAAATTGAAAGAGCTCAATAAAGTGTTTCAAAACATAAATGATTAATTTACTAAAGATATAGATTTCAAAAAAAGAGTCACAGAGAAATACTGAAAATAAATATTACATAGAATTCATAAATTTCAGAAATGAGCATTGTAAAGGCAAGATATACAAAATCAAAGTAAGTAGTAAATTACAAAAAATTACTCTGAGAAGCCTTAAAAACAAGAGTAGAATTTCTGCCCCATTCCGGGAACCCCCAGACACAGTCCTAGCACAGGTCCGGTGAGTGTGTGGAGAGCTTCCTGCTACCCTGTGCCGGCGGGACCAGTCCCAGCCCAGGTGTAGTATGTGCGGGACCCTCTCCCACCAACTTGGGCTGCCCCCCACCACTCCGAAATACATCCCCCACCCCACCCGCCAAATAGGAATTAATGCCGCTTTCCGGGAACCCCCAGACCCAGTCCCAGCCCAGGTCCGGTGAGTGTGTGGGAGAGCTTCCTCTTCCCTCTACTTCAAATTGACCCCTCCAAGCACAGCTCAGGCCTGGCATACATGCCTCAGGTGTAACCCTGCAGATGCAATCCCTGTAGAGAGTGTAGAGGATAGATCAACCCAGCTAGTCCAGGAGCAGAACGTCTTGCCACAGGGGCACAACAGGTTCACCCTCAAGGGTAGCAGCAGGAACGAGCTGAGCACAGCAGCCAGACCCAAGCCAGATGCAGCTGGATAGGCCCAAACTTTGTAGAGCTGCACCTGAACTTCAGTATGTGCGAAAGTTATATCTACAGCAAAGATCTACACAAAGGTCAGAAAACAGTGCTACACAAAATGATGAGAAGGAACAAAATGCAAACTCAGAACACAAGCTCACACATAACAAGTGCAGAGGACACTAATACAGAAAATATTGGAAATCACACAGCTAAAAGGAATGAATCACAGACTTCTGAAATAAAGAAACAGCTGCAGAAAGATATAGAAGACTTCCGATTGGAAATAAAAAAGGAATCCCTGAATTAATAACATCTGCACTAAAGAATCAAATGCAGAAACATATGGAAGAAACGCAGTGCCCACACAGGACAAGTGTGGAGGACAATAGCTCGGCTTAAACGCATAAATTAATAGCGTCGATAGTAAATAAGCAACAGCAGAAAGATATAGAGGAAATCAGAGCTCAATTCTTTACTGAAATAAAAAAAGAACTCTCAGAACTCATAGAAGATGAAGTAAAGAAGCACCTACAGAAACATAGGCAGGAACCCGAATCTGAAAAAAACATTGCAATGAAGGAATTTCTAACTGCTTCTAAAGAAGAAATGGATAAAAATATAAAGGAGATTAGAAAAATGACGGATTCCCTGAATGAGCAATACAGGAAAGAAATAGATCGAATGAAGCAGAGTCAAAGAGATATAGAGGAAATTAAACTCTCAATCACAAGCTTGTAAAACCGTTTAAGTGAATGTGAAGACAGAGATTCAGATCTTGAAGATGCTGGTATAGCTAGGGAAAAGGAAGAAAGAATCTCTTAAAAACAACGAGGATGCAGGAAATAATAATCCATCACCTGCAAGATGATGCAAAGATGAACAATGTGAGACTAATAGGCATCAATGAGAAAGAAGGAGTTAACACAAATTACATTTAAAAAATATGGGCAGAAGTAATAGCAGAAAATTTCCCAAATATAAGAAAACAATCTGACATTCAGATAACCGAAGCATACAGAACGCCAAGGAACCTCAACCCAATAAAAAACACACCGAGACATATAATACTCAAGGTCCCAGAAATTCAGAACAAGAATAATTTACTGAAATCCGCTAGAGAAAAGAAGCAGATCACATTCAAAGGAAAACCCATCAGAATGACGGCCGACTTCTCTTCACAAACCATGCAGGCAAGAAGAGCATGGAGCAGAGTACTTCAGGTCCTCTAAGAAAACAAATTCCAGCCCAGACTACTATACCCTGCAAAACTCTCTTTCAAGTTTGATGGAGCAGTGAAATATTTCCATGACAAAGAACAGCTAAAAAATTTCATGATGACAAAGCCAACCTTACACAAGATACTGAAACATGCTGTAGAGAGGGAACAAAATGATCAGAACTCTACGAATGAGATCAGAAGCAACCAAATAAATAGGGTAAGCAATTAAACACAGGAAAAAAAGGAGTAAACGACAACAGGTAAATAACATGTCAAATGTAAGTCCATACATCTCAATTCTAACCATCAATGTAAATGGACTCAACTCACCAATGAAGAGAAATAGAATGGCACAGTGGATTAGGAAACAAAATCCAGCAATATGCTGTATTAAAAAAAACACATTTAACTCATAAAGACATTCATAGGCTGAAAGTCAAAGGATGGAACAATATATTACATTCCCCCGCACCTCAGAAAAAAGCAGGGGTAGCAATCCTATTCTCAGACAGTCTCAACTTCAAATCAACAATGATAAAGCAAAATAAAGAAGGCCACTATATAATGGTTAGGGGAAAAATTCAAGAGGAAGAGGTAACATTCATAAATATGTATGCACCAAACATAGAAGAACCCAACTATATAAAGCAAATCTTAATGGACATGAAAAATCTAATAGCCACTACCACAATAATAACAGGAGAACTTAAAACACCCTTATCACCAAAAGATAGGTCAACCAGACAAAAACTTAGCAAAGAAATAACAGAAATGAACCAGAATTTGAAATAAATGGACTTGATGGACATATACAGAGTCTTGCACAAAAACACAGCTGAATACCCATTTTTCTCAGATGCACATGGGTCATTTTCTAAAATAGACCACATACGGGGCCATAGGTCATGCTTAAGTATATGCAAGAAAACAGAAATTATCCCATACACATTATCTGAGCACAGTGAAATGAAACTGGAAATAAATGACAAAACAAACCAGAAAAAAACTTTCAATACATGGAAATTAAATGACACCCTACTCAGCAACCAATGGGTCACAGATGAAATTAAACAAGAAATTCAACAATATCTACAATTCAATGAAAATTCAAGCACAACTTATCATAATTTATGGGATACAATGACAGCAGTTCTCAGAGGGAAATTTATAGCTGTGAATTCACACATTAGGAACACAGAACGGGAACAAATAATTACCTTAACCCTGCACCTTCTACAACTACAAAAGGAAGAGCAAACCAAACAGAGCCCAAAGACGGGAGGAAATCATGAAGATTAGAGCAGAAATTAATGCACTTGAGATGAAGAAAACAATTAAAAGAATTTAAAAAGCAAACAGTTCGTTCTTTGAAAGATTAAATAAAATTGATAAGCCCCTAGCTAACCTCATCAAACAAAGGAAAGAAAAAATTCAAACACAAGCAATAAGGAATGAACAATGGGTAATTACCACAGACTCAGTGGAAATTCAGAAGATGATCAATAGCTACATTGAGAATCTTTACTCTCAAAGAATAGAAGACACAGAAGAAATGAACAGATTCCTAGAAAAGTACCAATTACCACAACTGAATCGACAAGATATAACCACTCTCAATAGCCCAATAACAGCCAATGAAATACGAGATGTAATTAAAAACCTACCGGCAACGAAAAGTCCAGGTCCAGGTGGATTCACAGCTGAATTCTACAAGACATTTACAGAAGATGTAGTCCCTATACTCCTCAAACTGTTCCATGAAATTGAAAAGAAGCAATCCACCCAAAATCATTCCTGCAGGCATGTATTATATTGATAACAAAACCAGGGAAAGATGCAACTAAGAAAGAGTACTACAGGTCTATCTCCCTCATGAACATAGATACCAAAATTCACAATAAAATCCTAACCAAAAAAAAATAAAGCAAATCATCAAGAAGATCATACACTATGACCAGGAAGGATTCATCCCAGGGATGCAAGGATGAATCAATATTCAAAAATCTGGGGCTGGTGAGATGGCTCAGTGGTCTAAAGCACCTACTTGAATAAGCTTAGCAAAGCACAAGTTCAATTCCTCAGCACCACATTCCAGCCAGCCCCACCCCCTGATGGGCTGAGCTGG
>NW_004524617.1:14413997-14420831 GCF_000260255.1 Octodon degus | reverse complement strand
ATACAGATGAATGTCCATTTTGTATCTGTGTATTCAAAGTGGTTAGGATAGATATATAGTTACATTCTCTTAATGAATAGAGCGATTTGTTCTTAAGATGTTTGTAAATAGGATATCATGTCCACATCTTGTACAACAATTAACCACTAGGAAGAATGTTTGCAATGTGTTAATTATTGAAACTGTCCTGCCAATTTGATTTGAATCTGTCTCATTGCTATTTGTTTATCAATAAAATTATGAGGAAAAAAATTTTAAAAATTAAAAAAAATTAAAAAAGTTGGGCCAACCAATAAAAAAAAGAAAAAGAAAAATAGAGACAGCAGAAAGATGATTATTTCATATTGTTGCATGAACCAATAGCTCATTAATTTGTCTTTCTGAGCAAGATTCCATTGTATAGCACAGTTAAAATCCATTCAGTTGTTAATAAGTGTTTGAGTGGTTTCCAGATTTTTTACTATTAAAAATAAACCTGCTGGGCTGGCGAGATGGCTCCGTAGAATAAGCGCTTCCCTGGCAAGAGCAAAAGTTCAATCCCCGGTTTCACCAAAATAAAGAAAGAAAGAAAGAAAGAAAGCTGCTATAGTTTTTTAAAAAATAAAAGTAAATAATAAATATCCCCAACTGAAAATCACTGCATAGATTTTAAGCCCATAAAAGAGGACAATATTGTCTTTATTTTATTTATTTTTTATTCATTTTAATGAGAAAAAAGTTAATAGCAATGAAACATTTTCAAAACAAGTTAGGAGAATTGCAATAATTAATACATTCAATATTGTTGTCTTCGTATTAGTTTTTCAGAGGACAAGATGCAGACATGATATCTTCTTTTACAAACCTTTCTTCTCATTGAGCTGAGAGAAAGTAGCTGTATATGAATCCTATCTTGTATATACATATATACATATTTTTTCACAACAAAATCATCCTTCATTTACAAATCACTTTTTTGTTTTGTTTTATCAGAGATAGGTGTTCCATTTCTGTTAGAGAAGTTGTATTTGAAGAAGTCCTTCAAGGACCTTTCTATACTTGATGTCAGTCCAAAGATTGTACGTACTTGAATTCAGCAAAGTAACTCAATATAGTCCAATAGTCCATAATAGTGGTGAGTTATCAGCACAACTGCCAATTGTCTGAAGTTGATTTGAGCCTTTTACAACAGCATATTAATATAACTTTACATTTTATACCTCTTGGTTACACTTTTCTGCTGGATGGTTAAGAGCAAGTTAAAACAAGACCTATATAACTAAAAATATAACTTTTTTTATTTGATAATTGCAGTGAAATCCCCTCAGTATTTACCCTGGAAATATGTGTAACTATTTCTTGAATAGAGAAAAGGGAAGGAGGGAGTCGGCGAAGCAAACCTTTACTCACCTCCTTTCTCTATTGGCACCTCTTCACAAGATTTCCTTATAGCAGAAGCTTACCTGATGAGAGTTCTATGAAACAGTGTTTCAGGTGAAGCTTATTATACTTCCATCTATGTTAAACTAAAGTTAGTTTAGATTATGTATTTATTTTGCTCTAGTAATTTTATAAGACAAGGCATTGCTTCAAAATCTCTTGGAGGAGTCTCAAATTTTTGTTCTTGTTATAATATTACTGCATAAGAATGCACAAAGATTAGTGGTAAATTAGGAAGGCAGTGGATAAAGAACTCAGCTAATCCTTCTGGCCTCAAAAATAAGCCAAGGTAGAGATGTATGTACAGCACCGCTGTCTGATCAGACAAAGCTCTGAATGTATTTCATTAGGGCAAAAATCAGACATGCTTTTATCTTCTCCCTTTTTCCATTCCACGATACACTTCAAAGAAAGGATTTGTTATGTATCTTACTTATCTGATGTAATTAAAACAAAGTAGTATATACATTTCTCATAATTCATAGAAAATACTTTGAATTTTCAGTTTTACTTAAACTGTAAACTCTTGGTGCATTTTCTCAGTTAAAAGTAAAACAAACTCATTGTTTAAAATTAACAAAAAAAAATTGAAAAGACAGTAAATTCCTGCCTACTTCCAAAGGAAACTATTCTACCTTTTATGTACTGTTAAACTTGAAATTTTTATATGCTTGGAAAATATATGTAATTGTCCCATACATAGTATTGTGTAGTCTTTTAAAAATCACTGAGTGTTTTGTGGGATTATTGGTTTGTCCAAGACTGTAAATATTTCCTAGACTTAACAACACACAGTTATTTATCTATTGCATGCATAGACATTTGTGTTCATACCAGTTTTGCTAGTATAAAAAACACCAAAACAAGTACCCTTTGTATAATTGTTTATTGCGTTAGATGAAATTACTATTAGAAAAATTTTGAGGCAAATACAGTAAATACACTTAAACCCAAGTTTACTTTCCAGAAAGGTGGATGAATCACTTCTTCATATGTAGACAAAATAATCAGCACTTATAATTTACAAGAAAGATTTAATTTAGCTTACACTTTCAGAAGATACAGCACATGATCAATAGTCTCCAAAGCAGAAAACTTATGGTGGAAAGAAGCTTCTTAACTCATTATAGCTGGGAAGCAGAGCAGAGGAACAGTACCAAAGAATATCAGGTAAGAGACCATATATATTATCCAAGGCCATAACTCCATGGTATAGATGGACAGATGCAACAATATGCTTTACTAATATGCTAGGAATTTCTAATCAAGTGAGATTCACATATAATAATTAATGGTCACAATCCATCCCTTGGTATTTTCACACTCAAATATGATTCCTTAAAGCATACTTAATCTTCAAATAAAAATAATAGAAAGATAATAGTTCCACTTAACATCATACAACTGTCCTGATACAGCCAGAAGCACAGTGATTCCTTCCCCCATAGTCCAAACTTTCAATATTACTCAGAAGTGAAAGTCTAAATCCCTTCTGAGACCCAAGGCATCTCTTAGCTGTAAGGCTCTAAAAATCAAAGAAAAACTGTACAATTCCAAAGCAAATTGTCTACTGAGGTAAACATTCCCATTACAAAAAGTAACAATAGGAAGAAAGAAAAGAATAGGACAAAAGCAATGGAAAAATCCAGTAGGGAAAAATATTAAGCCCGGTAGCTCCACGTTCAGCATTTGGGACATATGTTGGTACAATATGAATTCCAGAAGTCTTCAGTGGCATCACTCCTATAGCTTACTGGTGTTAGGCCTCATGACTTTTCTCAGACTTGTTCCACTCATTAGCTGCAGCTTTCTTTGGCAGAATTTCTGCCTTTCTGAGTTCTGGGGGAACCACCACACCTTTGACTTCATCCCTACCCCTTCATACACTGCTCTCTCAAATGTTTCTTCTCTGGCCTCCCAGGATTTCCTCTGAAACCAGAATGGAAGATTCCTTGACATCATAACTCTTGGATTGCTCATGCTAGTAAAACCAGCATTATGTGGACAATATCAAAGCCTGCTGTCAGCAAAAGCATTAGCCAGGCCACATTGGACTATGACTGCAACAGCCTCTGAGTGGGTGGATGGCTGAGTATACTAAAATGAATATTAATTTTCTAAGAATCCCTTTTCAAGCAGGGTTCTAAAGACTTTTACCTAATGAAAGATTTATACATTTATGCCTTTCAGCCTATACTGATTGAAATTTTGTTAATTGCTGAGATGCTCTTAATGTCTTTTTCTTCTTGTACCTGTAAAAAGTACATGGTTTCTTTTTAATGACACTACTCTCTTTAGCATACATGCTAATTTTGGAGTTGATTTTACACATGGCTCCTTTTGTACCCAAATTTAAGTCTTTTCATTTTTTATTTCTATCTATGCCACAACCTGAATGTTGGTGTGTCTTGAATTTCCTGTGGCAAATTCACTAGTGTATAGCACTTAATCTTGATATCCTGCAAAGTCTCAAGACCTGGGAAAATGAAGACAAATTTTTTGCCAATGTATAACACTCATGCTTGAATGTGTAACACTCTAGCCTAAATGCCAATGGATTCCTTGTTTCTAAATGAAACTTCCTGAGCATGACTTTTACAGTGTGGCATCCTATCAGCACTCTAATCTTCTGAACATCAACCAGCATCAACCATCTGCAAAGCACAGCTTGGGAACAGTATCATACAGTAATGGGTGAAGGATCATGAATAGTAGCTAAGGTCACACTTACATAACCCACTTGGACACCCCCTGGAGTGTACTTTACTAATCTGCTAGGCATTTCTTACTTCAATGAAGTTGAAAAATCAGGCATTTCATTCATAAAAGGTTATTAAATTTAGGCAGACTGTTTCCATAGCATAGGACATTGTCTATTTCTTCACATCTTCATTTACTTGTGACACTAGCAATCTTTTATCTGATAGTATGACATCTGAAAAATAAACCATAATATGTTCATTTTAATTTATACTTCTCCAATTATTATTATGCTGACCATTGTTATAATATGCCCTTTAGGAGGTGAATGGAACATAAATGACCTGACCTCATCAACATACTGATCTATAAATGGATTTATAGTACAATGAGCTACGGAGAGGTAGTTCTGACACTTAACTCTGTTATGTTAACTTGATTGGATTAAGGAACATGTAGCAGAATAGTGGAAAACATTTCTTAAAGTGTCTGTGTCAACCATAGATTATTAGACCTGGGAATCAGCCTGGGGTACTATACTTGACACCTTGCCATTTACTCTCTGGCAATGTTCCTCGATTCTGCTACCCAACAGTTATGAAGTAAACATGTTTGTTCTGCCCCATACTTCCACCATGAGGGTTCTGCCTTTGGGCTAGATGACTAAATTAACTCCCCTGAAATAGTGAACCAAATTAAGTTCCTAATCTTATAAGTTGTGAGTGCTGGACATTTGGTCTCAGTGATAGGAAACCTGACTAATACAGTGGTAGAAACTTTAGGAAATGAGGTCTAGTCGAAAAAAGTACGTCACTGGAGGCATGCCTTAAAGAGTATATTTTCTCCCCTGTCCTTTACTTGCCAGTTCTTTTCTTGCTTCTTAGCTACTAAGAGGTGAGCTCTCCACCAACATGCCTGTCCAACACAATGTTCCACCTCACCACAGACCCAAAGCAATAGGGCCAATTAATTATGGAATGAAACCTCTGACACTATGAGCCCAAATTAATTTTTCTTCTTTGAAGTTGACTTTCTCAAGTATCTTGTCACAGTAATGGAAATCTAACATGAGATTTCCCCTTGTTTATTTGCCTTTACATTAGTTTCTTCTTTTTAAAACTGAATCAGTAATTTGCCTAGTTTATGAAAGAAGTTTTTGGTTTAGTATTGTTTTTTTTATTTTATGTATTTGGTACAGGAGCTCGCTATGCAGACCAGACTAGTAGTGATCCTCCTGTTTTCTTCCTCTTCAACGCTGGAATTACAGTTTTGCTCGACCATGCCCAGACTCCAACGAGTGCTAAGCACACCCAAGGGGAGGTGCCAGTGTGGCATGCAGGAAGGGGTATCAAACTATGTTCCCTGAGCTTGCCAAAGCAGGTGCTTACTCCATTGAACTATCTCACCAACCCTTATAAGAGAAGTTTTTATCCTGCTTTATTGCATAGCTAAGGATACCTTTATACCACAAAAATATGATCATAACTGTAACATCTTTGTTATGTACATTTTAACCCTGTTTGAAGTGTTTAACCTTGTTTTAAATATTTCAATTTCATTATTATTATACTTGTTATTACTATATCAAATTGATCTCTAATTTTCTTAAATGGAGCAAGACCTTAGGAGAAAGCTAAAGAAATTCTTCATCTCTGAAAAATAACTCAAAATTTGATTATTTTCAAATAATAATTACATAGTGCTTTTCACATTTTAATTTTATATATCTATCCTAACCATTTTGAATACATGGATTACAATAATCTTATTAAATTCAATTTAAAACACTTGGTCTTCATAATCTTTTTTTTTTTTTGGTGGAACCAGGGATTGAACGCAGGCCCTTGTGCTTGCCAGGGAAGAGCATATTCCACGAGCCATTTCCCTGGCCCATTCATAATGTTTTTTCCCTTTTTTCCCCATAAGTTTGTGCATAAACAAATGGCAATGAGACAGTTTCAAATCAAATCTGTAGGACAGTTTCAATAATTAACGAACTGCATACATTCTTGTAGTGGTTAATTGCTGTACAAGATGTGGACTTGAAATCCTAATTACAAACAAAATTAGAACAAATCATTCAATTCATTGAGACAATGTAACTATATATTTATCCTAACCATTTTGAATACACAGATACGAAATGGACATTAATCTGTATAACCTTTTTTGTTTAGTTCTGTCATTTGAACAATAAAGGTGTCTAAACTCAGAAAAATATTCTAAAAGAGTCCAGAAGCCCATAATAGTGTTGCGTCTTCCACTTGACTGGCAATGTCAGAAATTTGGGACCTGAGTCCCCAACAACTCAATATGGCAGCATGGTTTTACTTCTTACATTTCGCTTATATACATTTTTGCTGATTGGTTAAGAACAAGGTAAAGCAGAACCTATGCAACAAGAGTTGTAGCTTTTGGGTCAGATAAGGCAAGTGAAATCCCCATAGGATTTATGCTGAGATCCTCTACCTCAGATTGTAGAACCTTTGTCAGTGTCAGCCATGTGGATGAGTCACAGCAATTGCTTGGCCTATGTGCTCTCTGTGAAAGCCTGAGAGAGTGTCTTCTCCCCATGTGACTCTCCTTAGGCACACTCTACGTCATCGATAACATTCCTCCTTGGCCCCATTATCTTCTTGATCAGAAAATTTGGGACACTACCGAGGTACATGACGTTACAGTACAAGTTCTCATATGTCCTGAGTCTTAATTGAC
>NW_004524617.1:14401306-14407525 GCF_000260255.1 Octodon degus | reverse complement strand
GGAAGTCGGCAGAAATTCCTACTGAGCAGGAGGTGTGGGGGAGGTACGGCGGAGGGGTGGGGGGCAGTCGGAGGGGGTGGGAGAGGGTCCAGCCCACGCTGCCACCTAGGCTGGGACTGGTCCCGCCGGCGCAGGGTAGCAGGAAACTCTCTGCACACTCACCGGACCTGGGCTAGGACTGGGTCTCTGTAGTTCTCTTTCTTAGTTTCATCTTTCCCTAGTTTTGTTATCTGCACAATACTTACCTCCAGGAATGATTTTTGGAGTATTGCTTCCTTTTCAATTTCATGGAATAGTTTGTGGATTTATAGGGATTACGTCTTCTGTAAATGTGTTGTAGAACTCAGCTATGAATCCATCCGGACCTGAACTTTTTTTGCGGCAGGTTTTTAATTACATCTCGAATTTCATTGGCTGTTATTGGGCTGTTGAGAGTGGTTATATCTTGTCCATTCAGTTGTGGCAATTTGTATCTTTCTAGGAAGCTGTCCATTTCTTCTGTGTCTTCTATTCTGTGAGAGTAAAAATTTTCAAAGTAGTTATTGATAAACTTCAGATTTTCCACTGGGTCTGTGTTAATTACACTCTTTTCATTCCTTATTGCTTGTATTTGAATTTTTTCTTTCCTCTGTTTGGTGAGTTTAGCTAGAGGCTTATCGATTTTATTTAATCATGTATTTAAGGTTTTTTTCTAGTTTTTTTTTTGTCATTTATTTCCAGCTTCATTGCACTGTGGTCAGATAATATGCATGGGATAATTTCTGTTTTCTTACATATACTTAAGCATGGCCTGCTTACCAGTATGTGGTCTGTTTTAGAAAATGAACCATGTGCAGCTGAGAAAAATGTGTATTGAGCTGTGTTTCTGTGGAACACTCAGGATATGTCCATTGATTCCATTTGTTTCAAGCTCTGGTTCAGTTCTAATATTTCTTTGCTAAGTTTTTGTCTGCTTGACCTATCTTTTGGAGATAAGGTAGTGATAAGGTCTCCTGTTAAAATTGTGATACTGGATATCAGATTTTTCATGTCCATTAATATTGGCTTTATATACTTGTGTGCTCCCATGTTTGGTGCATACATATTTATGAGTGTGACCTCTTCCTCTTGAATTTTTCCCCTAACCTGTATATAGTGGCCTTCTTTATTTTGCTAGATCATTGTTGGTTTGAAGTTGAGACTGTTTGAGAATAGGATTGCTACCCCTACTTTTTTCTGAGGTTCGGGGGCGTGTGGTATTGTGTTCCATCGTTTGACTTTCAGCCTATGAATGTCTTTATGCATTAAATGTGTTTCTTGTATATAACATATTGTTGGATTTTGTTTCCTAATCCACTGTGACAGTCTCTTTCTCTCAATTCAATTTGAGTGCATTTACATTCATGGTTAGAATTGAGTTGTACTGAATTGTGCTTGCCATGTTATTTACCTATTGTCCTTTACTCCTTTTTCTCCTGTGTTTAATTGCTTGCCCTATTTAGTTGGTTGCTTCTGATCTAAATCGTGGAGTTCTGATCATTTTGTTCCCTCTGTAGAACATGTTTGAATAGCCTGTGTAGGTTGGCTTAGTCATCTTGAAATTCTTTAGCTGTTGTTTGTCATTAAATTATTTCACTTCTCCATCAAACTTGAAAGAGAGTTTTTCAGGTTATAGGAGTCTGGCCAGCAATTTGTTTTCATAGAGGACTTGAAGTACCCTGTTCCATGCTTTTCTTGCTTTCCTGGTTCGTGAAGAGTAGTCAGCAATAATTCTGATGGGTTTTCCTTTGAATGTGATCTGCTTCTTTTCTCTAGTGGCTTTCAGTGTATTATTCTTGTACTGAATTTCTGGGATCTTGAGTATTATATGTCTCAGTGTGTTTTTCAATGGGTTGAGGTTATTTAGTGTTCTGTATGCTTCGGTTACCTGAATGTCAGATTATTTCCTCATATTTGGGAAGGTTTCTGCTATTACTACTGCCCATATTTTTTAATGTCATTGTATTGATTCCTTCTTTCACATTGATGCCTATTAGTTTCACATTGTTCATCTTTGCATCATCTTGCAAGTGATGGATTATTCCTTCCTGCATCCTCATTATTTTTAAGAGATCTTTTCTTACCTTTTCACTAGCTGCACCAGCATCTTCAAGATCTGAAACTCTCTCTTCACTTTCACTAAAACAATTTTGCAAGCTTGTGATTGAGATTTTAATTTCCTCTGTATCTCTTTGACTCTGATTCATTAGATCTATTTTAATTTCCTCTATATCTCTTTGACTCTGCTTCATGTGATCTATTTCTTCCCTGTATTGCTCATTCAAGGAATCCGTCATTTTTCTTATCTCCTCTATTTTTTATCAATGTGTTCTTTAGAAGCAGTTATAAATTCTTTTTGTGCATTGTTTCTCTCAGATTGGGTTTCCTCCCTTTTTTTCTCTAGTTGCTTCTTCACTTCAGATGCTATGATTTCTGAGAATTCTTTTTTATTGCAGAAAGAAATACGCTCTAAGTTCCTCTATATCTTTCTGCTGTTGCTTATTTATTATCAATGCTATTAATTCATGCATTTGAGCCGAGCTAGTGTACTCTGCACTTGTTCTGGGTGGGCATTGGGTTTCCTCCATGTTTCTGCATTTGATTATTTACTGCAGGTGTTATTAATTCAGGGATTTCTTTTTTTATTTCAAATCTGATTTTCTCTATACCTTTCTGTAGCTGTTTTTTTTTTTATTTCAGAAGCCGTTGATTCATTGCTTTCAGCTGTGTGACTGCCATTTTGTTCTGTGTTAGTGTCCTCTGCACTTTTTCAAGGTGGACTTGGGTTCTTAGGTTGCATTTTATTCCTTCTCATCATTTTGTGTAGTACTGTCTTCTGACTTTTGTTGTAGATCTTTGTTGCAGTTATAACCTTAGCATGTACTGAAGTTCAGGTGCACATCTTCAAAGTTTGGATTTATCCAGGTGTGCCTGGCTTGGATCTGGCTGCTGTGCTCAGCTCCTTCCTGCTGCTGCCCTTGAGGGTAAACCTGTTGTGTCCCTCTGGCAATATTTTCTGCTTCTGGACTAGCTGGGTGGTTCTATCCTCTATACTCTCTGCAGGTATTGCAGCTGCAGGGTTACACCCTAGGCCTGTATGCCAGGCCTGAGCTTAGCTTGGAGGGGACAAGTTGGAGTAGCGGGGAGTGGCAGCTCTCACACACACTCACTGGGTCTGTGCTAGGACTGGGTCTGAGTGTTCCTGAAACGTGGTAGAAATTCCTACTTGGTGGTAGGGGTTGAGGAGGTGCTGCAGAGTGGTGGGGGCGTCCCAAGGGGGTGCAAGAGGGTCTCACTGACTCTGCGCCTGTCTGGGACTTGTAATAGGTCCCGCTGACGCAGGGTAGTAGGAAGCTCTCCCACACAGTCATCCGACCTGGGCTAGGACTGGGTATGGGGGTTCCTGTAAGGAAGCAGAAATTCTTACTCAGGCATCTGGGATGGGAGAGGTGCTGCAGAATGGTGGGGGGCGTCCCAAGGGGGTGGATGAGTGTCTCACCCACGCTGCGCCTTGTCCGGGACCAGTAGTAGGTCCAACAGCGCAGGGTAGCAGGGGTTCCCGGAAGGCGGCAGAAATTCCAGATTTTAACTTTTGAAGCACATGGATCTTATTTTTATGAGTGATATGAAGAAACTAAGTTCCATTTCCTGCTTTGTTGAGTGAATTTTTATTATTATATATGATAGAGCATACAGCCTAATTTGAGCTTTAGTGAGAAGGCCATCCAAGGAAGATTGTGCTCCAAGGAAGATGTAGCTTGTCAGCTATGGCAGCTAATGAAATCGGACCAAATGAGTAGCATGCCTTTTTCACTTTCTAATGAGATAATCACAATTCTTAATATACAAATACCACTTAAAATTGTATGTAAGAATGTTTTTATCATATAGAAAAATTTATTAGCAACCAAATGTTCAAACTGATAGTTTTAGAAGAGGTTTTTTCTATAAAAATTAAATTAATAAAGAAAAACTAGCCATTTTCTTTCCAAAAGGTCAGGTACATGTCCTAACACTGTTTTGTGAACCATCTTATTTTCAGACAGGTTTCTGTGTTTAGCTACATACAATTTGTAGTTGTGTTCATCATTATTGCTTTAGCTTTAGATATTGGAGAAGTTTTTCTAGTTTATACTTACATCCCTTAGGTTATGGGAAGTCATGGGTAAATTTAGTAGATTTGTCCATTATATATTGCATTCCACAGAAGTAGATCATCTTATTACACACTCCATTTGAACCAGGTAATACTCAGTAGAAAGATCACTTAAATAGTCTACTCAATTGCTTTTCAAATTGCTCTGAAATTTTCTGAGACACATAATACAGAGTAATGAAAAGGAATTTACACTGATATTGGAAGCACTATAATGCTGAACTACATTAAAATCAGACATTCTATCTTCTAAAAAAAATAAATTTTCCTGTAATTTTCCAAGGGAGGCTTTCTAGTCTCCAAAATGAGACATGTTAAAACAAAACCTAACCAATGTAAATGCCAAATGATACTATGAACATCTAGCATATATGCTTAGATCAGCTATTATGTTCATAAAATAATTTCTAGAAGCACATGAAGATAAAACTAATAACCCTAATTATGAACACCAACAAATAGACATATATAGAGTCCTAGCCCAGGTCCAGTGAGTGTGTGAGAGAGCTTCCTGCTACCCTGCACCAGTGAGACCAACTCTAGGTCCCAGACCTAGCGCAGTGTGGCTCAGACCATCTTCCACCACTTTGGAAGCCCCCCATCACTCAGCAGCACCTCCCCCACCCCGACCACCAAGTAGGAATTTATGCCTCCTTCCAGGAACCCCTCAGACCCAGTCCTAGCCCAGGTCCGGTGAGTGTGTGGGAGAGTTTCCCACTACCCTGTGCCAGCGCGACCAACTCTGGGTTCCAGCCCAAGCACAGCGTGGGTCAGACCCTCTTTCATCCCCTTGGGAAGCCCCCCACCACTCAGCAGTACCTTCCCCACCCCACCCGCCAAGTAGGAATTTCTGCCGCGTTCCAGGAACCCCCAGACCCAGTACTGGCCCAGGTCCAGTGAGTGTGTGGGAGAGTTTCCAGCTACCCTGCACAGGCAGGACCAACTCTGTGTCCCAACCCAGGCGGAGCCTGGGACAGACCCTCTTCCATCCACTTCGGATGCCCCCCACCACTCTGCAGCACCTCGCCCACCCCGCCCAACTAGTAGGAATTTCTGCTGCCTTCTGGGAACACCCAGACCCAGTCCAAGCCCAGACACAGTGAGCGTGTGGGACACCTGCCTCTACCCCTACTGCACCTTGTCCCCTACAGGCTCAGTTGAGGCATGGCATACAGGCCTGGGGTGTAACCCTGCAGCTGCAATCCCTACAGAGAGGGTAGAGGATAGAACCACTCAGCTAGTCCAGGAGCAGAACATCTTGGCACAGGGGCACAACAGGTTTACCCTCAAGGGTAGCAGTGGGAAGGAGCTGAGCACAGCAGCATGACCAAAGACAGGCTCAGCTGGATAAGTCCAGAGTTTGTAGATCTGCACCTGGAGTTCAGTACGTGCTAAGGTTGTAACTACAACGAAGATCTACAAAAAGGGTCAGAAGATAGTACTACACAAAATGACAAGAAGGATCACAATGCAACCTCAGAACACAACACCACCTGTAAAAAGTGCAGAGGACACTCACACAGAAAAATTGGGAATCACACAGCTGAAAGTAATGAATCACCAGCTTCTAAAATAAAGAAACAGCTACAGGAAGCTACAGGAACTCAGACTGGAAATAAAAAAAGAAATCTCTGAATTAATAACATCTGCAGTAAAGAATCAAATGCAGAAACATATGGAAAAAACCCAATACCCAAATATAACAAGTGCGGAGGACACAAGCTAGGCTCAAATGCATGAATTAATAGCGTCAATAGTAAATAAGCAACAGCAGAAAGATATAGAGGAAATTAGAGCAGAACTCTTATCTGAAAAAAAAAAGAATTCTCAGAACTCATAGCATCTGAAGTAAAGAAGCAACTACAGAAACATAGGTAAAAAGCCCAAACTGAAAAAAACGCTGCAGTAAAAGACTTTATAACTGCTTCTAAGGAACGCATTGATAAAAAAATAGAGGAGAATAGAAAAATGACGGATTCCCTGAATGAGCAATACAGGAAACAAATTGATCGCATGAAGCAGAGTCAAAGAGATATAGAGGAAAT
>NW_004524617.1:14399563-14401206 GCF_000260255.1 Octodon degus | reverse complement strand
ATCAATAGAGCGAAAACTAAAAACTACATGATCATTTCCATTGATGCGGAAAAGGTTTTTCACAAAGTCCAACACTCATTCATGTTCAAAGTCCTACAGAAAATTGGAATACATGGCCTCTACTTCAATCTGGTAAAAGCCATTCATGAAAACCCAACAGCTACCATAATGCTAAATGGAGAAAAACTGAAATGTGATACTCTTAGACCTGGTACAAGACAAGGATGTCCTCTCTCACCACTCCTGTTCAATACAGTTCTGGATCATTAGCTACAACCGCTAGACAAGAGAAAGAAATAAAATAATAAGAATAGGCAAAGAAGAAGTTAAATTATCTTTATTTGCAGTTGACATGATACTATACTTGGAAGACCCAAAAATCTCCACCAAGAACTTACTAGAATTAATACAGAAATTCAGTAGTATAGCTGGGTACAAAGTAAATACCCAAAAGTCAATAGTATTCCTCTTCACAGATAACAGACACACTGAGAGGGAAATAATAGAAACAATACCTTTTAAAATAGCACCGAGGAAAATGAAATACCTTGGAATTAACCTAACTAAGAAGTCAAACATCTTTTCAAGGACAATTACAGTACTCTTAAAAAAGAGATCGTGGAAAATTTCAGAAAATGGAAAGATATTCCATGCTCTACGTTAGGAAAAACAACCATTGTGACTATGGCCATACTCGCAAAATTGCTGTACACATATAATGCAATCCCTATCAGAGTACTACCAGCATATCTCACAGACATAGGGTAATCATTCTTAAAATATATCTGGAACCGAATAAGACCTAGAATAGCAAAGGCCATTCTGGGCAATAAAGACAAGGCAGGAGGCATTACAATTCCTGACTTGAAATTATACTACAAGGTTACTGTGATAAAATAAGCATGCTATGGACATCAAAATAGACCTGAGGATCCATGGAATAGATTAGAAGACACTGAAGCCCCTACGAACACACTCAGCCACCTTACCTTTGACAAAGGGGCCAGACATATTCACTGGAAGAAAGATAGCCTCTTTAACAAATGGTTCTGGAAAAACTGGCTCTCTACATGCCGAAAACTCAAACTTGACTGAGGCCTATCACCATGTACTAAACTAAAGTGAAAATGAATTAAAGATCTAAACATTACAGCAGAGAGACTAAGTCTTCTGTAAGAGAAAGTAGGAGAAACTCTTGAAGATATAGGGGTAGGCAAAGAGTTCATAGACAGAAATCAATTCGCATGGGAAACAGTTGAAAGACTTAACAATTGGGACCTGCTCTTACTGAGAAGTTTTTTCACATCAAAAGAAATTACGAACAAGTGAAAAGGCAACCCACAAATTTGGGAAAAATCATGACAAATAAGTACTCAGACAAAGGTCTACTCTCTACAATCAATAAAGAACTAAAAAACACTAGGGCCCCAAATTTAAAGACCCAATCCAGAAATGGGCATACAAGATGAACACATACTTCTCAGAGGAAGAAATTAAAGAAGCAAATAAATATATGAAAAAATGCTCCACATCGCTAGCCATTCGTGAAATGCAAATTAAAATCACACTGAGGTATCATCTCACCCCAGAAAGAATGGCTATCATAAAGAAATCACCCAACAACAAATGTTGGAGAGGTTGTG
>NW_004524617.1:14384033-14399463 GCF_000260255.1 Octodon degus | reverse complement strand
AAACTCTCAATCACAAGCTTGCAAAACCGTTTAAGTGAATGTGAAGACAGAGTTTCAGATATTCAAGATGCTGGTGTAGCTAGTGAAAAGGTAAGAAAGGATATCTTAAAAACAATGAGGATGCAGGAAAGAATAATCCATCATCTGCAAGATGATGCAAAGATGAAAAATGTGAGACTAATAGGCATCAATGAGAAAGAAGGAGTCAATACAAATGACTTACAAAACTACGGGCAGAAGTAATAGCAGAGAACATTCCAAATATGAGTAAACAATCTGACTTTCAGTTAACTGAAGCATACACAATGCCAAGAAACCTCAACCCAATGAAAAACACACCGAGACATACAATAGTCAAGATCCTAGAAATTCAGCAAAAGAATAATATATTGAAATCTGCTAGAGAAAAGAAGCAGATCGTGTACAAAGGAAAACCCATCAGATTTCTGGCCGAATTCTCTTCACAAACCAGGCAGGCAAGAAGAGCCTGGAGCAGAGAGCTTCGGGTGCTCTATGAAAACAAATTCCAGCCCAGACAACCATACCCTGCAAAACTCACTTTCAAGTTTGATGGAGGAGTGAAATACTTTCATGACAAAGATGAGATAAAGAATTTCGTGATAAGAAAGCCAACCCTATGCAGGGTCCTGAAAGATGTTCTACAGAGGAACAAAAATGATCAAAACTACATGAATGAGATAAGAAACAACCAACTAAATAGGGTAAGCAATTAAACACATGAGAAAAAGGAGTAAACGACAACAGGTAAATAACACGGCAAACGTAAGTCAATACATCTCAATTCTAACCATCAATGAAAACGGGCTCAATTCACCAATTAAGAGAAATAGACTGGCACAGTGGATTAGGAAACAAAATCCAACGATATGCTGTACACAAAAAACATTTAGCTCATAAAGATATTCTTAGGCTGAAAGTCAAAGAATGGAACACAATACTACAGGACCCAGCTCCTCAGAAAAAAAGCAGGGATAGCAATTCTATTCTCAGACAGTCTCAACTTCAAACCAACAATGATCAAGCAAAATGAAGAAGGTCACTATATACTGGTTAGGGGAAAAATTCAAGAGGAAGAGGTAAAAATCATAAATATGTATGCACCAAACAAGGCAGCACACAACTATATAAAGCAAATCTTAATGGTCATGAAAAATCTAATAACCAATAAAACAATATTAACAGGAGACATTAACACACCCTTATCTCCAAAAGATAGGTCAACCAGACAATAACTTAGGACAGAAATAACAAAAATGAATCAGAGCGTAAACCAAATGGACTTCGTGGACATATATAGAGTGTTCCACACAAACACAACTGAATACACATTTTTCTCAGCTGCATATGGGTCATTTTCTAAAATAGACGACATACTAGTCCATGGGTCATGTTTAAGTATATGCAAGAAAACAGAAATTGTACCATGCACATTTTCTAACCACAGTGCAATGAAACTGGAAATAAATGACAAAAGAAGCCAGAAAAAAACTTTAAATACATGGAAATTAAATGACATCCTGCTCAGCAACCAATGGGTCACAGATGAAATTAAACAAAAATTCAGCAATATCTACACTTCAACGACAATTCAAGTACAACTTTTCGTAATTCATGGGATACGATGAAAGCAGTTCTCTGAGGGAAATTCATAGCTGTGAACTCACACATTAGGAAAACAGAACTGGAACAAATAAATACCCTAATGCTGCACCTTCAAAAACTAGAAAGGAAGAGCAAACTAAACCCGGAGCCCAAAGACGGGAGGAAATCATAAAGAATAGACCATAAATTAATTTAATTGAGAAGAAGAAAACAATTCAAAGAATAAAAAACGCAAAAAGCTGGTTCATCGAAAGATTAAATAAAATCCATAAGCCACTCGCTAACCTCATCAAACAGAGGAATGTCAAAATTCAAATACAAGCAAGAAGGAATGAAAAGGGTGTAATTACCACAGAATCAGTGGAAATTCAGAAGATTATCAGTAGGTACTTAGAGAATCTTTACTCTCACAGAATAGAATGCACAGAAGAAATGGACAGATTCCTAGAAAGGTACAAATTGCCACAACTGAATCGCCATGATAAAACCACTCTCAATAGCCCAATAACAGCCAAAGAAATACGAGATGTAATTAAAAACCTACCGGCAAAGAAAAGTCCAGATACGGATGGATTCGCAGCAGAATATTACAAGACACTTACAGAAGATGTAGTTCCTATACTCCTCAAACTCTTCCGTGAAATTGAAAAGGAAGCAATCCTCCCAAAATCATTGCTGGAGGCAAGTATTATACTGATACCAAAACCAGGGAAAGATGCAACTAAGAAAGAGAACTACAGGCCAATCTCCCTCATGAACATAGATTCCAAAATCCTCAATAAAATGCTAGCAAATAGAATACAGCAAATCATCAAGAAGATCATACACCATGACCAGGTAGGATTCATCCCAGGGATGCAAGGATGGTTCAATGTTCGAAAATCTATCTATGTAATACACTATGTCAATAGAGCAAGAACTAACAACCAGAGGATCATCTCCATTTTTGCATAAAAGGCTTTGACAAAGTCCAACACTCATTTAAGTTCAAAGTCCTACAGAAAAATTGGAATAGACGGCCTCTCCTTCAATTCTGGTAAAAGCCATTGATGAAAATCCAACGGGTAACATAATCCTAAATGGGGAAAAACTGAAATCTTTTACTCTTAGATCAGGTACAAGACAAGGATGTCCTGTATCACCACTCCTATTCAATATAGTTCTGGAATCATGAGCTACAGCCATTACACAAGAGAAAGAAATAGAAGGAATAAGAATAGGCAAAGAAGAAGTTAAATTATCTTTATTTGCAGATGACATGATACTTTACTTGGAAGACCCAAAAATTTCCACCAGAAGCTACTAGAATTAATACAGAAATTCAGTAGCATAGCAGGTTATAAAGTCAATACCCAAAGTCAATAGCATTCCTCCACACAGACAACAAACACACTGAGAGGGAAATTATAGAAACAAGAATTTTACAATAGCATGGAGGAAAATGAAATACCTTGGAATTATTCTAACTAAACAAGTCAAAGATCTTTTCATTGAAAATTACAGTACTCTGAAAAAGGAGATCATAGAAGATTATGGAAAATGGAAAGATATTCCATGCTTCTGGATAGGGAGAACCAACATTGTGAAGATGGCCATACTTCCAAAATTGCTGTACAGATTTAATGCAATCCCTATCAGACTACCACTGACATATCCCACAGGCCTAGAGAAATCATTGCTAAAATTTATCTGGAACTGGAAAAGACTTAGAATAGCAAAGGCAATTCTGGGCAATAAAGACAAGGCAGGTGGCATCACCATTCCGGACTTGAAATTATAGTACAAGGCTACTGTGATAAAATAAGCATGGTACTGGCATCAAAATAGACCTGAGGATCAATGGAATAGATTAGAAGACACTGAAGCCCCTACGAACACACTCGGCCACCTTTTCTTTGACAAACAGGCCAAACATATTCACTGGAAGAAAGATAGCCTCTTTAACAAATGGTGCTGGAAAAACTGGCTCTCTACATACCGAAAACTCAAACTTGACCCAGGTCTATCACCATGCACTAAACTAAAGTCAAAATGGATTAAAGATCTAAGCATTGAAGCAGAGACACTAAATCTCCTGGAAGAGAAAGTAGGTGGAACTCTTGAAGACATAGAGGTAGGCAAAGAGTTTATGGACAGAAATCAAATAGCACAGGTAACAGTTGAAAGAATTAACAACTGGGATCTGCTCTTACTGAGAAGTTTTTTCACGTCAAAAGAAATTACCAATAAAGTGAAAAGGCAACCCACAAATTTGGAAAAAAATCATGACAAATAAGTACTCAGACAAAGGTCTGCTCTCTAGAGTCTATAAAGAACTGAAAAACACTAGGGCCCCAAAATTTAAAGACCCAATCCAGAAATGGGCATCCGAGATGAACACTCACTTCTCAGAGGAAGAAATTAAAGAAGCAAATAAATATATGAAAAAATACTCCACATCACTAGCCATTCGTGAAATGCAAATTAAAAGCACATTGAGATATCATCTCACCACAGAAAGAATGGCTATCATAAAGAAATCACCCAACAACAAATGTTGGAGAGGCTGTGGGGAAAAAGGAACCCCTCTCCACTGCTGCTGGGAGTGTAGACTGGTGCAACCATTATGGAAATCAGTATGAAGAATCCTTAGAAAAGCTGGACTGGAAATCCCATTTAAACCAGCTATTCCTCTACTGGGAATTTTACCAGAGGATCTGAAAACATAGTATCATAGTGATATATGTGTGCCTATGATTATAGCAGCACAATTTGTGATAGCCAAATCTTGGATACAACCAAGATGCCCAACTCCTGAGGAATGGTTGAAAAAGATGTGGTATTTTTACACAATGGAGTATTATTCGGCTATTAAGAATGATAAACTCAAAGCCTTTATATTGAAGTGGATGCCATTTGAACATATACTCATAAGTGAAATAAACCAGACACATGTGTAAATATAGTATAGTCTCCCTTGTTTAAGAACTCAAATGTAGAAATACAAATAGAAAGATATCATGCAAGTAAAAGGAAAGTAGGATCTCAGGGACTTAACTAATCAAGAAAGGGAAAGAAGAGCTAATAAACGTGACAATGTCAAGCCATACAGTTATATGTAGAAGATGAGCAAGGCAATGATCCTGAGAATCTCCAGAAGATTTTTTAATCTAGCAGTTATTTGGAAAGATTCTCATCCTGACTAACTGTATATACTGATACCTGTGAACTAAGTTACTGCACTGCAGTTGGTAATTTGTAATAGTAGTTTCATGCTTGCAGTGCCTGTCATTCTGGTCTACTGAATATGAGCTTCTTGTCAAGACATTCCAGGTGCTGCTATGATGTCTCTCAGGTAGATGGTTGTTCAAGGAGAAGGGGCTGGTGAAGGAAAGCAAGAGACAGGAAAAGGAATATTGTGGGACTGTCCTACTTCAAGGATGTATATGGTGAGATTTTTGGACTTATGTGCAAACATGAGAAGTATATTATTCTTTATGCCTATTTTTAAAATATATTCTAATTTTTAAATGTTTTTTATCGTGTTCTGTAGGGACTTAAAGTTGAACATATCAATACTTGATGAAAAATACCTGTTCCATACTATGCCTAAGATATTTGATATGTAGACAGATAGTGAGGTTAAGCTTAACAGCCTAAGGTGTTCGATAATAACAACAAGCTTGTCTTCTGGATGGTTAACAACCTACATTTGCAGACCAAAATTAGAGGAAAAGGAGGGCTGCAAAGAAAGCCAACATTTTGGCCCTAGCCTTCTAAGATCAATTAAGACTCAGGACATATGAGAACTTGTACTGTAACGTTATGTAACTCCGTAGTGTCCCTAATTTTCTGATCAAGGAGATTATTGGGCCAGAGAGGAAAGTGATCGATGATGTAGAGTGTGCCTAAGGAGAGTCACATGGAGAGAAAACATTCTCTCAGGCTTTAACAGAGAGCACATCGGCCTAGCATTTTCCGTGACTCATGCACATGGCTGACACTGAAAAAGGTTCTACAATCTGAGGTACAGGATCTCTGTATAAATCCTGAGGGGATTTCACTGACATTATCAGCCCCAAAAGCTACAACTCTTGTTGCATAGGTTCTGCTTTACTTTGGTCTTAGCCATCCAGAAGAAAAGTATAAAAGTGAAATGTAATAAATAAAGCCATGCTGTTATGTTGAGCTGTGGGGGACTCAGGTCCACAATTTCTGACATTGCCAGTTAAGTAGAAGTCCCAATACTACTATGGGATACTGGACTCTTTTAGAATATTTTGCTGAGTTTACACACCTGTAATATTCAAATAATGGAACTTAAGAAAAGAAGGGTATACAGATGAACGGCCATTTTGTATCTGTGTTTTCAAAGTGGTTGGGATAGATATATTGTTACGTTCTGTTAATGAATAGAATGATTTGTTCTAATGGTGTTCATAAATAGTATCTCAAGTCTGCATTTCGTACAGCAATTAACCATTAAGAAGAACGTATGCAGTGTGTTAATTCTTGAAACTGTCCTAACGATTTGATTTGAATCTGTCTCATTGCTATTTGTTTATCAATAAAACTATGGCAAAAAAATAAAGTATACAAATGGAAAAATATATATATATGTACCTAAAAAGGAAAAGGAAAAAAACAAAAATAAATAAATAGACATGTATATATGTTTTTTGGGTTTTTTTAATCTTCATACTCTGTGATGAACTTTATTATACCAAATTTTTGTCAATTCTATATCCAAGCACTTCTCACATCTGTCTCTTTTTTCCCACTGTTAGAATGTCTTAATTTGAATTTCCATCATCTTTAGCCTGAACCACTGTGATAAGATTTTGAACCAGAATGAATCTGAATCCCACTCTAAATTGGCTTCTGGTCTTTACAATTTCTTTGTTAAACTATTTGGTTTTGTTACGGCACTAGCTATTTTCCAACTATCAGATATTTTTACAAGAGAACAAGTGAGTGATTTTGCACAAAATTTAACAAGAGTTAAGAAGTTGGAGTTTATTATCCTTATGCATTTCAAACACTTAGGGTGATTTTTGTGAAGAAATATATCTTCATTGCTTTGCTTACCATTCTCTTTGAAACTGCTCAGTCTTTATCCACATACTATTTAAAAACAATTAACAAAATATGTTAAGATAAATACAGGTAAAATTTTTACCCAGTATCTAAGTACCAAGATATTTGCAATCAGTTCACTTCCACTGCTTCCTGAACCATACCAATTATCTTACATCCATTAAAATAAGTACAGTACTTGATATCAAAACAATAAGCCATATGTAATTCTTTGGGATTCTATGGAATAAGTTTTAAGCCTCAAAACCAAAATACTTTCATGTCTCTACTACATGTATGAACTATTAATTTTCAGATGTGTATAGATGCTCTTTGTTTAAAAAAAACACTTAAAATCACTGAAATGACAGTACCTTTAGAGAGTATCTACTTAGATTTATTTGGGATTTTTTGTGCATATCAATAACACAAAATAATGAGATTCATCTTCACTTCCATATTCATTCATTTGTAATATTTGTACATATATATTTTTCACTAGTTATCTCTACTAACTCCATTCACTTTCTTTTTTAATAACTTTGAGAAAGAAATAGCAATGAGACAGTTACAAAACGAATTAGGAGGACAGTTTCAATAATTAATGCATTGCATATTGTTGTCCTAGAGCTTATACGTTGTACAAGATGTAAACATGACATCCTATCCTAAAACACAGTTAGAACAAATCTTTCTACTCATTGAATTGAGAAAATGTAGCTATTGTATCTGATAAGGTCAGTCAAATCCCCTCACGATTTATCCTGAAACCCTGGACCGCAGTTTGTAGATCCTTTCACAGTGTCAGCCACATGGATGAGTCACGGCCATTGCTTGACCAAATTGCTCTCTGTGAAAGCCAAAGAGAATGTTTTTTCTCCATGTGACTCTGCTTAGGAACACACGACATCATCAATCACTTTCCTCTATGGCTCCATAATCTCTTTAATCTGAAAATTTGAGACAAAACTGACTTACATGAAGTTACAGTACAGGTTTTCCTATGTCCTGAGTCTTCTCTGACCTTGAAAAGGAGGGCCAAAACTTTGGCTATCTTTGCAGCCCTTCTTTTTCTCTAATTTTTGGTCTGCAAACTTAGGTTGTTAACCCTCCAGAAGAGAAGCTTATTATTACCCTACAAAATATGCAGTTGCACTTAACCTTACTATCTGTCTGAATATCAAACATCTTAGTCATAACATGAAAAAAATATTTTCCATCTATTATTCATATGGTAACCTTTAAGTCTCTACAGAATATGAAGAAAAAATATTAAAAAATTAAAAAAATAAAAATAGAAGTAAACAATTACATATTATTACACTGAAGTTTAGAAATATAACCAAATACAGCATTGTAGCAGGACAGTCCTGTAACATTTTTTTTCTTCTCATTTTTTTCGTTTATTAACCTTTTCTTTTAAACAAACATTTACTTGAGAGACAGTATGTCAGTAATAGGTATGTCATGACAAGCAGTACGTATTTAGAGACCAGAATGACAAGTATTCCAAGCACGACGCTGCTATTACACATTGCTCACTTCAGAGCCCCTAGCCTCTCTGTAGGGACTTCAGCTGCAGAGTTTCACCCCAGGTCTGAATCCCAGGCCTGTGTTGGATCTAGAGTGTACCACCAGGCACTGGGGAGTGGGGAAGCTGTCCCACATACTTGCAGGGCCTGGGATTGTGCTGAGTCTGGAGGGGTGGAGGGGTCCAGAGAGTGTGGCTGAAGATCACACTCATGAATTTTTGCTGCATTTCATATTTCATTAGCTGTTTTTGAGTTATTGAAATTTGTTATATCTTCTTGATTCAGTTTTGGTAATTTTTACCTGTCTTGGAATCTGTCCATTTCCTCTACGTCTTCTTTTCTGTCACAGTACAGATTTTCAAAGTACCAATTGATGATCTTTTGAATTTTCACTGCGTCTGTGGTTATTTCACCCTTTTCATTCTGGATTGCTTGTATTTGAATTTTTTTCTTTCCACTTTTTGATGAGGTTAGCTAGGGGCTTATCAATTTTATTTAGTCTTTGAAAGAACCAGTGTTTTGATTCATTAATTCTTTGAACTGTTTTCTTCATCTCCATTATATTAATTTCTGCTGTAATCCTTATGATTTCTTCCCATCTCTGGGCTTTGCCTTTGTTTGCTCTTTCTGTTGCAGATGTTGTAGATCCAGCATTAGGGTGCTTATTTCTTCCCATTCTGTTTTCCTAATGTGTGACTTCACAGCTATAAATTGCCCTCTGAGAACTGCTTTCATCGCATTCCATAAATTCTCATAAATTGTGCTTGACATTTCATTGAATTGTAGATATTCTTCAATTTCTTGTTTAATTTCATTTGTGACGCATTGGTTACTGAATAGGGTGTTGTTTAATTTCCATGTATTTATGGGTTTTTCTTGGTTATTTTGTCATTTATTTCCAGTTTCATTGCGCTGTCCTCAGAAGATATGCATGGGATAATTTCTGTTTTCTTGCATATACTTAAGCATATCCTATGGACTAGTATGTGTTCTATTTTAGAAAATGACCCATGTGCAGTGAAAAAAATTTGTATTCATCTGGGGTTAGGTGGAACACTCCATATACGTCCATTATGTCCATGTGTCCCAAGATCTACTTCAGTTCTACTTCTTTGCTAATTTTTTGTCTGCTTAAACTATCTTTCAGGAATAAGGTGGTGTTAAAGTCTCCTGTTAAGACTGTGGTATTGGATATTAGATTTTTCATGTCCATTAAGATTTGTCTTATATAATTGGGTTCTCCCATTTTTGGTGTGTACATATTAATGAGTGTTATCTCTTCCTCTTGAATTTTACCACTAACCAGTATATAATGTGATTCTTTATTTTGTTTCATCATCCTTGGTTTGAATTTAAGACTGTCTGAGAACAGGATTGCTACCCCTTCTGTTCTCTGAGGTGCTAGAGCATGTACTATTGTTCTCCATTCTTTGACTTTCAGGCTATGAACTTCTGTATGAGTTAAGTGTGTTTCTTGTATACAGAATAATGTTAGATTTTGTTTCCTCATCTACTGTGGCAGTGCATTTCTTTTAATTTGTGAATTGATTCCTTTTACATTGATGGTTGTAATTGGAATGTATTGACTTACTATTTTTTTGACTTACAATTGACATGTCGTTTACCTGCTGATGTTTACTCCTTTTTCTCCTATGTTTAATTGTTTGCCATATTTAGTGGATTCCTCCTGTTCTCATTCGTGGAGTCCTGATCATTTTGGTCACTTTCTAGAACATCTTGTAGTAGTCTGTGTATGTTCTAATGGTGTTTGTAAGTAGGATCACAAGTCTGCATCTTGTACAGCAATTAACCACTAAGAAGAATATATGCAGTGTTTTATTTGTTGAAACCGTACTTTTGATTTGATTTGAAACTGTCTCATTGCTATACGTTTATCAATAAAACTTTGAAAAGGAAAAAAAAAAGATGGACAATGGTGTTATGTTGAGCTGTAGGGGACTCAAGTCAACAATTTCTGACACTACCAGTGAAACGGAAAACCCAATACTATTATGGGCTACTGGACTCTTTGAATATTTTGCTGAGTTAACACACCTATAATACTCAAATAACGGAACTAAACAAAAAAGGGGATACAGATGAATGTCCATTTGGTATCTGCATATTCAAAGTACTTAGGATAGATATATAGTTACATTCTCTTAATGAACAGAGGGATTTTTTTCTAATGGTGTTTGTAAATAGGATATCATGTCCGCATCTTGTACAGCAATTAACCACTAGGAAGAATGTATGCAACGTGTGAATTATTGAAACTGTCCTACCAATTTGTTTTGAAACTGTCTAATTGCTATTTGTTTCTCAATAAAATTATGGAAAAAGTAAAATAAAATAAATTAAAAAGACAAAACAAAACAAAAATAAATAAATAATAAAATTCCCACCTACTGAAATTTGGGTGCAGATCTATGAAGTTTGAATTCATCCTGTTGTGTCTGGCTTGGTTCTGGCTACTGTTCTCAACTCCTTCCTGCTGCAATCCTTGGGAGTGAACCTGTTGTGCTCCTCTGCATGATGTTCTGTTCCTACATTAGCTGGGTGGTTCTGGCCCCTAGCCTCTCTGTAGGGACTTCAGCTGCAGAGTTTCACCCCAGGTCTGAATCCCAGGCCTGTGTTGGATCTAGAGTGTACCACCAGGCACTGGGGAGTGGGGAAGCTGTCCCACATACTTGCAGGGCCTGGGATTGTGCTGAGTCTGGAGGGGTGGAGGGGTCCAGAGAGTGTGGCTGAAGATCACACTCATGAATCTGGCCTGAGCTGTGTCCAGAGAGGTCCAGGGCACTCAGGGGAGCACAGAAGCTCTCCCACACACTCCCTGGGCCTGGGCTTGGTCTGGCTCAGAAGGTGTGGAGCCTATTCACTTTCTTTCCAACTCTTCCTGATCTACTTCCCTATCTTTAAAGTTCTACCTTCCAATAAACTGTAATCTTTCATATATATATATATATATATATATATATATATAATTTTTAAATTAATCATATTAGAGAAATCATTTGATATTTGACTTCCTGAGCCTGGAATATTTGGATGAACATGAGTAGTTACATTCATTTTCCTACAAATAATGATTTCATTCTTCTTTTTAACAGAATAATATTGCATTGCATACATATACCATATTTTTATACATTCATCTGTTAACAGGATATAAGCTATTTTCATTTGTTATTATTGTAATCTTTTTTTTAATTTTAGGAAAGGGTCTACAGGGTGTTCAGCGTTTCACTACTAGATCGGACTCGTAGTGATCCACCTGTTAACACCCTCCCAAGAGCTAGGATTACAGGTGCACACCACCATGCCCAGTCCCAATTGCTGTCTCACTGCACCCTGGGGGTGGGGCCAGCACACAGGCCCGGGGATCCCCTGGCTCTTCTGCCTCCTTGCAAGCATTTCAATCCACTGAGCTATTTGGCCCACCCTAGCTATTGTAAATTAAACTGGTATAAACATTGGTATGCATTTATTACACTAGCTTGATGTTTTTCATTCTTTCAGGAATATACCAGAGTACTGTAGCTGGATCAGATGGTATTTCCATGTTTAGTGGGGTTTTTTGAACAGGAGGACATTGAGGAAATTCCATACTGATTTCCTAAGTAGCTGTAATTGTTCACATTTCCATCAACAGTAGTAGATATATCATTATTGTATTTATTTGGGAAATCCTTATTTTTCTAATGTAGACACTCATAGCTACAAATTTCCCCCTTTTGCCCATTGTTCCCATTAGTCTGTTGCACATGTTTAAGGAAGATGATTTAAAATATTTGTTTAGTAAAGGAGTGCTTGTACTCCCTCAAGTAATATTTCTATTAAATTGTTTTTTCTTGAGAATGAGTCTTGTTCCTTTGCAAATATATTTTATTAAAAACAATGTTTTGAATGTCATATATCTCAATCTAGACATCAGATTTTCCTCCTTTTTCTCTTGTTGTGGTTGTTATATTATCTCACTGCTTTTTTAATTTTGATTTTTATTAGTGCATGTTTGCAGTACATAATGGTTACATTCCTCTTGGGGAGTTGGTACACATACATAACACATTTTAATTCCTTTTCTCATCCATATCTTTCATCTCCCTTCTCCCTCCCTCTATCTCATGGTTCTTTTGCCTTTTGCAAAAGATCTAATCTTGTTTTCTTTTTTTCATTTTGCTCTTTAGCTTATTTGTATTCTGGGTTTCTCATATAGGAGAAATTGTGATATTTAAGTTTGTGTATTTAATTTATTTCACTTAACATTATGGTCTTATCTATTTTCTTGAGAGGTCTATACAATGAAACCTACAGTATTCTGAGATAGCAATGGAAAAGAATATCAGAAAATGCAGATAGCCCTGTTCCTCAATAGTATCACAATTCTCAAAATGGCCATACTTTCACAACTGATTACAGATTTCATGAACTCCCAATCAAAATACCAATAACATTTCTTAACAAATTCAAGAAAAATAATCCTAAAATGTACAGGGAACCAGAAGACACAAACAATAACAAATGCAATCCTGGGCAACAGCAACAGAAGAAGTATAACAATCACTGATTTCAAAGTATATTATAAAGCTTCAGTAATAAAACAATGTTACTGACACAAAATCAGACATGCAGAGTAACAAAACAGAATATAGAATGCAGAAACAACTCCAGACACATTAAACCATCTGAACATTCACAAAGCATCTAAAAACATACACTGTGAAATGTTAGCCTCCTTAGTGAATGTATTGGGAAAACTAGATAATTTTGAATATAGATCAATATCTCTCACCACATACTAAACTAAAATCAAGATCGATCAAAGATAAAAATGTTAAGGCAGAAATATTTAATCTGTTTGGTTAGTGACTTTTTAGTTTTATATATTTTGTATTCTCTGTCATGTGCAGTCATTATGGTCTGTGTTCTAAAACTTGGTGCTCAGGACCCTGTTTATTCTAACTTCCTGACCACCAAGTTTTAAACTCTGTTTATTCTAACAGAGTCCCACACATACTAGGATCTGAAACAGGAGGGGAAGAAAAAAAATCCACTCCAAGACATTGGATTGATTCAGAGTTGTTACACTCCTTTCATAGTTAGCCAGGCACTTGTTCCTTGCACAAAGCCTGAAAGTTAGCCAAAGGTTAAATATTATAATGTTTTCAGGTCTTCTCTGAATATATATCTAGCTGTGAACATATGCATGGCTACATAGCTGTGAGCATATGCATGATCATCTTTTTTTTCTTCAGTACATGTGGACATTTTTAAATGTATTATTCCTCTTTCTTTTCCTTTTGCCACTTTTTCTTCAACCATTTTTTGTGTCTGCATTTGTCTCAACAGTTATTCTGTATCCCTGATGGCTGAATTTGATATTTTTGTCTTTAAATGTTATTGACAAATGACATGTGTTAAGTCACCCCAGCCTTGGGAATTATTTGAGTCTAGCAAAAAAATTATAAAAACAAGCCATTCCTCTGGTTCACCAGACATCTCACAAACCACAACTTCAATTGTTTGAAAAAAATCCCTATAACTCCCTTTGTCACTAGCAACATGTGCCAGGAGTACAAACTGCTGTCTTCATAGAAACAGACAAATATAGGGGTGAGGGATAACATGTGAGAAACAAAATCTCACTGTACAATGTATGAGGAGCAGCTATTGCTTCCTAAAGCTTTCCTCTGACCTCTTTAGTTTTTTTGATTTATTATTTCTTTGAAAGTTAATTCTGATCATTTTTACCAGCTAATCTACTATTTCTCTGGAGAGACAAAACCCTGAATTCTCTGCCCTGTCACTTTTAACAATATCTCTTGAGGTTTTTTAAAATAGTGGTTATGATTATAAAATCAAATATTAGTGTATTAAGGAGCTTAGAAGTTAAACAACCTAATCATCCCACGTTCAGATGATATAAGAACATTCTCTACAACATCCTAGCTCACACTAATACCCATAACTACTGAGGGAGTTCAAGAAATTTGTCATTTATCATCCTCATAATCACCTAGTAATGTAAATATTGATATCACCCTTTTGCAATTGAAAAGTCAAGATCCAGAAAAGCTCAGTAAATTTCACTAGATCATATGTTTCAATAATTGGCTGAGCAAGAATTTGAACTCAGATTTACATGACTTCAAAGACAATAGTGACTGCCAGACTATATTTCCTTATTTATGTGCTAGTTAGTTAATCTGTGCAAGAGATAGCTCATTCCAATTATTACATCTCAAGTGAATCTATTTTCCTTATGAAAAATGTTGCAAAACTATATTTTTGCTGATAGCAAGTGGCTGATTTCCAGTGATTAATGATATAAACTGACTTTCAATATTTCATTTATGTATTTGGTACAGGGTCTCACTATGCAACTTGGACTCGTAGTGTTTGAGCCTCCCCAGTGCTGGGATTACAGGTGTGCACCACCACTCCCATACTCAGTCACCTGCTCAGTACACCCCTGGGGCAGGGCAGGCATGGCATGCAGGACGGGGGATCAAACCCTGGTCCCTGCACTTGCTGTAGGAGGTGCTTAGTCCACTGAGCTATCTCCCCAATCCAATATTTCATATTTTAAACATAATCCAGAGGCATAACATCCAAAAGATACCACAAAAATAGCTCACCAAGAATACATTTTTTCAGAAGTTTAAGGCAGGAAAATCACATGTTCAGGGCAAGACTGGGTAATTTAATATGACTTTATCTCAAAATGAAAAATATAAAAGACTAGTTGTGTAACACAGTGGTAGAAGACACAATTACAAAGCTCTAGCTTTGATTCCCAGCTACAAAAAGAACAATAAAAATCCCCCAAGATGTCAAAACACTTTAAACAGCATGAGATTTTTGTATTATAAATGTCCCAAGCTGAATTTCAGCAAAAATACTTATTTATCTGTCCAATTGGTAAATGAAATGATATTAATCACTTTTTCTGTGCCTTGATGGTACAGTATGAAGTACAAAGATAAATACATGAGAAAAACTGACTCCCTGACTTTAATAAATGCATAGTACAAAGGACAAGACACAGTGGTACTTCAATTTACAAAATTACTTTTTTTATATTTGGGGAGAGCATCTTGTACAGCAATTAACCACTAAGAAGAATGTATGCAGTATGTTAATTATTGAAACTGTCCTAGTGATTTGATTTGAAACTGTCTCATTGCTATTTGTTTATCAATAAAATTATGAAAATA
>NW_004524617.1:14375959-14383933 GCF_000260255.1 Octodon degus | reverse complement strand
TATATTTGGGGAGAACATTTGTATTTGTGTGGGGAAGATGGTCATGGTTGGTTTGCCACCCAATACAGAGTTTGAATGGGAAGCAAAATTTAGCCAAAATCTTTTTTATGTATTTATTTTCTGTCTGTACTTCTTCATCTGTGAAGTGTCTATTCATTTCAGACGCTGATTTTAGGGTTGCAACTTTAAACTTGGGAAGTCTGATGGGTTTTTTAAGATCTTTATATATTCTAGACACCAGGTCTTTGAGGAATGACTGGTAAGAGGTTATTTTTTCATTCTGTAATGTGTCTCTTCATGCTATTGGTGGTTTTGTTTTCTGTGCAAGAGCTTTATTATTTGATATGATCCCACTTGTCAATTCTTTTAATATTTTATATGCAATCAGGATTTCATTTGCAAAGAATGCCTACACATATATCGTCTAGAAATTTCTGTATATTACCTTGCAACAGATCTTAGTAAATGTTTTTAGCCCTTTGTCAAAGATAAGGTGGCTGAGTGTGTCTTAAGTTGTTTCTACATCTTCTCTCCCTCCCTCCCTCCCTCCCCCCTCTCTCTCTCTCTCTCTCTCTCTCTCTCTCACACACACACACAAGTTTACATTAAATTCATATTGAAAGTGTAGATCGTTACTATCATGGTTCTTCCCACCTAAGAACAATGAATATTTTTCCATCTTCTGATATCCTCTTGAATCTCCTTTTTTCTCACATTTCTACTCCTATTTCATTTTTCTTCATGCTATTGTGAAAGTTCTAGCTTTCCTAATTTCCTCCCCAGTGAGTTTGTTATCTGTGTACAGGAATTATATTTTTTGATTTAAGTAGTATTTTATTTGTACATAAATATACAAAGTCCAAGAGTTTAACTGAATAAAAGCAACAAATAATCTCCTAGATATAGATATAGATATAGGTAATTTTATTTTATTTTGAAAAGCAAAAACGAAAATCAGAAACAAAGACAAAAACATTCGCACTCCCCTGGGCCCGCTGGACACCTCCGGACCCAGCCCAAGCCTGGCTTGTGAGTAAGACCTTCAGTCATGCTCTTGGGACCCCTACAAACCCTTTCAAAACCAGTCCAGGCCAAGAATGTGAGTGGGAACTTCTGCTGCACTATCGGGATTCCTCCAGACAGAGCCCAAGCCCAGGCCCCAGCGAGTGTGTGTGAGAGCTTCCACACTCCCCTGCGCCCACTGGACCACTCCAGACCCATCCCAAGGTCAGCATGTGAATGAGACCTACAGGCCTGATCTCAGAACCCCTCCAAACATCTTCAGAACCAGCCCAGGCCCGGCATGTGAGTAACAACTTCCTTGACACTTTTGGGATCCTTCCAGACACAGTCCAAGCCCATGCCCATGGAGTGTGTGGGAGAGCATCCACTCTCCCCTACTCCAGCTGGACACCTCCAGACCCAGCCCAAGGCCAGCATGTGAGTGAGACCTTCAGTCATGCTCTCAGGATGCCTCCAAGCCCCTTAAGAACCAGCCCAGGCTGGGCGTGTTATCATTCTTGGTTTGAAGTTGAGACTGTCTGAGAACAGGATTGCTACCCCTGCTTTTTTCTGAAGTACTGGGGCATGTAGTATTGTTTTGCACCCCTTGACTTTCAGCCTATGAGTTTCTTTATGGGTCAAATGTGTTTCTTATACACAGCATATTTTTGGATTTTGTTTACTAGTCCACTGTGCCAGTCTATTTCTTTTAATTGGTGAATTGAGTCCATTTACCTTGATGGTTATAATTGAGATGTATTGACTTACGATTGACATGTTATTTAACTTCTGTTGTTTACTCCCTTTTTTCCTGCATTTAAATGTTTGCCCTAATTGGTGGGTTCCTTCAATTCTCATTCATGGAGTTCTGAGCATTTTGGTCCCTCTCTAGAATATCTTTTAGTAGTCTGTGTAGGGTTTGCTTTGTCAGCATGAAAATCTTTAGTTGTACTTTTAATGGAAGTATTTCACTTCTCCATCAAACATGAAAGGGAATTTTTCAGGGTATAGTAGTCTGGGCTGGAATTTGTTTTCATTGAGGACATGAAGTACTCTGCTCCATGCTCTTCTTGCCTTCATGGTTTGTGAAGAGAAGTCGGCCGTAATTCTGATGGGTTTTCCTTTAAAAGCTATCTGTTTCTTTTCTCGAGCAGCTTTTAGTATATTGTTCTTGGACTGGATTTCTGGGATACTGAAGATTACATGTCTTGGTGTGTTTTTAATTGGGTTGAAGTTATTTGGCATTCTGTATGCTTTGGTTACCTAAATGTCAGATTGTTTCCCCATATTTGGGAAGTTTTCTGCTATTACTTCTGTCCATATTCTTTTTATATCATTTGTATTGACTCCTTCTTTTTCAATGATGCCTATTATTCTCACATTGTTCATCTTTGCATCATATTGCAGGTGTTGAATTTTTTTTCCTGCATCCTAGGTTTTTGGGTTTTTTTTTTTTTTTTTTTTTTTTTTTTTTTTTTTGTGGAACCGGGGATTGAACTCAGGTCCTTGCGCTTGCCAGGGAAGCGCTTATTCCACTGAGCCATCTCCCCGGCCCCCTAGTTGTTTTTAGGATATCTTTAATTACCTTTTTACCAGCTGCGATGGCATCTTCAAGATCTGAAACTCTATATTCACTTTGACTCAAAGTTTTGCAAGCTTGTGATAGAAATTTTTAGTTCCTCTGTATCTCTTTGACTCTGCTTCATGGGATCTATTTCTTTCCTATACTGCTTATTCAAAGATTCCATCATTTCTCCAATTTCTATTTTTTTCAGTGTCTTCTTGAGAAGCAGCTATTAATTCTTTCATTATAGTTATCATTTCTTTTTTACCTCAGAAGTGATTTCTGATCTGAGTTCCTCTATACCTTTCTGCACTTGTTTCTTTACTTCAGACACTATTAATTCAGACATTTCAGCTGTGTGATTCCCAATTTCTTCTGTGCTAGTGTCTTCTGCACTTGTTCTGGGTGGGCTCAGGGCCTGAGATTGCATGTTGCTCCTTCTCTTTGTCATTTTTTATAGCTCTGTCCTCTGACCTTTGGTGTAGAGCTTCGGTGCAGTTACAACCTTAGCACCTACTGAAATTCAGGTTCAAATCTATAAAGTTTGAATTTATCCACTTGTGCCTTGCTTGATTCTGGCTGCTGTACTCAGCTTCTTCCTGCTGCAGCCCTTGAGAGTGAATCTGTTGTGCCCCTCTGGGAAGATATTCTGCTCCTGGATTACCTGAGTGGTTCTGGGCGCTAGCCTCTCTGCAGGGACTTCAGCTGCAGAGTTTTACCCCAGGCCTGTATGTCAGGCCTGGGCTAGGTATGGAGGGGTCCAAAGGGCAGGACAGAAGGATTCACTCACAAGTCAGACCTTGGTTAGGTCTGGAGTGATCTAGCAGGTAAATCTCTCCCACATACATGGGTCCTGGGCTTGGGCTGCATCTGGAGGGGTCCTGATAGTGCGGCAGAATTTCTCACTCACAGGCCTGGACTCAGCTGGTGGGGTTTGGAGGGCTCCTGAGACAAAGCCTGACACAAGGTCTCACTCACATACTGGGCTTGGGCTGGATCTGGAGGGTTCCCCCCTTTGCAGGGGAGTACAGAAGCTCTCCCACACACATGCTGGGCCTGGACTCGGGCTGACTCTGGAAGGGTCCCAAGAGCAAGGAGGAAGTTCTCACTCATAGGATGGGCCTGGGCTGGTTCTGGAGGGGTTTGGAGGGGTCCCAAGAGCATGGCTGAAGGTCTCATTCACAATTTGCCTTCAGCTGGGTCCCTTCCTTCAAGTTTGGCATCCATTTTTGTAAAGAGGTTAAATGCCACATGCACAGTGTATTGGAGATCAAAATGAATCCCAAACAGGCCTGTTGGATACTTGACTCAGGTCAAAACAAAACAATAATAGAGAAGAGCAATGTTAAGTGGTGAGTGCTGTGCTATTTTCAGAGAAACCTGACTTAGTAAGCTTTTAAAACATTCTGGACTTGGCTCCACATGCAGAATTGGAAGATAGTAAAAAATAGGACAGAGTGGGTAAACAGTAGAGTAACAGGCAGGCACAGTAAAAGAATCTTTTGCTACATGTCAGGCTTTCACCTTAATAATTGCATCTTTATTCTAGTTCTATTTTATTTCTTATAAGAACTCAATCTAAAATTGTTCTTAAATATTCTGCATCTTACCATTTTTGGCTGATTGAACTCAGACAAATTGTTAGGCTTTTCCTGGCACATTAGACATGATGATACATAAAATGTTATAATCTTTTTTTAAAAAATCTAATCACCATACTAAGGATCTAGTATCTCAATGAAAGATACTATAAGCTATCCTAGAAATGAACACTGTATAGTTTGCCAGTGTGAAATCAGGACAAGAATTCAAAATGACTTCCAAAGGTCTACCCTGACTACTCAATGAAGTTCAACCACAGACTAGCTACCAGTCTTTCTTATGTTGTCCTCTTTGAAATAATGCGTGCAAGGCACAAACTTTGTATGGAAAATAAAGTTTTACCGCACAGCTTGGAAGGTTTAGTACTTGGATTAGAAGCCTTACGCATAGTATCTCCAGAGTGAAGGCATTCTCAGAAAAATAGAAAGCATAGCATCCTACATGATAGAAACTCCTACCTGACTTTTCTCTGCACATCCTACTTCTACTCTTTAAAAAAAATGGCCAGGTCTGCCTTGCCGGCCCCACCCCCAGGGAGCACTAAGATGGCAATTGAGATTGGACATGGTGACCTGCGCCTGTAATCCCAGCTCTTGGGAGGCTGTAAACAGGTAGATCACTTGTGTCCGATCTAGTAGAGAGACCCTGAACACCCTGTAGACCCTCCCCTAAAATACAAAAAAAAAATTGTGCTGGGTAGATAGCTCAGCAGATAGCTCAGCACCTGCCTGGCAAGAAAACTGCCTGGCAAGAAAACTGCCTGGCAAGCGCAAGGTCCTGAGTTCCATCCCCAGTACCACACACACACACAAAAAAAAAAAAATTGCAGCAAAGACACCTAACATAGGATCTACTACTGTAATGGATTTTAAAGTATACAGGTTAATACAGTAAAGCAGTTCTCTAAAACTTATTCATTAAGTATGACTAAAATTATATAGCAGTTCATTACCCACTTCCCATTACCCATTACCTAAAGCCTCAATAACCACAAGGGTATTTTTGTGCTTCTTATATGTTTTATTTAATATATATATTGTCACACATACACATCAAAAAGTCTAACTGATTTAAAAAACAAAATGAAGGATCCAGAACAATGGTCTGAAAGCTACTCACAGGATTTTAGAATTTCACAAATAAGAAGTGTGAAATTTCAGACCACCATTCTTGTAGTTTTAGATACCTCCTTTGAAAACAATCATAGAAGATTTTTTAATCTAGAAGTTAATTGGAAAGATTCTCACCCTGACTAACTATATATACTGATACCTGTGAACTGAGCCACTGCTCTGCAGATGGTAATTTGTAACAGTAGTTTCATATTTGGAGTGCCTGTCATTCTGGTAGTCTGAATATGGGCGGCTTGTCATGACACGCCATTTACTGATATGATGTCTCTCGGGTAGGTGGATGTTCAAGGAGAAGGGGATGGTGAATGAAAGCAAGAGACAGGAAAAGGAATATTGTGGAAGGGTCCTGCTTCAAGGTTGTATATGGTGAGATTTTTGGACTTATGTGCAAACATGAGAAGTATATAATTATCCTACGTTAAAATATAATCTAATTTTTAAATGTTTTTATCATATTATGCAGGGACTTAAAGTTCAACATATCAATACTTGATGAAAAATACCTGTTCCTTATTAGGCCTAAGATGTTTGAAATGCAGTGAGATAGTGAGGTTAAGCTTAATAGCCTAAATTGTTTGATAAAAACAATAAGCTTGTCTTCTGGATGGTTAACAACCTAAGTTTGCAGACCAAAATTAGAGAAAAAGGAGGGATACAAGGAAAGCCAACATTTTGGCCCTAACCTTCTAAGGTCAATTAAGACTCTGGACAAATGAGAACTTGTACTGTAACATCATGTACCTCGGTAGTGTCCCAAATTTTCTGATCAAGAAGATTTTGGGCCAAAGAGGAAAGTGATCGATGATGTAGAGTGTGCCTAAGGAGAGTCACATGGGGAGAAAACACTCTCTCAGGCTTTCACAGAGAGCACATTGGCCAAGCAATGGCCCTGAATCATCCACATGCCTGACACTGACAAAGGTTCAACAATCTGAGATACAGGATCTCAGGATAAATCCTGAGGGCATTTCACTGACCTTCTCAGACCATAAAGCTACAACTCTTATTTCACAGGTCCTGCTTTACCTTGGTCTTAACCTTCCAGTAGAAAAGTATGAAGACGAAATATAGGAAATAAAGCCATGCTGTTGTGTTGAGCTATGGGGGACTCAGGTCAATAACTTCTGACACTGCCAGTTAAACAGAAGACCCGATGCTATTATGGTCTACTGGACTCTTTTTGAATATTTTGCTGAGTTTAGATGCCTATAATATTCAATAACGGGACTTCAAAAAAATAGGGTATACAGATCAATGTCCATTTTGTATCTGTGTATTCAAAGTTCTTAGGATAGATATATAGTTGCATTCTCTTAATGAATAGAATGATTTGTTCTAATGGTTTTTGTAAATAGGATCTCAAGTCCGCATCTTGTACAGCAATTAACCACTAAGAAGAATATATGCAGTGTGTTATTTGTTAAAACTATACTTCTGATTTGATTTGAAACTGTCTCATTGCTGTTTATCAATAACATTTTGAAAAAAATAAAGAAAGAAAACTGCAAAAAAATGAAATAAAACAATCATAATATAATCACATAATTATTATTTTATTAATGACTTCATTTACCATGTCTCAAGCTTTATTCAAGCTGTCATATATTGCAAGATTTTTTATGGCGAAATAATAGTTCACTGGATGTATATGAGAGGTGGTAATCCAATTGGTCATCAGTGGGTATTTAGGATGCTTCCATGTTTGGCTATTGTGAGTAGCGCTGCAGTGAATAGAGGAATGCTCTACTGATTCCAGTTCCCTTGGTTAAATATTTAGAAGTTAGCCATTTCATATAGTATGTCTGTGTTATGGTTTCCCTATAGCTGTCCTCCAAAGCCTCATGCAGTCTTGGGGCTGCTTCTGCAGTCTGTGATTGATTACTGTGAGTGTAGATCCTGCCCCTGCTCTGGGGCAGGTAGTTTGCATTACAATGTAAGGTGGGAAGAGAAGCTAGCTGCTTGGGTTGCTGCACTTCCTCCCTTGTACTCTTGCTCTTTGCCACCACCATGTAAAGTTTCTTTCTGCTATGTGCTGCCCTGCCTTGGACCCAGATGAATATGGACTGAAACCTCCAGTAACTGTGAGCTAAATAAACCTTTCCTTCCTTCATTTGGGTGTCAGGTATTTGTCCCAGCAATGAGAGAAAAGTAACTGAGACAGTCTGTTTTCCAATAATTTGAAGAATTTCTATACTATTTTTCATACACTCTCCACTATGTTTCATTTCCATAAGCTATACACAATGCTTTTAAATTCTTTGCAACCACACTAGTGCATTTTTTATTTTCTATTCTAAGAGATGTGGTGTGATATGTCATTATGATCTTCATTTGCGTTATCCTGATAGTGACATTGGCATCTTTATATATACTGTTGGTCATATATTTCTTCTTTCAAGAAATGTTGATTCTAGTTCTTAAAGCATTTTAGCAGTTATTTATTATTTAAGTAAGTTGTTTCTTTTTTTGAACAAATTATTCAAGTATTTTATTTTTTTCACAGCTTTATTGATAAACAGATAGCAATGAGACAGTTTCAAATCAAATCGGAAGTACAGTTTGAACAAATAATACACTGCATATATTCTTCTCAGTGATTAATTGCTGTACAAGATGCGGACTTGTGATCCTACTTACAGACACCATTAGAACAAATCATTCTATTCATTAAGA
>NW_004524617.1:14351485-14356540 GCF_000260255.1 Octodon degus | reverse complement strand
AGTAAATTTTAACTTGAAACATAACAACTTTTAAATTTTTTAGTGATTTCTAAAAGGATAATTGTTTAAAGACACCTGTTTCTCTTATATGAGAAAACAAAATATACATATTCACCAAGATTAAAGATAGATACAAGGAGAGGGGGAGAGGAGCAAGAAGATCTAGGCCAGACAAGCAACCAATCACACACCAGGTATATGGCACCCACTCAGATTGAGCAAGCAAGTCTATGCAAATGTGTGTCTCTTGCCCATTGTGAATAAGCCCCTGCTTAGGCAGACACAAGAACTAGGATATGAGCCCCAGAATGCCATGCCAGTCCCACCCCTGGGGTGCACTGAGATGGCAACTGAGACCAGGCATGGTACCATGTACTTGTATCCTAGTGCTTGTAAGATTGACAACAGAAGGGTCACTATGAATTGGATCTATGTCATGAAACCCTATAGACCTTATAGACCCTGTACTAAAATTTAAAAAATAAAGCAGACCCATACCAGACATACAATGTCCCCCTATGATACAAGGGAAAAACCATCTGCCAACTCTACACTTCGCTTCCTGTTCCATGGAGCAGAAGAGATGAAAGCTAACCAACTGACCTGATCCTCGAACAGGACAAAAGAGCAAACAAACTCTGTGAATGTTGACATTAACTCAGTCCACTCGAACACTCATCCCTCAGCCTACATCTAGCAGAGACCATATTACTGATTGTATTTCCCCTCTACCAACAGGAACACATGTCTTAGTTTGGATGGCAACCATTCTGAGGTGAATGAACAGAGAGGCATTTGGTTCAGATAAGGCACCTCAAAAGCCCACAGACCCTAAAGCTAAATGGAAAAAATCATGACTCAGTGAATCCTCAGACTTTAGATCTTGGAAAGGAATAACTTATTCAAAACACAGGAATTGAATAGATTTGACATGTCAACTAGGGGAGTCATACCAGAGAAGCTCAGAAAAGATTTTCTGAGAAGGAAGGTATTCAGGAGGTGAAAGAGAGGCTTTCATGCTGAAATACAAAATTGGTAAGAAGGGCTGATATGTGCATCACATCAAATAAATTGATAATAAAAAAGAGACATGCTGTTGCGGTGGTGGGTCAGGTGACGCTAAGAGGGTCTGCCAGTAAGTAATTTTGATAATGAGGCCAGAAGTCTGACAGAACAATCTAGCACAGCAAAGACAAGATTTCTGGGGCAAAGTTTATACTTACCAGGCTCACTAATATAGATCCCAATCTCCAAACACTGGGAAAAGCAGAATTCCTGTGCTCTCCAATCCACTACCTATTGTAGACCCCACCCCAACACACATCAGACTCAGGTCAGAAAGAGGATATGCAGGTAAAGAGCAACCTAGCTGAGTTGATTCATGAGCCTACCCATCCAAACAGCTGGCCTATTCATCAGTGTGCATGTGTATGATCCCAGGTACACAGCACTTACCTAAATAGAACTTTTGCCCAGAGTGACTGCGCAGACTGACTAGTATCAGCTCTGTAGTATACAGGTCAAGTGAGTTGTAGGCAGTACCTTCAAACAGCCTAGCATCAGTCCTGAGTGTCTGCTGGATGACAGGGTTACAGTCCCCAGCCCTAATCAGAGGTGAGTTGGTTCTGTTTCTGCTTTGCACACCAGTGTTCCAACCCAGTCACCAGACTATAAGTCGGTCTGGAGAATATGCGGTTCATCTGAAACAAAAGTTCAAAGTAGAAATTGTGCAGACTCATAGAATCATTGGTATAGTAGAAAAGAAGGAATTTCAGCCATTATCCTCATTTACAAATGCTCACTGAGGACTAGGGACCCTACCGCAGCAGAGCAGCAGGGACTGACTGAAGATGCCAATAGATAAGCACATCTGCCCTGAGAAAACTGCAGACTTGAGAAAGTGAGGATCTAAATGGATAAAAAGCAGGCTCCACCATCTCCTAGGCTTTCTAGCAAAGAGGCTACATGTGAATCATATAAATCTTCTCTTGTTGGAATGTTTAAATTGAGTTCCCCCTGCTCCAATGCTGGTGGGAATGTAGACTGGTACAACCATTATGGAAATCAGTGTGGAGACTCTTTAAGAAACTAGTATTGTAAATCCCACTCAAGCCAGCTATCTCCCTACTGGGAATTTTCCCAGAGAAACAGAAAATGTCTTATCATACTGATATACATGTACTTATGTTTATAGCAGCACAATTTGTGATAGCCAAATCTTGGAAACAACCAAGATGCCTACTATGTGAGGAATGGTTGAAAAAGATGTGGTATTTTTATACAAATGAGTATCACTCAGCTATAAAGAATGATAAACTTAAAGCATTTATATTTAAGTGGATGCCACTTGAAGATATACTCATAAGTTAAATAAACCAGACCCACATGTGTAAATATCACATAGTCTCCCTAGTATAAGAAATCAAAAGAAGAAATACAAATAGAAAAGTGTAACATAACTAAAAGGAAGGCAAGAACTTGAGGATTGGACAATGAGAAGAGGGTAAGGAAAAAAGCTGGGAAGCAGGACAGGGACAAAGCCATACATTTGCATGCACAAGATGGGCAAGGCAATGAACATGAGAAACAGCAGGTTTTTGAAACTAGCAGTTAATTGGTAGCATTCTCATGCTAACCATACATGCTGATACCTATGAACCAAGCAATTGCACTGAAAATAGCAATGTGTAACAGAAGTGTCACACTTGGAATGACCATCATTCTGGTCTGCTAAATACATACTTCTTGTCATGACATACCAATTATTACCATACTGTCTCACAAGTAAAAGTTTTTTTAAATGGGTAATAAATGAAAAAAGACACAAGAAAAATAAATAAAATGTCACAGGACTGTCCTACTGCAATGCTGTATATGGTTAGCTTTCTAAATTTCTATGTAAAAATACGTAATTGTTTATTCATATTCTTTAAATATTTTTCATTTTTTAAATTTTTATCTCCATATTCTGTAGGGACTTAAAGTTCAATATATCAATACTTCATGGAAAATACCTGTTCCATGTTATGCCTAGGATGTTTGATATTCAGACAGATAGTGAAGTTAAGCACAACTGTATATGTTGTAGGGTAATAAGAAGCTTCTCTTCTGGAGGTCTAACAACCCAAGTTTGCTGACCAAAAATTAGAGAAAAACACGGGCTGCAAGGACAGCCAACATTTTGACGCCTAGCATTTCAAGGTCAGTGAAGACTCAGGACATATGAGAACCTATAGTGTAATATCATGCAACTCAGTTGTGTCCCAAACTTTCTGATCAAGGAGATTATGGGGCCACAGAGCAATGTGATTGATGTCATAGAGTATGCCTAAGGAGAGTCACATGGAGAGAAAACTTTCTCTCAGGCTTTCACAGAGAGCAAATTAGTCAAGCAATGGTCATGACTCATTCACATGGCTGACATTGACTAAAGATCTGCAAAATTAGGTACAGGGTTACAGGATAAATCCTAAGGGTACTTGATTGACCTTATCAGATACAAAAATTACATTTCTTGTTATATAGGTCTTGTTTATATTGGTCTTAATCATCCAGCAGAAAAGTATGAAAATGAGGTATATAAAGTAAAGCCATATTAATATGCTGAGCTGTGAAAAGCTCAAGTCAACAACTTCTGTGGATAACCCACTACTATTGCTGTACTGTGTTGGATTGTTTTGCTGAATTCACGTACCTATAGTATTTAGATGCCAATGGAATACCCATTCCTGACAGGACTAAACAAAAAAAGGTGATACAAAGGAAGGAACATTTTGTATCTATATATGTAGAATAATTAGGATAGATATACAGCTACTTTTGCTTAATTCAATGAGAAAAAGATTTGTACTAATAGTGTTTGGACAGGATTTTCTGTCTGCATCTTGTACTATGGATAATCACTAAGAAGATAGCAATGTACCATGTATTAATTATTGAAACTGTCTTATTAATCAGTTTTGAAAAAGTCTTATTACTATTTGTTTCTCAATAAAATAAAAAATAAAAATAAACTGAGTTCCCATCAAATATCCTCATTATTTTGGTGTGTGTGTGTGTGTGTGTGCATTTTTCATTGTTTGGCATAGTATTGCTTAGCTGCCCCTCTCTCCTTTTTGAATGTTCTTTTTTGTTTGGTTGTTTGGTTGGTAAGTTGATTCATTAGATTTTATTTTCTTTAATTTTTAACAAGTTGATATCTAGGTCCTCTCCCATTCCTCATCACCATATCTTGTTTCTTCACTTTGTAATCTCACAGATATTTCATTTCTTAATTTTTTCCCAGTCTACAATTCTTTCAAGTTTATAAATATATTCTGCTCTCACAATCTCTCCTATCTTTTCTTAAGGCAACCCACTATACTCTCCACCCTCTTCCTTTCATGCTCCTGTATCATACCTAGCCCCCGTCCTCCCAAGCTTCCTTTACAAATTGCTTGTACACAAACTTATCAACAGATTCCAACAACATAGCTGTCCTCAATCACAGAATATATCTCCCTCCTTATATATTGCATCCACAGTTCCATAAATACTATCTTTAAACTCCCAAAACTAACCACTGAATTCAACTAAATGTACTACACCAAAATCTGACACCATATCTAACTCTTTTTGTCTCTCCACCTATTTATACTGCTCTTACTATCCTCCCTGCCTTGACTTACTCTCCATTTTCACCCACTCTTCAGTTTCTTCCCTCTACCTCCTCCATCACATTGAAGAACAACAGCTAATAAGAAATGAAAATAGTCTACATAGAGTATGATAAACAAGGTTTAAAAGTAACACCTATCATATATAAGTGACATATGATTATATCTGTTGATGTTGCTGTAACTAGAAGTATTTCAGAAGAACAAACGGATATAGTCCAACTCACTTAAGTACCTAAAGGGATAAATACTATCTGCACATATGAAGAAAGAAATATATCATGGAAAGGGAGCATTTTCATATAAACTATAGGTTTTTTCTCCCCATTCTACCAGACTTCAACATGCAGGAGAGAGAGAGAGAGAGAGAGAGAGAGAGAGAGAGAGAGAGAGAGAGAGA
>NW_004524617.1:14337773-14351385 GCF_000260255.1 Octodon degus | reverse complement strand
AGAGACAGACAGACAGAGAGAGAGACAGAGAGAGAGAGAATATATCCATACACGCAGGATCGTGGGAAAGCAAAGCAACAAATGACCTCCGAAGTCTATCAGCTCTTGTAAGGCAGATCAATGGGAAACAAATGGGGAGAAACCAAATATCAGATAGTGGAACTCTACAGAATGACTAAAGAATAGACAAATAAATGAGGTGAAATGAACCAAAAGTTCAGACTTATCATTCAAAACATCCTATTTATTTTTATATTGATTTTATTGAAAAAGAAGTTGCAATGAGACAGTTTCAAAACAGGTTATCAGGACAGTTACAATGATTAATACACTGTATATTGTTTTCTTTATAGTAGTTATTTATAGTACATGATACAGACATGATATCTTGTCTAAACACTATTAATTCAAACTTTCTTCTCATTGAACTAAGAAAAAGTAGCTGTATATCTATGCTAACTATTTTGTATATACAGATATATAATTTTTTCACTACAAAATGGTCCTTCATTTAGATCCTCCTTTCCTGTTTAAAACGTCCTATTTGGATTTGTGAAATATAAGTTAAAAATTGAAAAAGCTAAGCAAAGTGGCTCAAAATGTGAAAGACAAATTCAATACGGATATAAAATATTATAAATATATATCACACAGGAATTCCTGAAATAAAAGATTGTATAGAACTCATAAATTACAGAAATGATGAATGTCAAGACAGAGTGACTGAAATTGAGTCAAAATGGAGGGTTATGAAAAATTAAAGGAAGACACAAAAATTGAAAAGACAAGAAAAGTACACCAGGTAACTACTACATGACACTAAGATTGTTCAATCTAATGCTAGTTGGAGCTAAAGAAAATCTGGAAGGTAACATATATAATTACTAATGTTTACAAAAATTGTTTCAGAACAATTACTAAATATGAGATAAGAGATAAACATATGAGGAGGAAGTGAGATTCCCAGAAAACCACAAAGCTATGACGGAAAAGCTCCTCAAGAGCTGAAAACAGTCAGAGAGAAACAAAAAAAATCACATATGAAGGTAAATTCATTAGAATTACAGCAAACATTTAAACAAAAAATACTAAAGACCAGAAGAATATGAAGTTTTCAGGCCCTAAGAGCAAACAACTTCCAACCCAGATTAACATATGCTGCAAAATTTTCCTTTGAAATAGATGGAGAAATAAAAATATTTCATGAAAAAGACAAACACAAGATATATAGGAATATATTTATAGGAATATATTTGTTTAGTAACCAATACCCCAGAAGATACTCAAGAATATCCTACACAAAAAGGACAAAACTAGTATAAAAACTCAGATTAAATGGTACTATCAAGCATGGACAATGAATAGAAAGCAACAAAAATAACAGAAACAAAACAACAAATGTGTCACCAACAGAGGCAGAGAACAATTATAGTAAATAATCATCACATTTCAATACTATCTTTCAACATTAATGACTGCAATTATCATATTAAAAGACACATATTGGCAAACTGGATCAAAATAGCAGGATCTAACAGTAAGTTACAGTCAAGAAACTCATCTAATCCAAAAAGATTTTTATAGACTATAAATTAAAGGACAGAAAATATTTTTTCCTGCACCAGCATCCTAAAAACAAACAGGAATCACAATATTTTTCTCAGATGTGGTAAAAGAAAAGGTAACACTTATAATTACTTAGACACCAAATACTCTAGCATCTATCTTCCTAAGACAAATACTGCTGAACATTGAAAGATCAAATAAATATTAATACAATTATAGTGGGAGATATTATCACCCCAGTTTGCAAAAAGATAGATCAACTAAACAAGAAAAAACAAAGAACAATCAGAGCTGAAATATACCTTTGAATATATGACTTCAATAGAGCTCTACAGAGGATTCTTCCCCACTAAAACATGGTATACATTCTTTGCTGCAGCACATACTACTTTCTCCAAAATAGATGACATTCCAGCCTACAAAACTGGCTTAAATCAATATAAAAGAATAAAAATCATTCCATAAGCACTATCAGACCACTGTGAAAAGAGAAAAGGAAATCAATGAGAGGAGAAATCACATGAAATGTAAAAGCACTAAGAAAATTAGCAGAAAAATATCTCCTAAAATATTAATGGATTAAAGAATAAATCAAGGAAGAAATGTTAAATTTCTGAAAGTTAATGACAATACCTATATATCACACAATATTATGAAAGCAATGCTAAGTGGGAAGTTCATTGAAATCAATGCTGACATTAGCAAAACAGTGAGCTCAAGTAAATGACATTATGAGGAACCCTAAGGTACTAGAGAAACAACAATAATCCAGGCCAAACCCAAAAATAAGGAAATGAAGCATGAAAACTAGACCAGAAATCAATGAAATCAAGGCTAAGAAAACAATACTAAGAGTCAACTAGTCAAGGAGCTAAGATTTGTACTAATAGTGTTTGGACAGGATATCATGTCTGCATTTTCTACTATAAATAACCAGTGCAAAGACAACAATGTGCAATGTATCAATTATTGAAACTATCTTATTAATCGGTTTTGCAACTGTCTCATTGCTATTTTTTTCTCAATAAAATTAATAAAAAAGAAAGAATAAACAAAACAGATAAACTGAAATAGATAAACAAAACTTACCAGGAGAACAGCACTTATGTCAGTGTATTTAGAAACAAAAAAGGCAAAATCACAACAGAACTGGTAGAAATCCAGAAGACAGTTGATAACTACTATGAAACATTGTACTTCAACAAGTTGGAAAAGTTCAAAGAAATGGACAAAATCCTAGATGCATATTTATCAAATGGGCAGAATCCTAGATGCATAACTCTCTAATCTAATCTACTAAGGCACAAAAATTTTGAACAACCCTGTAGCAAACAATGAAATTGGTACAGTAATTAAAAGAAGTGGGCACAAGACATGATGGATACATTGTTAAATTCTACAAAACCTTGAAGTATGTTAAATCATCTACATTTCTCAAGTTCTTCAAAAAATTTAAAAGTACAATGTGTTTCCCCATTTATTTACAGAAGTCACCATCATTCCCATTACAAAACCAGATAAAGACACAGTAAAAAAGAAAACTGAAGAGCAATCTCCTTAAAGGACATAGATGTAAAAATCCTCAAGAAGATATTAGGGAATAAAATACAGCTCATCATCAAGAGGTTTATACACCATGACTAAGTAGGTTTCATCCCAAAGATGCAAGGATGGTTCAACATATGCAGAACAATAAATGTAACACATTACATAAACAGAAGCAAAGTCAGAAAACATGATCATGTCAATAGATGCAGAAAAGAATTTTGATAAAAATTCCATATCACTTTATGATAATAACTATAAAGAACATAGGTATAAAATAACCATAACTTGATTTGCAAAACTATCACAAAATAATGACCAATGTCTTACTAAATGGGTAAAAGCAAAAATCATTCCCTCTAGAATCAGAAACAAGACAATGCTGCCCACTCTCTACATTTTATTATAAAATACATTGCTTGAATCATTAGCCAGAGAAATCAGATGAGAGAACAAAATAAAATGGATAAATGTAGGAAAGAATTCAATTATCATTATTGCAGGTGACATTTTACTCAACATTACCCAAACCTAACAAAAAAGCTCTTAGTTAAAAAAAAATTAAATCATGTAACAAGGTACAAAATCAGTACACAAAATTCAATAGAATTTGTGTACACCACTAACAAATTTAATGAGAAAAATATGAAAATAACAACATTCACAATAGTTTCAAGAAAAATGAGTTGGACATGTGGTACACACATGTAATCCAAGCACTCAGGAGGGTAAAGAAGGAGGATTACCATGAGTTTAAGGCCAACTTGAGCTACATAGTTAGTTCAAGGCCAGACTAAAATCTTTAGATATTAACCTCACCAGGGAAGTGAAAGACTTCTACAGAGAAAATGGTAATACTCTGAAAAGGGAGACATCATAAAATGGAAAGATATCACCCATTCATAGATAGGAAGAACCAGTATTGTCAAAATGGCCAAGTGACAGGAAGAAGGGAAGAAAGAGAAGTAAAGAGGGATGAAAGAAGTTATTAAATGTGCTGCTTACATGTACTAACTCCACACAAGGAATGTAATCATTGTGTACTGCAAATATACACTAACAAAAAAATTGAAAAAATGAGATATAAAGAAGAAAGAAAATAATCCTCTGAACCATGATTGGTTTACTTTAAATCATATTTAATTTCTTTTAGAATTTCAAAAAACCTAAAATTTTTATAACGCTACTGTGATAAAATCAGAATGTTACTGGCATAGAGACAGACCTGAGGATCAATGGAACAGATTAGAAGATTCAGATACAACTGCAAAGACACTCAGCCACCCTATCTTTGATAAAGGGGCCAAACAGGCTCACTGGAAGAAAGATCGCCTCTTTAATATATGTTGCTGGAAAGACTGGCTTTCCACCTGCTAAAGGCTAAAACTAGACCCATGCCTATCACCATGTACAAAGCTATATGCAAAATGGATCAAGGACTTAAATATTAAAACAGAAACAGTAAATCTTACTGACCAAAGTGTAGGTAGAAATCTTAAAAAGACATAGGGGTAGGTAGAGAGTTCATGAACAAAAACCAAACTGCATGAGAAATATTTCAAAGAATCAAAAACTGGGATCTCATCTTTTTGAAAAATTTTTGTACTTCAAAGCAAATCTCCAACAGAGTAAAAATAAAACCCACAAAGTGGGACAAAATTATGGCCAACTGTCCTCTGACAAAGGCCTTCTATCTACAACATCTAAACGTTTTTTAAAAAAATCAAGGCCCCAACATTCAAAGACCCAATCCAAAGCTGAGCATCTGAGATGAATATATACTTCTCAGAGAAAGAAATACAAATGGCAAGTAAATATATGAAAAAATGTTCAACATCATTTTCATTCAGAAAATACAAATTACAACACTGAGATTCAAACTCACCCCCAGAAGGAATGGCTAACATAGACAAGTTAGCCAATTGTCTGAAGTTGTTGATCTAACCCTTTTGTGCTGATAACTCACTACTACTATGGGCTATTGGATTATGTTGGGTTATTTTGCTGAATTCAGGTACCTACAGTATTTGGACTAGCATCAAGTATGAAGAGGTCCTTTAAAGACTTCTCCAAATACAGATTCTCTAACAGCAATGGAACACCCATATCTGATAAAACAAAAAATGGGATATAAATAAAGGACCATTTTGATGTGAAAAAATATATATGTATATACAAGATAGATAGGATAAATAAACAGCTACTTTCTCTTAGTTCAATGAAAAGAAGGGTTTGTACTAATAGTGTTTAGACAAGATATCATGTCTGCATCTTGTCCTGGGAATAACTACTACAAAGACAACAATATGCAATGTATTAATTATTGTAACTGTCATACTAACTTGTTTTGACACTATTTTCATTGCTATTTTATTGTTTTTTCTCATTAAAATGAATAAAAAGTTTAAAAAACAAGTCATCCAATAAGAAATGCTAGAGACGCTGGGAAGAAAAAGGAATACTTCTGCATCATTGGTGGGAGTGCAGGCTGCTACAACCACTGTGGAAATCAGTGTGAAGATTCCTTCAAAAGCTAGGACTGGAGAACCCATTCAAGCCAGCTAGTCCCTTCCTGGCTCTTTTTCCAGAAGAACTGAAAACCTCATACCACAGCGATACATGTGCACCCATGTTTACAGCAGGGCAATTTGTCATACCTAAGTCATATAAACAGCCAGATGCCCATCAACTAAGGAATATGTGGTATTTTTAACCAGAGTATTATTCAGCTATAAAACAGCATATATTTGGATCTTTGGTGGGTAAACAGATGCAACTAGAGAACATACTTTTAAGTGAAATAAATCACATCCACATGTGCAAACATCATATTGTCTCCTTAGTGTGAGAATCTGAAAGAAAAAATGGAATCTGAAGGGTACAATAGATACTGGGAAAAGGGGATAAACTTATTCAAAAGGAAAGAGTTACTGAGTTGAGGAAAAGGACAGGAGAGAGAGAGTGGGGGAAAGAGATATGTCTATGCATGTAAGCAGGATGACTTGGATGGTTTGTACCACTGTACTGTACATTTCTCCTGGTCTACAGAAAGAAGCAGTTAATGCTTTAATTTCTTTTGTCTCCTTTTTTCAATTGCTTGCACTTTTTCTTAATTTCTTATGCATGTCTTTCCTTTTTATTTCTTCTTCCAATTTTACATTCACATATGTGGTAATATGAATAACTGTTTACAAAACAACACTATGTACTACAACAAATACTATGAAATTCATATTTCTTTGTTAAGTGAAATTCTGTGTCACTTGTAATTTTTCTGCTTTAATTCTAATTCATATTGTCTTTTAAAAATTAAACAAATTTTAAGAGTGGGTGAGAGATCTTACTTGAAAGGAAAATGAATTATAAGAAAAGATTAAAAAAGCATTGTTTCATATTACTTACATAATTTTGTATTTCTGGTAACAAGGCAAAAAAAAATCCCTTGTGTCCCTTCAGCTTGATTCAAGGTACAGGCCCCTGAGATGCCTGCTGGTAGACTCAAAGAGCACTTAACCCAACAGGAATGTGCCACCTGCCACTTTTCAATCAGTGAAACAATTGCCAGAATCACTCCAGTACTCAAATCTCCTCAAGGAAGGAATGTCCATTTTTTGACTCAGCGTGTCAGCAGGCAAACTGATTCTAGAGTCTCACCCATTTTAAATCTTCTTATAACAGCACTAGGAGAGGCTTTGTAGACAGATTAATTACTCACACTAAGTCTTATACAGCTCCTCTGAGCACATTTCTCTCTTCTACTCATAAAAACAAATACAAAATGATTGTATGACACAGTTCCTATTTTACCTCTGTCTCTGCTACCCTAGTAGAGCAAGTGGTCTCCCTTCATATGTGTTTCCAAGTGCCTCCTTTGAGGAAATATAGCTGTAAGTCTTGTTGCAGAAAGCCAGGCTAAGATATATCTACCACTTTTTCATATAGATCGTTCCTGTTGTGACACTCCAATGTAAAGGAAAAGAAGAATTTGAATAACATAAAGATACGTATAAATTATTTGACCAAACAAAAAATACAGAGTGCAACTGCAGACTTTTAGGAATGAATTATCCCAGTGATATCTAATGTTTGGAATTATTTTCCCCATTAATTAATTAAAGAAACATTTGCTGTAGCCTTCTCTTTTTCATTACTAATTTTGGAGGTTTTATACAAAAAATATAAACTATATTAGAGAATGTAGCTGACTCATATATTTCCAAAAATCTGAGCCATCACAGAAACCTCTGAAAAGGATGACAGGTTCTATATGGGATCTAATGGTTGTGAGAAACAAGAAATTATGCAAGTATCTGTGAGAATTGGAGCTTGTTGTGAAAACAGACATTTAAATGGGGAAAAGATTGGGAACGAAAGAAAATCTGGGGATTGATTATCCTCCTCATGAAAGGCCATATAGGGCTCATGGCTTTTCTTTAGCTCTGAATATATGCTTGCTCAGAATCTGGCTGCCATGGTTACCTCCTAGCCTCTGCTTCAAAATCATGAAGCCCCTCTCTATACAGTCTTTTTGTCTCACCTTCCTGATGCTGATTGCCTTATTATCTCAATTCATATTCCAAAGAAAGGAAATCCGATAGACTAATAAAAAAATTCCAGCCATTCTATGGGTCAAGTATATATTTCATAGTTCTATGAACACATGTTCCAAAGGTTAGAGTAACCTGACCTATGTAAGACTGTCCCTCTTGGAGGAATGAGTGGAAGCTTTTCATTAAACAGAACTTAAGGACGTAGTGGAGAGCAAATGAAAAGGAGTCAGTTCCATATAACATGAATTAGGGGGGCTTGGCCATCCTCAAGTGATACTATTTCTTTCTCTTTGCAAAAGCATTCACTAAAGAGTAAGTGCTGGATTGAATTTATGAGAAAATGATACCTAATTTGTATTGCATTTGAAATTCATTAAGAATCAAGGTTTTTATCTCTGTGGTTGATAGATAAGAAGCCAAGTTCATTACAACCAGATAATCAGTAATAACTTTTTTCACCTCCTATCATTGCTATTAAAATTAGCTTTTCTTTTTATTCATTTCAAACAGCCAAAGCTGTCAGAGATTGGTGTATATAGTTACCAATGACCCAGATGTTTAATTGACAGCTGTCAAATGCCTCTTATACACCCAACAGTTCCACAGCAGCTGCTGTCACAATCCTGAGGAGCATCCAGACATCTATATTCAGTACAGCATAGATTGGGGCCAGATTGGGGACCACTACTGCTATCTCTACAAGCCCCTAGCCCAGCTGAACTAAAAACATCACTGTCACCTTTGGAAACCCATGTGGAAATAGCTGATGCAACATCAGACTTGCCACTTCAGTGGAAGCTGGGGAACTATTGATGAAAAGGCCTCTTTCTGGTCATCTTGAGGCCACTTGAGAACATGTCACTCTAGCCACAGAAACCACTACTTCCATTGTAGAAGCTACCACTTTGACAATTGTAGCTTCAGAGGATTCCATTTCAGCCACAGCCACTCAAGACATCTTTCAAGGACTCTGAGATGTGTCATTTCAGCTGTCCAGGCCACCCAGATTATTCAGCCCACATTATAGACATGCCCAATCCAGTCTATGAGGATAACCTTCCTTGTGTAGGAGACTGTACAAGTGCTAGCCTGTCTTTTATCTTGTAAAGGAAATCATCCTCTGACCTTCATTTGGCCAGTCTAAGAAACCACTCTCCTATTCATTGCTTCTTTGTACTGCAACACAAGCCACAATAAGGCCACTTCTGGGTGGTTTTTCTTTGCCGCTTCATAATTTCAATCTCAAATTGAGGAGGCCCAACTAGCAAAACCAAGGGCTACTGATGCTGAGAATACCTAGAAGTTGAAGAACAGAGTATTGGAAATGGGAGCTGAGAGCTATGGAAAGCTGTGAAAAATCTGCAGAAGGACTGCAGAAGAGCTGTTGGGAGTTGCTAATTCTGGCCACCAAAAAAGCTCCAAATAGCCTAGAGTAACTATGAGCCCCATCTGCTGAGGAGCTGTACGAACCCAGGGTATAGGGCTATGTTAAGATCCAAGAGCCAATGACAAATGTTTAGAACTGTAACACAAGATCAGAGAGCTATTGGTGCTCAGAAATCAAGTGTTGGTACTAAAGGAGCTACACACTACCTTTTCACAAGTTTTATCCAAAATAGGCAAAAAAAAGACCTCTCATCTGACAGGAAATATAATCTTTTATTTCATAAAGAATATAAAAAGCAAGGCAGAATCTATCAAAATCAACTATCTCAGAATCTTGTAAAACAAGCAAAGGTTACAGCAACACAGAATCAAGAAAAAACAACTTCAAAACAGTAGGAAATCTTTGTGACATTTTTACTTGCCCTTATACCAATGTTCCCCTGGCACAACAGGAATTTTAGCCCACATACACAGCAGTGGATTATGCTTGCTAGTTCCTGAAGGAACAGAGCAGAGATTCTTTGGAAAGTATTGTCTATTAATATTCAAACTGTGTGGGGCTGGTTACACAGGCATTATTATTCCAATTAGCTCTAATTGATAATTTGACTGGACCAAGAAACCCGTATAAAAGTGACTGAATTTACAATGAAAAAAAAAGTGACTGAATTATGGGGTTCTATACTCATCAGTGGATTAATACATTAATGTTAGAGGTAAATGTGGTATTATGGCACTGAGCTATATCCCCTGCCCTGGAAAGTGCACATTTTGATGGTGCTCTTCTTTGTCCTGTGCTTCCTGCCATTGTGAGGTGAGAGGCATTCCTCCATTCAACCTTTCCACCTTGATGCTTCAGTTTTGGAGCCAAACAACCATGCATGTAACCCTCTGAAACTATGAGCCAAATAAACTTCTCCTCTTTTAAATTGTATATGTAAGTTATTTGATCCTAGCAATGAAAAGTTGGCTACTATAAGCACTTGTCTCTGTTTCTCCTTAGACTCAGCCTAGAAAAGAAGGAGGCACAATTCAGAAATACTGTAAGTCTAATTAACAACACATTAACATATAGGGAAAAGGATTAATATTGAAAAAAAATAGAACATATAAGGCTGGAAAGCAAATGTTGGGGAGAAGGTCTTTGAGAAATGAGGAGATTAAATGACACAGATACCCAAGACAAGATGCACACTAAAAGGAAAAATCGGAGAAAAGCCTAAATTTTTATGTTAGCTAAACTGTCTATTCAGTGTAAGGAAGCCTAAATGTGAATGAATAATTCTAGAATAGAGTCTATGTGTAAGTCTATGAGAGATCTTTTTCATTAATGTGTGTTTTTTCCTTGCTTGTTTGTTTTTTGTTTGTTAGTTTGTTTTTAGCTTTTATCATCAAGATATATCTGAAAGTGTGTTAGCATTTGTCTAGCATGCATAAGGCTGCACATGAGTTCCTTGGAAAGAAATGTTTATTCAGGCCATTTTTCCAATTTTAAATCAGGTTATTTGTTTAATATTAAATTGTGTGAGTTCCTTATATATTTTGGATAGTATTCTCTTATTAGACTTACAGTTTGCAAATTATTTCTCATTTCATAGTTTATCTTTCAATTTTATTTGTTCTTTTGCTGTACAGAAGTTTTTCAATGTAATGTAATTCCAACTGTTCATTTTTGCTTTTTTGCCTCTGTTTTTGGCATGATATCCTAACAGGCATGAGGTGATGGATCATTGTGGTTTTGATTTTCATTTCCCTGATTATTAGTTACATTGAATATCTTACCATATGAAAGAAACAAAGAAAAAATTATATCAAATACTAGTTTGAACCATGCAATGTGAGGTGGTGGCACTTGCCCATAATTCCAGCTACATGGGAAGCTGATGCAGGAAGATCAAATCTTTGAGGGCAGTCTGGGCAATTTAGCAAGACACTCTCTCAAAATAAAACATTTAAAAAAGGCTAATCATGTTGCTCACTAGTAGAATAGTTGTTATTTTTACTCTGTTTGAAAAAAAATCTAGCTGAATACAAACAAAGGGGTAGCTTTCAAAGGATATATGCAGAGGATCACCAGGAGAGCCCTATTTGAAAGAAGAGGACTTGTCCCCACTTTAGCTAAACTTGGCCCTGATTCCATGTATTGACATATACAGAGCTAGTTAGGATGTTTCTTCCCCCCCACACACACACAATTGGCTTTAAGCAATGCAAGTGAGTCTAGCTGAGGTGCTGATGTATAGTCTTTAGAGTAATGTGATAGATTAGTGATGCCCCTCCTGTAGTTCCCACCTAATATGAGTGAGCTAGGCTGAGTGATGTCATGCTGTTGGCTGAGACTGAGATTCAATAAAGAACCCATGACATCTCAAGGCATGACTACTAGATATCAAAGCTGAAGTAGCAACTACAAAACACAAGCTGCTTCTTCAAGCTGTGTTATGCAGACTTCTCTTTCTGCATACTTCTCTCTGAATATTGCAGAGGTGTTATCATGCCTCCTACATAGCACAGTTCACAGAACTCACATGCTCCCTCCATTCTTAGTGTCACTCATCCCTGAGCCACTCCCGTCTTCAAAAATTAATGAAATCTAAGGGCCAGCCAAATAGCTCAATTGATTAAAGTGCCTACAAGCAGGCACAGGAGCCAGGGGTTCTATCCCAGCCCGTGCTGGCCCAGCCCCTGGAGCATGCTGAGATGGCAATTGAGATTGGGTGTGGTGGCGTGCACCTGCAATCTCAGCTCTTGGGGGGTTGTAAATAGGTGGATCATTATGTGTCTGATCTAGTACTGAGACCCTCAACACCCTGTAGATACTACCCTAAAAAATAAATAAATAAATAAATAATGAAATCTTGGTTTGGCCCTAGGTCAAGGCCTTTGTTCCAGTTAGCTATTGTTCTGACTGGACTTAAGTCCCTTATCTCCCTATATTACAGATATGTGTTTATCACTATTCTCACCACAGGCTGCACTGAAAGTGGTAGATTGGAATTCCAACAACTTTTCCTTGGAATTGCAAATATAAACTCCACCAGACCATGACAAGGTGCAGACAGGCATCTTATATTATTTACACCCAACATGGCGTGAATGCATTACATTCTCATCACAATGACCGTTATCCAGAATTTAGTGTTGGCAATCTCCTGTAGATATATACAACAGAGAAGAGAAGTTACACAAAAAGTTGGATAAAGTTACTAAATAAATTTGCTACAGCAACATAAAGCAAGAATAACACAACAAACCCTGAGTAAGGGTTTTAATATTATACTTTTGCAACCCTAAAAATCAGATTCTCAACTCAGTTCCCTGAAGTTAGACAGGGTGAATATCTTTTCATATGAAAGGAAAAATGAATTTCAGTCAGATACTAGCTGCACCATTCAAATTGAGATGACACATGCCTGGAATTCCAGCTACTTGGGAGACTGAGTCAAGAAGATTAAAAAAAAATTGAGGGAAATCTGGGCAACTTACCAAAACTCCATAACAAAACAAACACGATACACAACAGAAAATCAGAGGTGAACCACAACAACTCATTACAATCAAATCAATACAAAGAAGGCAGAAGTAGAGGAAATGAAGGATAAACAAGGTAGAAGCACAGATAAAGAAAAATGGCAGAAATGCTTCTATTAATTACTACAAATGTAAATGGACTAAACAGTCCAGCTTAAAAGTAGACATTGAAAGAATGGACATGTGAGCAAGGAGATCTGAAGTGTCACTCCTCCCACAACATGTGAAAAAGTAGACCCAGAGCAGGCCCCATCCCCACTTGAGAGAACAGACCTAGAGAAACATTGTTCCCTTCTCCATGAAAGACAAGACCTGGGATAGCAACTCCCTACACATGAGCAGTCACACATGTAATGGAACAGCAGTGTCTGTCCCCAGGGAATACAGCAGAGGCAGCAGAGGCCAAGAGTGACCAGCTGACCCAATCCTGGATGAAGACAACACCTAGGAAGGGAAGGGAACAACTAGATCCCACAACTATCAACATTAAGACCAATAAGCCACTTGAGCCCCAGTCTTGTGACCTACAGCCAGCAGAAAACAGAAAACTTGCCATATCACTCATCTACCAAAGAGAACAAGGACATTCCTTGGCTCAAATAGCAACCACAATATGGGAGGGGCAAACAGAGGGATTCAATGCATGAAGACATAGAAATTGGGTGAATCGGAAGACTCCAGATCAGGAAAAGAAACCACACATTAAATAAAGCAAGAATTTTTTTATTCAATCTTATTTTGATTTTCCTATTTTTAATTTCTTGAACTTTTTTTGTCATGTTTTTTTCAAGGATATGAGCTTTTCTGCCACTTTAATTTTTTCTTTTAGATTCGCTTTTTATTTTATCATTTTCCCTTCCTGTTGTTTTCTCTTCCTTCTTCTTTCACCTGCTGCATTTCCCACTTAAGTCTTCTTCCTTATCATAGCTATTATTTTCAGTGACTATCTTCTGTACTATTTTCCTTTATTTTTTTTATTTTTTTTTTATTTTTATTTTTTTTTCAAAGTTTTATTGACAAACAGATAGCAATGA
>NW_004524617.1:14320751-14329951 GCF_000260255.1 Octodon degus | reverse complement strand
GCCGGCGCAGGGTAGCAGGAAACTCTCCGCACACTCACCCTCCTTTATTTTTTAATAGGACCTCCATCCTAATTTCTCCTCCTCCTTTTCATATCCCATCAAACAATTTTTCTAATTTTGCTTATTTTCAGTTTCAAATTCCCTGTGCTAAAACAACTAATACCTGTTAAAATTTGTGACTCTCTAGATAGTTAACTTTATCTTATTGCTCTTGAATACTGTGCTATTATTAAGAGAGGTAAAGTTGTTCCATTTAGTATGTTAATATTTGATGTGTCCTAGTGTTCATACTATAATTATAGATCTCTTTTTGGTTGACAAGGGTGATACATTATAGATGTTCAGCATTTGTCAATACTTAGTATGTATTTAATGTCATAATTTATGCTGATTTTCATTACTATAGCCAACATTTCATTGCTCTTGTTATTAATTGTTTCTTTTTGAGATACCAATATCTAGATGAACTTGGAATCATTGCTAAGGGCCATCCAGAGAGAATTGGGCATTGGGCCAAGCATGTTAACATTCTCCCATCTCAAGCAAGCAGAGATGGTTGGATCCTAAGACAAAGGAAAAGGCCAATAGATAGCTGTGCCAAGAGAACACCAATAGAATGTAGACATGAATTAAAGAAGTATCTATACTGGAAACAACACTTTCCACTACAATAACCCCATGATCTCAATATAAAACAAACAAATACAAGGAAAAATACAGAAGACAAACCAACAAAATGCCTCCAAAAATCCCCAACTCAACCAAAGCTGAACCTGGGGCATCAGACAGAAGTAAAACAAAATCCTCACAACCATATTATATGAAATGCTATCACATAAAAAAGCAAAACAATTCAATAAGGCAAGTTGCAAGTGCATAGAATATATAAGTAACAACATATTGGACCAATTAAACAAAACCAGCACTGAGTCTAAAAGGGAAACTAAAAAAAAAAGATTGAAGAGTTAAACAAAATGATTTCAGATGATGCATGACAAGCATAGAAAAGGATTAAAAGGATCTCTCCAGACCTAGCCCAGACCCACCCGCATGAGTGAGACCTTACACCTTGTTCTTGGGACCCCTCCACCCCTCCATAACCAGCCCAAGGCTGCCACATGAGTGAGAACTTCCGCAGTGCTCTCACGACCCCTCCAGACCCAGCGCAAGCCCAGGACAAGAGAGTGTGTGGTAGAGCTTTTATACTCCCCTGAGCCCACTGGACCTCTCTGGACCCATCCCAGACCCTCCGCATGAGTGAAACCTTCTGCCACACTCTGCGGACCCCTCCAGACCCAGCCCAAGCCCAGGCCCAGAGAGTGTGTGGGAGTGCTGCCGCACTCCCCTGTGCTCCCTGGGTCCCTCCAGAAGCAGCCCAGGCCTGGCATACAGGCCTGGGGTGAAACTTTGCAGCTGAAGTCCCTGAAGAGAAAGTAGGGGGCAGAACCACCCAGCTAATCCAGGAGAAGAACATCTTGCCAGAGGGGCACAACAGATTCACTTCCAAGGGCTGCAGCAGGAAGGAGCTGCGCTCAGTAACCGGACCCAAGCCAGGCACAACTGGATAAATTCAAACTTTGTAGATCTGCACCTGAATTTCAGTAGGTGCTAAGGTTATAGCCATGCTATGCAAAATGACAAACAGAAGGACAAAAGGAGTCTACAAAATGACTGCAAATTGAAAATTAGGAAGATTTAAAATTCTAGTGAAAGTATGGGCAGCTGAAGTGATCCATGTGGTGACAGTCTCAGAAATAGAAGACAAGCGATCCCACACCAGCCAGAGCCCAGGCCTGGTATGTATGTGGGACCTTATGTCTGCTCACCACTTCCCAAACACCTTTACACCCAGAGCCCAGGCCCAGTGTGTGTGTGTGGGACCAGCCACACACTCTCCTGAACCTCTTCCACCAGACAGGCCTGGTGTGGAACCCTGCAGCAGAACTTCTTGCAGGGAGGCTATGGGCCAGGAGCCTCTGCTAACCCAGGAGCTGAGCATATTGCCAGAGGGGCACAGATGGTTCACTTCCATGGGCTGCAGCAGGAAGAAGCTGAGCACAGAGGCAGACCCAAGCCAGTCACATTTGGATGAGGTCAAACTTTGTAGATCAGGACATGGTAATGTGAGACACTTTGCTAGACCCAGATCTATGAAAGCATCCACTCTATTTCTCTGTTGGTCTACCGAGGGGACAACAGGTAACCAGGATGAACCAGTCTGACTGGAAGACCCCATGTACATCAAGGGAAGGTGATCAGACAGAACTTAGGGGAACTAATTTAAATAAATTTCCCCAATTTAATATCTGCTTAGATACACAGAAATAATGTTCGTTCTCATGTTATAAAATACAAACCCATTAGTTACAGAAGTTTGTCAACTACTAAATATTACTACCCATTATTAGTGTTCCTAATTGTAGCTCTGAAAAGAGAGAACTATAACTGCCTTAACCACATTATCTCTCTTGGGTAAGAATTTCAATGGGTGCTAAGGTGACAACTGCACCAAAGCTCTGCAACAGGGTCAGAGGACAGCACTATACAAAATCACAAAGACAAGGAGCAAAATGCATTCTCAGGCCATGAGCCCACCCAGAACAAATGCAGGAGACACTAGCATAGAAGAAATTGGAAACCACACACCAGAAATCTCTAAATTAATTGGGCCTGAAATAAAGAAACAACTATAGAAAGGTGTAGATGAAATCAGATCACAAGTAAGTTCTGACATAAAAAAGAAAAAATAACTATAATAAAAGAATTACTGTTTCTAAAGAAGACACTGATTAAAAAAATCAGAACAGAAAAATGATTTAATCCTTGAATGAGCAATTTAGGAATAAATAGGATGCATGAAGCAGATTCAAAGACATATACAGGATATTAAACCCTCAATCACAAGCTGGAAAAACTGTTTGAATGAAAGTGAAGATAGAATTTTAGACTTATAAAAAACTGTGGCTGCTAGTTAAAAGTTAAGAAAAAAAATCTCTTAAAAACAGCAAGGATATAGGAAAAAATAATTCAACTTCTCCAGGACAGTGCAAAGATAGAAAACGTGAGACCTACAGGCAACAATGAGAAAGAAGGAATCAATGCAAGTAATATAAAAAATGGGCAGAAGTAATAGCACAAAACTTACCAAATATAGAAAAGAATCAGACATTCAGTTAACTGAAGCATATAGAACTCCAAATGGTATCAACCCAACTAAAAACCCACCCAGACATGTAATAATCAATATCCCAGAAATCCAACACAAGAACAATATATTAAAAGCCACTAGAGAAAACAAACAGATCACATTTAAAGGAAAACCCATCAGAATAATGGCAGATTTCACTGCACAAATGATCAACACAGGATGAGAATGGAACAAAGTAATTCAACTCTTCCAAGAAAACAAATTTCAGCCCAGAATTCTATACCCTGCAAAGCACTCTTTGAAGTTTGATGGAAAAATGAAATACTTCCATGACGAAGAACAACCAAAGAATTTCATGAAGACAAAGCCAATTCTGCACAGACTACTAAAAGACATTCTAGAGAAGGACCAAAATTGCAATTCCACGAATGAGAATGGAAAGAACCCACCACATAGGGCAAACAAACACAGGAGAAAAAGGGGTATACAACAGCAGGTAAATAACATGTCAATGATAAGGCAATACATTTCAGTTATAACCATCAATGTAAATGCACTCAATTCACCAATTAAAAGAAGTAGACAGGCACACTGGATTAGAAAGCAAAATTCAACAATATGCTGTAGAGAAGAAACACATTTAACTCATAAAGAAATTCATAGACTGAGAGTTACAGGATGGAAAACAATGCTGCATGCCTCAGAAGCTCAGAAAAAAGCAACGGTAGCAATCTCACTTCCAGACAATTTGAACTTCAAACTAAGAATGAACAAATGAAATAAAGAAGCCCACTACATTCTGGTTAGGGGAACATACAACCGTAAATACTCAGAAACCAAACATGGGAACACCCAACTGTACAAGACAAATCTTGATGGATATAAAAAAATCTAATATACAATGTGATAATCTTAACAGGAAACTTTAACAACCCCTTATCCCAAAAAGATAGGTCAAGCAGACAAAAAATTAGCAAAGAAGTAGCAGAACAAAATCACAACTTGGAACAAATGGACTTAGTGGACATATACAGTGTTCCACCAACCACAACTGAACACATTTTTTTAACTGTACATAGGACATTTTCTAAAATAGATCACATACTTGTCCATAGATCATACTTAAGTATATGGAAGAAAACATAAATTATCCTGTGCATACTATCTGACCACAGTGCAATGAAACTGGAACAAATGACAAAAGAAATCAGAAAAAAAACATAAATATATGGACATTAAACCACACAGTCCTCAGCAACCAATGGGTTATGGATGAAATTAAAAAATATCTACAATTCAATAAAAATTCAAGCAAAATTTAGCAGAATTTATGTGATGCAAGAAAAGAAGTTTCTACAGGGAAATATATAGCTGTGAACTCACACATTAGGAAAACAGAATGGAAACAAATAAATACCATATTGCTGCACCCGAAATATCTAGGGGGAAAAAAAGAGCAAACCAAAACAAAAACTCAAAGACAAGAGACAATTATAAAGACTAGAGCATGAATTAATGCAATCAACACGAAGAAAGCAATACAGAGAATACAAATCAAAAAGCCAGTTCTTTGAAAGGCTAAATAAAATAGATAAGCCCCTAGCTAACCTCATAAAAAAGACATAAGAAAAACTCAAATTCAAACAATAAGGAATGAAAAGGGTGAAATTCCCAATGACCCATTGAAAATTCAAAAGATCATCAATAGCTATTTTCAGAATCTTTACTCTCACAGAATGGAAGAGAGAGAACAAATGGACATATTCCTAGAAAAGTACAAATGACCAAATCTGAATCTAGAAGATAAAAGAACTCTCAATAACCCATTAAAAGCCAATGAAATATGAAACGTAATTTTTTAAAAAAAAGACAAAGAAAAGTCCAGGTCCTGATGGATTCACAGCTGAATTCTACAAGAAATTTATGGAAGATATAATCCCAATACCTCTCAAACACTTCAATGAAATTGAAAAGGAAACAATTCTCCAAAAATCATACCTGCAGGCTAGTATTGTACTGAGAGCACAACCAGAGAAAGATGCAACTAAAAAAAAACAACTACAGGCAAATCTCAATCATGAACATAGATGCAAGAATTCTCAAAAAAAATCCTAGCAAATAGAATATAGCAAATCAGTAAGAAGATTATACACCATGACCAGGTAGGATTCATCCTAGTAATGCAAAGATAGTGTAACATACACAAATCTATAAATGTAATACACTCTATCAATAGAGCCCAATACAAAAACCACATGATCATCTCAATCGATGCAAAAAAAGACTTTTCACAAAGTTCAACACTCTTTCATCTTCAAAGTCCTACAGAAAATTAGAATAGATAGTCTCCACTTCAATCTGATAAAAGCCAGCTATGACAACCCAATGGTTAACATAATTCTAAATAGGAAAAATTGTAATCTTTTATCCTCAGATCTGGTACAAGACAAAGATGTCCTCTATTGCGACTCCTATTTAATACACTTCTGGAATCATTAGGTAGATCCATTACACAAGAGGGAGAAATAAAAGGAATAAGAAGAGGTGAAGAAGAGTTTAAACAATCATTATTTGCAGATGAAATGGTACTCCACCTGGAAGACCAAAAAAACACAATCAAGAAGCTACAAGAACTAATACACAAATTTGGTAGCATAGCAGGATACAAAGTCAATACCCAAAACTCAATAAGAGTCCTCTACACACACAACTAATACACTGAGAGAGTAATTAGAGAAACAATACCTTTTACAATAGCACTACACAAAATGAAATACCTTGGAATTAATCTAACTAAAGAAGTCAAAGATCTATTCAATGAAAATTACAGTACGCTGAAAAAAGAGATCATACAGGATTTCAGAAAATATAAACATATTCCCCGCTCCTGCATAGGAAGAAACAACATCATAAAGATGGTGATAGTCCCAAAATTGATATACAGATTTAATGCAATCCTTATCAAAATACCAACAACGTACATCACAGAAATAGTGAAATCATTCCTAAAATTTATTTGGAAACAGAAAAGACCTAGAATAGCAAAGGCAATCCTAGGCAAAAAAAAAAGGCAGGAGGCATTACAATCCTGACTTGAAATCATACTACAAAGCTACTGTGATAAAATCGGCATGGTATTACAAAAAGACAGACCTGATGATCAGTGGAATAGATTAGAAGATGCAGAAGCAACTATAAAGCCACTCAGCCAACTGATCATTCACAAAGGGGCCAAGCATGCTTACTGTAAGAAAGATAGACTCTTTAGCAAATGGTGCTGGTCAAACTGGCTCTCTATATGCCAAAAACTAAACTTGACCCAGATCTATCACCATGCACTAAAGTAAAGTCAAAATGGATTAAAGACCTAAACATTAAAACAGAAACACTAAGTCTCCTGGAAGAGAAAGTAGGTAGAAATCTTGAAGACATAGGGGTAGGCAAACTTCATGAACAAAAACAAACTGCATGGAAACAACGTGAAAGAATCAACAAGTGGGACCTCCTCTTATTGAGAAGTTTCTGTATGTCAAAAGCAATTCCCAAGAGTGAAAAAACAACCCACAAATAGGAAAAAATCTTAACTAATAAGCACTCAGACAAAGGTCTCCTATCTAGAATTTATACAGAAATAAAAAACATTAGGGTCCCCCAAAAAATTTTGGCGGAACTGGGGATTGAACTCAAGCTCTTGTACTTGCCAGGGAAGCACTTATTATGCTGAGCCATCTCCCTGCCCCCACAGCTTCAAAATTTAAAGACACAATCCAAAAATGGGCAACCAAGATGAACACACACATCTCAGAGGAAGAAATACAAGAACAAAATACATACGTGAAAAAATGTTCCACATCACTAGCCATTTGTGGCATGCAAATTAAAGTAACCCTGATATATCATCTCACCCAAGAAAGAATGACTATCATAAAGAAATCAACCAACAACAAATGTTGGAGAGACTGTGGGGAAAAAGGAACCCTTCTCCACTGCTTGTGTGAATGCAGACTGGGGCAACACTAAGAAGTCAGTGTGGAGACTCCTCAAAAAATCTAGGACTGGAAAGGGGGATACAAATGAACGACCACTTTGTATCTGTACATTCCAAATAGGACAGATATACAGCTGTGTTCTCTTTATTCAATGAATAGAGAGATTTGTTCTAATAGTGTTTGTGGACGGGATATCATGTCTGCATCTAATACAACAAATAACCACTAAGACAACAATATGCAATGCATTAATTATTGAAACTGTGCCAGTAATTGGTTTTGAAACTGTCTCATAGGTATTTGTTTCTCAATAAAATTTAAAAAAAAAAACTAGGACTGGGAATCCCATTCAATCTAGCTAGCCCCATTCTGGTAATTTTCCAAAAATAACTGAAAACATCATATCATATTGACATATGTGTACCTATGTTTATAGGAGAACAATTTGTGATAGTCAAATCTTGGAAATAACCAAAATGCGCATCATCTGAGGAATGGATAAAAAGTTGTGATGTTTTTATTCAATATGATATTACTCAACTATCAAGAAAAATAAACTCAAAGCCTTCATATATAAGTGGATGCAACTTGAAGATATACTAGTAAGTGAAATAAACCAGACCCACATGTGCAAATATTGTATTGTGTCCCTAGTGTAAGAACTCAAAGGAGAAAGAAAGATTGAAATGTATAACACTATTAAATGGAAAGCGTGAACTTAAGGATTAAACAACAAAGAGAGAGAAAATAGAAATGTCAGGAAATATGGCAGGGGCAAAATCATGCATTTATATAAACAAGATGGTTAAGGCAATGGTCCTACGCAACTCTATCAGGTTTTTGAAAATAGCTGGTAACGTATAGAATTCTCATCCTGACTAACTATAAATGCTGGTATCTGTGAACTAAGCTACCAAACTGAGGATAGTAATGTGTAATACTAAAACCATGTTTGACACCTTTCATCTTAGTCTTCTAAATGTATACTGCTTCTAATGTCATGCCAATTATTGCTATACTCTCTTTGAAGTAAATATTTGTAAGAAAAAAAGGTAATGAAAGAAAACAAGAGAGAAGAAAAAAAGTCATAGGATTCTCCTGCTACACTGTTGTATATGGTTTGATATCTAAAATTTTGTGTAAAAATGTGTAATTGTGTTTTACAATTATAGGGATTTAACTTTTAGAATATCCATGGTTGTTGAAAAACAGCAGTTCCATGTTATGTCTAAGATGTTTGATATTCAGAAAGATAGTGTGGTTCAGCTCAACTGCTACTGTTACAGGATAATAATATCATTAAGCTTCTCTTCTGGATGTTTAACAACTAAAGATTGCAGATTAAAAATGAGAGAAAAAGAGGGTCTACAGGATAGTCAATATTTTGTCCCTAGCCCTCCAAAGTCAGTGAAGACTCAGAATATAAGAGTAACTGTGCTGTGACATCTTGTAACCCAGTGATGTCCCAAATGTCTCCTTAATCTCCTCTGATCAAGGTGATTGTGGGGCCACAGAGGAAAGTGATTGATGATGTAGAGTGAGCCAAGGAGAGTCACCTAGAAAGAAAACATTCTCTCAGTATTTCACACAGAGCAAATTGGTCAAGCAATGGCCGTGACTCATCCACATGGCTGACACTGACAAAGGATCTACAAATTGCAGTACAGGGTTTCAGGGTAAAACCTGAGGGGATTTGACTGACCTTTTCAGATACAAAAGTTATGTCTTTACTTGTGTAGGTCTTGCTTTAACTTGGTCTTAACCATCCAGCAGAAGATAAGTGTAACCACGAGGTATAAAAAGCAAAGCTATATTAATATGCTGAGCTGTAAAAGGCACAAGTCATCCACTTCAGACAATTGCTATTTCTGCTGATAACCCACTACTATTATGGACTATTGGACTGTATTGGGTTACTTTGCTGAATTCATGTACCTACAATATTTTATCTGGCATCAAGTATGAAAACGTCCTTTAATGACTTCTCCAAATATAACCTCTCTAATGATGGAACAACCATCTCTGTCAAAACAATACAAAAATGAGGGATATAAAGTAATATA
>NW_004524617.1:14313770-14320651 GCF_000260255.1 Octodon degus | reverse complement strand
ATTAGTTAGTTAGAATAGATATACACCTATCTTCTATTAGTTCAATGAGAAGAAAGGGTTGTACAAATACTGCTTAGACAAGATATCATGTCTGCATCTTGTCTTCTGAATAACTACTATGAAGACAACAATGTGCAATGTATTACTTATTGTAACTGTCCTACTAACCTGTTTTGAAACTGTTTTGTTGTTATTTTTCTCATTAAAAATGAATAAAAAGTTAAAAAAAGAAATAGAAGGCAGGATTGTTGTCAGTAAACAATTAATAAAGACATTTTGAAAATAACAATAGAGAGGCTGGGGAGATAGCTCAGTAGAATAAGCACTTGCCTGGCAAGTGCATGGTTCTGAGTTCAATCCCCAGTACAGCAAAAAAAAAAGTAACATGGTAAATGTTTTCCTAGATGATACAAAGAAGGCTAATCTAACAGTAATAGAAATTAGAAAAAAAGAAAGAAAAAATAGTACAAATGACATGAAAATATATTTACTGAAATAATAGCTAAGAACTTTTCAAATAAGGTAAAAGAATTCAACATACATAAAAGAAAGCATACAGAATGCCAAATAGCCACAATCAGGAAAGTCTCAGGAGTCCAAAAAAGAACAGAATCTTACCAAGTGGTTAAAGCAACACATCTCTTATAAAGTAAAACACATTACAATTAAATCAGAATTCTCAAAGTGAACCTTAAAGGTTAGAACAGTTTCGAGTGAAATGTTTCAAGCCCTTAAAGAAAGTAATTTCCATCCCAAACTTACATATAAAAAATTCTTTTTAAATTGATGGAGAAATAAGACGCTTTCACGATAAAGAGCAAACCTACGCTCAAAAAAGAATCTTTCAAGGATACCCTAAAAAGAGATAACAATATTAACAAGACAAAAAGTCTAATAGAATGGATTGCAGTACATTGAGCTCCATAGAAACAGCCCAGGACAAGTGAGAGCTGGATGGGCACTGGCCGACTCTGTACTTCACTGAGGAAAACAAGTAAACATAGATAAAGGAGATCCTAAGAAGCTGAGAGGCAAAATGTCATCATATGCATTCTTTCTGCAAACTTTCCAACAGGAGGACAAGAAGTACCCAAATGCTTCCACTAACTTCTCAGAGCTTTCTAAGACATGTTTAGAGAGGCAGAAGACCATGTCTGCTAAAGAAAAAGGAAAATTTGAAGAAATGGCAAAGGCAAACAAGGCTTATTAAGAAAGAGAAGTGAAAACTTATGTTCCTTATAAAGGAGAAACAAAAAAGTAATTCTAGGATCCCAGTGTGCCCAAGAGGCCTCCTTCAGCCTTCTTTTGTTCTGTTCTGAGTTTTGCACAAAAATCAAAGGAAAAAATCTTGGTCTCCATTGGTGATCTCACCAAGAAGCTTGAAGAAATGTGGGGTAATACTGCAGCAGATGACAAGCAGCCATATGAGAAAAAGGCTGCTAAGCTGAAGGAAAAGTATGAAAAGAACATCGCTGCCTACCAGGCTAAAGGAAAGCCTGATGCAGCAAAACAGAGAGTTGCCAAGGCTGAAAAAAGCAAGAAAAAGAAAAAAGAGGAGGAGGAGGAGGAGGAAGATGAGGATGAAGAGGAGGAAGAAGAAGATAAAGAGGATGAGGAAGATGAAGAAGAGGATGATAATGAATAAGTTGGTTTTAGCACAGTTTTTTGTCTATAAAGAATTGAACACCCCCCATACAAAACTCACTCCTTTTGAAGAAAAAAAGTTGAAATGTAAGGCTGTGTAAGACTTGTTTTTAAACTGTGCAATGTCTTTTTTTGTATAGTTAGAACACTACCAAATGTGTCTTTAAATGGCCCTGTCCTGGTGGTATTTTCAATTGCCACTATCCTTGCCTGCTACACTATGAGGGTTGTAAATTAGCATGGAAATTTATAGCAAGTTCCTGTTGGTGCACAGCACAAAGTAGTTACATATGAGGACAGTATATTTGCATCTTCAGTTATCTCTGATGCAGCTTATATGAAATAATTGTTCTGTTAACTGAATAACATTGTGTAAGTGCAAAAAAAGTTGTAACTGTTTTGTTGACATGCTGAATGCATCCAAGTAAATACAATTTCTTATTTAAAAAAGGTCTAACAGAAAGAATATTCCAGGTAGCATGAGCAGTTAAGTATAAGGGAAAGGTAGAGAATCAAAAACAGAAAATTAACATAATGGCTAGAGTAAGACAATTCATATCAGGAATAAGTCTCCAATGTGAATGATCTCATTTTCCCTATTAAAATGTATTAATAGTAGATAAATGTATTAAGAAACAAAATAGAACAATATGATGTTTAATACATTTAACCAAAAAGAAACTCATAGAGTAAAAATCAAATGATGAAAAACAATATTCCATGCAATAATAGCCCCTAAAATCCTGTGTAACTATCTTACATTCTGACAAAGATGTACTTTAATCCAAAACTCATCAAAACAGACAAAGAAGACCACTACATATTGGTTCAGGGAACAATCCAACAAAAAGAGACAATAATTATTAACATACACGCACCAAACAACAGTGCATCCAACTTAATAAAACAAACAGAGCATTACCAGACATAAAAGATCAAACAGACAAAATCACAATTATATTAGAGGACATCAACATCCTACTATCAGAAGTAGATCAGCTAGACAAAAAGTCAACAAATAAATACCAGTTGAATAAAATCTTTGTTTTTTAATATTATGGATAATTTTTATCCATAATTTTATTGAGAAACAAATACCAATGAGAAAAATTCAAATCAAATTGGTAGGACAGTTCCAATAATTAACACATTGCATACTCTTTTCCTACTGCTTATTTGCTATACAAGATGGAGACATGATATCCTATTTACAAACACTATTACAACAAATCCCTCTATTCATTATGTAGTGGTTATTGGCTGTAAAAGATGCAGATATGATATCCTATCCACAAACACTATTAGAGCAAATCCCTCTATTCTTTAAGATGCAACTATATAACCATGCTAACTATTTTTGAATACACAGATACAAAATAGACATTCATCAGTATCCTCTATTTTCCGTAGTTCACTTATTCGAATATTATAAATGTGTTAATTCAGCAAAATATACTAAAAGAGTCCAGTATTGCTTAGTATTATTGGGTCTTCTGCTTGACTGACAGTGTCAGAAATTGTTGACCTGAGCCCCCTACAGTTTAACATAACACCATGGCTTTACTTCTTGTACTTCATTTTTATACTTTTCTGCTGGATGGTTAAGAACAAGATAAATCAAGACCTATGTTACCAGAGTTGTAGCTTTTGGACATGATAAGGTCAGTCAAAGACCTTCAGGATTTATCCTGAGATCCTGTACCTCAGATTGTGCATACTTGGTCAGTGTCAGCCATGTGGATGAATCATGGCAATTGCTTGGCCAGGGTGCTCCCCGTGAAAGCCTGAGAGAATGTTTTCTCTCCATGTGACTCTCCTTAGGCACACTATACATCATTGTTAACTTTCCTCTTTGGCCCCATAATCTCATGGATTAGAAAATTTGGGACACTACTAAGTTACATGATGTTACAGTACAAGATCTCATATGTCCTGAGTCTTAATTGAACTTGGAAGCCTAGGGCCAAAATGTTGGTTTTCCTTGTGGGTCTCCTTTTTGTCTAATTTTGGTCTGCAAACATAAAGTTGTAAACCCACCAGGAGAGAAGCTTATTGTTATTACCATACAACGTAGGCTGTTAATTTTATCCTATCTGTCTGAATATCAGACATCTTAGGCATAACATGGAGCAGGTATTTTACATCAAGTATTGATATGTTGAACTTCAAGTCCCTACAGATTATGATGAAAAAAACATTTAAAAAATTGAAATATATTTGAAAAATAGGCCTAATGTTATGTAATTATTATATTTACACATAAGTCCAGAAATCTAAACATATACAACCTTAAAGAAGGACAGTCCAACAAAATTCTTTCTCCTGTCTCCTGCTTTCATTGACCACCCCCTTCTTTTTGAACAATCACCTACCCAAGAAATGGCACAGCAGCAACTGGCATTGCATGAAAAGCAGCCCATATTCAGAAGAACAGAATGACAGGCACTCCAAGCATGAGCCTACTACTACAAATTGCCATCTTCAGTGCAGTTGTTTAGTTCACAGGTGTCTGTATATATAGTTAGTCAGGGTGAGAATCATTCCAATTAACTACCAGATTCAAAAATCTTCTGAAGATTCTCAGGTTCATTGCCTCACCCATCTTTGGCATTTAACTGTATGGCTTGCCCCTGTCATGTTTCCTACTTCTTCTCCTTGATCTCTTTTCATCGTCTAGTCCTCAAGTTGTTGCTTTCCTTTTAGTTTTATTATGCCTTTCTATTCGTATTTCTTCTTTTGAGTTCTTATACTAGGGAAACTATACGATATTTGCAATTGTGTATGTGGTTTATTTCACTTTTGAGTATATCTTCAAATGCAATACACTTCAATATAAAGGCTTTGTGTTTATCATTCTTTATAGCTGAGTAATACTCCATGGTATAAAAATACCACATCTTTTTCATCCATTCCTCAGGTGATGGGCATCTTGGTTTTTTCCAAGATTTGGCTATCACAAATTGTGCTGCTATAAACATAGACACACATATATAACTATGATATGATGCTTTCAGATCCTCCAGGAAAACTCCCAATAGAGGAATAGCAAGTTTAAATTGGATTTCCAGTCCACGTTTTCAAAGGAGTCTCCACACTGATTTCCATAATGGTTGCGCCAGTCTACATTCAAACCAGTAGTGGAGAAGGGTTCATTTTTCCCCACAGCCTCTCCAATATTTGTTGTTGGGTAATTTCTTTATGATAGCCATTATTTCTGGGGCGAGATGATATCTCAATGTGGTTTTAATTTGCATTTCACGAATGGCTAGTGATGTGGAGCATTTTTCATATATTTATTCGCTTCTTTAATTTCTTCCTCTGCGAAGTGTGTGTTCATATCGAATGCCCATTCTGGACTGGGTCTTTAAATTTTGGGGCCCTAGTGAATTTTAGTTCTTTACAAATTCTAGAGAGCAGACCTTTATCTGAGTACTTATTTGTCATGATTTTTCCAAATTTGTGCGTTGTCTTTTCACTTTGTTGGTAATTCCTTTTCACATGCAAAAGGGAGAGAGAAGTGCAAAAACTTTTCAATAAGAGGAAGTTCAAGTTGTGAATTCTTTCAAGTGTTTCTCATATGATTTCATTTTTGTCCATAAAGTCTTTGCCTACCCCTATATCTTCAAGAGTTCTTACTACTTTCTCTTAAAGGAGACTTAGTATTTGTGTTTTAATGTTAAGATCTTTAATCTGTTTTGACGTTAGCTTAGTGCACAGTGATAGACCTGGGTCAAGTTTGAGATTTTGGCATGTAGAGAGCCAGTTTTTCCAGAACCACTTGTTAAAGAGGATATCTTTCTTCCAGTGAGTATGTTTGACCCCTTTGTCAAAGATAAGGTTGCTCAGTGTGTTCGTAGGGGCTTCAGAATCTTCTAATCTATTCCATTGATCCTCAGGTCTATTTTGTTGCCAGTACCAAGCTGATTTTATCACATTAGCCTTGTAGTATAATTTCAAGTCAGGAATTATAATGCCTCCAGCCTTGTCTCTATTGGTCAGGATTGCCTTTCCGATTCTAGGTCTTTTCTTGTTCTAAATAAATTTTAGGAAGGATTTCTCCACCTCTATGAGGTATGTTGGTGGTAGTTTGATAGAGATTGCAATTAATTGGTACAGCAATTTTGGGAGTATGGCCATCTATTCCAATTTTCTGTAGGACTTTGAACATAAATGAGTGTTGGACTTTGTCAAAAGTCTTTTATGCATCGATTGAGATGAGCATGTAGTTTTTAGTTTTTGCTCTATTGATATACTGTATTAAATTTATAGATATTTGAATATTGAACCATCCTTGCATTCCCTGGGATGAATCCTACTTGGTAATGGTGTATGATCTTCTTGATGATTTGCTGTATTCTATTTGTTAGAATTTTATTGAAGATTTTTGCACCTATGTTCATGAGAGAGTATGGATCTTGCTATACTCTCAAAATTCACATCTATGTTCATGGATAGTATGGTTCTTCCTATCCAGGAGCAGGGAAATCTTTCCATTTTCTGAAATCCTCTACGATCTCTTTTTTCAGAGTACTGTAATTTTCCATATAAAAATCTTTGACATCTTTAGTTAGATTAATTCGAAGAGATTTCATTTTCCATGGTGCTTTTGTAAAAGGTATTGTTTCTATAATTTCCCTCTCAGGGTGTTTGTTATCTGAGTAGAGAAATGCTATAGACTTTTGAATATTCACTTTGTATCCTGCTATGCTACTGAATTTCTGTATTAGTTCTAGTAGCTACTTGGTGGAGTTTCTTGGGTCTTCCAAGTAAAGAATCATGTCATCTGAAAATAATGATAATTTACCTTCTTCTTTGCCTATTCTTGTTGCTTTTATTTCTCTCTCATGTCTATTGGCTGTAGCTAATGATTCCAGAACTATGGTGAATAGGAGTGGTGATACAGCACATCATTGTCTTGTATCATATCTAAGAGTAAAAAATTTCAGGTTTTACCCATTTAGAATTATGTTAGCCATTGGGTTTTCATAAATGGATTTTACCAGATTGAAGTAGAGGCCATCTATTCCAATTTTCTGTAGGACTTTGAACATGAATGAGTGTTGGACTTTGTCAAAAGTCTTTTATGCATCGATTGAGATGAGCATGTAGTTTTCAGTTTTTACTCTATTGATATAATGTATTACATTGATAGATATTCGAATATTGAACCATCCTTGCATCCCTGGGTTGAATCCTACCTGGTCATTGTGTATAATCTTCTTGATGATTTGCTGTAT
>NW_004524617.1:14309164-14313670 GCF_000260255.1 Octodon degus | reverse complement strand
TCAAAGCCTTTATATTGAAGTGGATGCCACTTGAACATATACTCATAAGTGAAATAAACCAGACACACATGTGTAAATATCATATAGTCTCCCTAGCATAAGAAATCCAAAGAAGAAATACAAATAGAAAGATATAATACAAGTAAAAGGAAAGCAGGATCTCAAGGACTTAACTAATCAAGTGAGGGAAAGGAGCAGAGCTATGAAACATGACAACGTCAAGCCATACACTTATATGTAGAAGATGAGCAAGGCAATGATCCTGAGAATCTTCAGAAGATTTTTAAATCTAGCAGTTATTCAGAAAGATTCTCACCCTAACTAACTATATATACTGATACCTGTGATCTAAGCTACTGCACTGCAGATGGTAATTTGTAATAGTAGTTTCATGTCTGGAGTGCCTGTCATTCTGGTCTACTGAACATGGGCTGCTTGTCATGACATGCCAGTTGCTGCTATGATGTCCCTCAGGTAGATGTTTGTTCAAGGAAAAGGGGTGGTGAAGGAAAGCAAGAGACAGGAAAAGGAATATTTTGGGACTGTCCTGCCTCAAGGTTGTATATGGTGAGAGTTTTGTACTTATGTGCAAACATGTGAAACACATGATTCTTTAGGACTATTTTTAAAATATATTCTAATTTTTAAATGTTTTTTATCATATTCTGTAGGGACTTAAAGTTCAGCATATCAGTACTTGATGAAAAATATCTGTTCCATATTATGCCTAAGAAGTTTGATATGCATACAAATAGTGAGGTTAAGCTTAACATCCTAAACTGTTTGATAATAACAACAAGCTTGTCTGCTGGATGGTTAACAATCTAAGTTTGCAGATCAAAATTAGATAAAAAGGAGGGCTGCAAGGAAAGCCTACATTTTGGCCCTAACCTTCTAAGGTCAATTAAGACTCAGGACATATGAAAACTTTTACTGTAATGTCATGTAACTCAGTAGTGTCCCAAATTTTCTAATCAAGGAGATTATGGGGCCAAAGAGGAAAGTGATCGATGATGGAGAGTGTGCCTAAGGAGAGTCACATGAAGAGAAAACATTTTCTCAGGCTTTCACAGAGAGCACACTTGCCAAGCAATGGTCGTGACTCATCCACATGGCTGACACTGACAAAGGTTGTACAATCTGAGGTACAGGATCTCAGGATAAAGTCCTAGGGGATTTCACTGAACTTATCAGACCCAAAAGCTACAACTCTTGTTGCATAGTTCCTGCTTTACCTTGCTTTTAACCATCCAGAAGAAAAGTATAAAAATGAAATATAAGAAATAAAGCCATGCTGTTATGTTGAGCTGTGGGGGATTCAGGTCAACAATTTCTGACGTTGCCACTTAAGCGGAAGGCCCAATACTATTATGGGCTACTGGACTGTTTTAGAATATTGTGCTGAGTTTACACACCTAAATTATTCAAATAATGGAACTTAACAAAAAAAGGGTATACAGATGAATGTCCATTTTGTATCTGTGTATTCAAAGTGGTTAGGATTGATATATAGTTCCATTCTGTTAATGAATAGAATGATTTGTTCTAGTGGTGTTTGTAAGTAGGATCTCAAGTCTGCATCTTGTACAGCAATAACCACTAAGAAGAATGTATGCAGTGTGTTAATTACTTAAACTGTCCTACCGATTTGATTTGAAACTGTCTCATTGCTATTTGTTTATCAATAAAATTATGGCAAAAAAAAGTAATGGCTCCCTAAACTACCCCAAAAAGAAAAAATATTTTTTAAAAAAATATTTTGCCCCTTCCTCATATTAACCTTTAACAGTGTTTCACAACAATTTGTGATGCAGCATTTTAAAAGCACAATGTAGGCTTACATGTCCTACAATATAGATTTTTAAAAAACATCTTTATCTTAGAAATAATTGATATGTTCCAGGAAAACCCGAAGACCTCAAATTAATTTGTAAACTAAAGGGTAAAAAATGTAGAAGGCTCCTAAATGTCTTCCCTTTGTATTTCCTGAAAGACTGCCATGCCCTTTTAATATAATTCCTCAACTCCTGAAGAATAGAATTCCTGCTGTTTCATCTTGGTGGAATCCCTATGGTGCTGTGAAGTATGGTAAATAAGATATTATTCCCTTGGAATTGTCCATAAGAAGTAATTTACTTGTTGGACCCATACCACACCATTTTACTTCCATAGGACAATATATTTTTTCTGGTTAAAACCTAAGATTATGTATAGCAAAATGGAAAAGTTAATGAAGCAAGAATCATAGAAAAATATAAAAAAGAAGCAGATTTAAATCCATCCCAAAATGTATTAGCTACATAGCCTTGCATAAGGCATTTTTAATATTATTTGATTTCAGAAAAGTTATAGTTGCTTTTATCAGTGGTGTCAAAGCTGATTTGTCTTGAAAATTCCAGAGAGACTTTTAGAATTCCAATGCTGGGGCCCTATCCCAGTCAAAACTCTCTAGGTTAGATCTTAAGCAAAAGCAATTCTTAATACTACTGAGGCAATTCTTATATGTTGTCATGGTTGTGACCCACCAACTTAGCTCTGTAAATTCTCCTTTAGCTTGGTGTACTGGAATGTATCTATAGGAACCAGTAATATGTATAGTTTGTGTATGCTTAACATGTGTTCTCTATGTTTTCCCCATAGTAACCACCTTTTATTGAAGAGTATGTTTCATATGATTCTGGATATCTCCCTCATCTTATACTGGGTATTGTTTCTTTGATAAACTATAATCTAAACCATTAAGCATGCTCAGGCAATGATTAAAGCTATGCTCAAGAGATACTGAAGAGCCTTTAAGAGTCTGAAGTCTGAAGTTTCCAAATAAAACACCCTGAATTCAGTGTTTTCACTTTGTTGAATTCAACAAGAGATATATATTCAGTGATCAAATTCACAATATCCTGCAAAGCTCTATTTATGAGAGTGGTCCAATTCAATCAAACTCTAAGCTTTCTTCTGTTAACATTTACATGGTTGGCATCTGGGTCCAGAAAATCTAAATCCAGTGCCTATTCTTAATAATAAACACATATCATCCCAGAATAAAGAGTGAAGCATTCTATTTATTTGTCTTGTAATTTATATTTGGTGACTAACACTTTCAGAATTGTGACAACTATTTGGACACAATAGTGCACACCAGTTATTCCAGCTACTTGGAAAGTTGAGGAAGGAGGATCACAAGTTCAAGGCTAACATTGTTTTGGGATATGACTGATTGATATAGTGTTTGTCTAATATGCACAAACCTCTACTGTCATAGATAAAACACATGTTGCCATTTAGATATCCTCTCACAAATATAAAAAATTATGCATATGTGATTAAATTAATTGTTCTCAGATCACTTTCATCTAAATGCCTAATCCATCTGCCACTAATTTATCCTCTAACTTCAAGCAGTTTGTTGTACATGCTTGTGATTCAATTTCCCCTTGTTCTTCTGACCATTGGACAAACATTCAGGACAAGGACAGAAGCTGTGCTTAACTTCAGAACTATAAGGCTCTTAAGATATCTTTTGAAAAAGGGCATAGCTATATTTGTATTTAAAACTGAAAGTTACCTAAAAGGTACATAAACCTGAATGTAATCAGGCTTGTTTTTACTTACTACTCAAATCAAAAGAGACTTGAGGGAACTGTTACTTGAGAATTGGTCTATAGTGAATACTCTCTAGACATTTTTCACATTTCTCTTTATATCTCAATGTCATCTAATGTCTTCCACATACATATTAAAACATTATATGAGGAAGGGAAACGTAAGAAAAATACTAAATAGACATGATAGAGTTAAGACAAAAACGTCCCAAGGGGGCCAGCAGAAGAGTGAGAGGAAAAGAAGAAAAAAAGGAAGTCAGTGCTCTTGGAACAAATGAAAATAAATGGTGTTGTCCTGTTTCTTCCAAATTTCTACCATCCCCAGGACTGTCCAAATAGCTCAGCAGAATAAAGGGTCTGCAAGCAGTCGTGGGGGGGGGTTTCATTCCTCAGCCTGCTGTGCCAGCCCCACCCCGGGGCACACTGAGAAGGCAATTGAGACTGGGCGTGGTGGCGCGCTCCTGTAATCCCAGCATTTGGGAGGCTGTAAACAGGAGAATCACTACAAGTCTGATCTAGTAATGACACCATGAACACCCTGTAGGCCCTTCCCTAAAAAATATAGAAACAAAAGCATTTCTACCACTCCCCATAGCTATTCCTTTCTAAAATTCTCCTATAATATTCTAGACAACTCCAATGTGACTAATTGTTTTCTTTATTTTTGCATCCATTTACCTATAAAAGTTTCAAGCATATCCTTCTTTATTGCTAAGCAATAATCCATTGCATAAAGACACCATATCTTCTTTTTCAAAATTTTATTGATAAACAGATAACAAGGAGACAGTTTCAAATCAAATCAGAAGTACAGTTTCAACAAATAACACACTGCATATATTCTTCTTAGTGGTTAATTGCTGTACAAGATGTGGACTTGAGATCCTATTTACAAACACCATTA
>NW_004524617.1:14306900-14309064 GCF_000260255.1 Octodon degus | reverse complement strand
TACTTGCCTCCAGGAATGATTTTGGGAGGATTGCTTCCTTTTCAATTTCATTGAAGAGTTTGAGGAGTATAGGGACTACATCTTCTGTAAATTTCTTATAGAATGCAGCACGGTATCCATCCGGGCCTGGACTTTTCTTTGGCGGTAGGTTTTTTATTACATCTCGTATTTCATTCGTTGTTATTGGGCTATTTAGAATGATTATATCTTGTTGATTCAGCTTTGGTACTTTGTACCTTTCTAGGAATCTGTCCATTTCTTCTGTGTCTTCTATTCTGTGACAGTAAAGATTCCCAAGGTAACTATTGATAATCTTCTGAATTTCCACTGGGTCTATGGTACTTTTACCCTTTTCCTTCCTTATGGCATGGATTTGATTTTTTTTCCCCCTTGTTGACGAGGTTAGCTAAGGGTTTTTCGATTTTATTTAATCTTTCAAACAGCCAGCTTTTTGTTGATTCTTTGAAGTGTTAACTTTGTCTCCATTGAGTTCATTTCTGCTCTAATCTTTATAATTTCTTCCCGTCTATGGGCTCTGGGTTTCTTTTGCTCTTCCTTTTATAGTTGTTGAAGGTGCAGCATTAGGGTGTTTATTTGTTCCCTTTCTGTTGTCCTAATGTGTGAATTCACAGCTATAAAGTTCCCTCTGAGGACTGCTCTCATCGTATCATATAAATTCCGTAAGTTGTGGTTTAATTTTCATTGAATTGTAGATATTGTTTAACTTCTTGTTTAATTTCTTCTGTAACCCACTGGTTGCTGAGTAGGTTGTCATTTAATTCCATGTATTTAGGGTTTTTTTTCTGGTTTCTTTTGTCATTTATTTCCAGTTTCATTCCAACATGAACAGATGATATGCATCAGATACTTTATGTATTCCCACATAAATTTAAGCATGAACCTTGAACCAGTATGTGGTCAGTTTTAGAAAATGACCCACGTGCAGCCAAGAAAAATGTGTATTCAGATGTGTTTGCGGGATCACCCTGTGTATGACCACCAAGGCCATAATTTTTCAAGCTCTGGTTCAGTACTGTCATTTCTTTGTTAATTTTTTTTCTGGCTGATGTATCTTTTGGGGATAAAGGGATGTTAAGGTCTCCTGTTAAGACTGTGGTATTGGTTATTAGATTTCTCATGTCCATTAAGATTAGCTGACTCCGCGGCACTTCCCCCACCCCGTCCGCCCAGTGAGAATTTCACCCACATTTCAGGAATCTCCAGACCCAGTCCTAGCCCAGGTCTGGTGAGTGTGTGGGAGAGCTTCCTGCTACCCTGCACAGTCAGGACATACCACTGGTCCAAGCCCAGAGACAGCGTGGGTCAGTCCTACGGAAAATTTCAATAGATGGCCTCTACTTCAATCTGGTAAAAGGTATTTATGAAAACTCAACAGCTAACATAATCCTAAATGGGGAAAAACTGAAATCTTTTACTCTTAGATCTGGTACAAGACAAGCATGACCTCTATCACCACTCCTATTCAATATAGTTCTGGAATCATTAGCTACAGCCATTAGACAAGAGAAAGAAATAAAAGGAATAAGAATATGCAAAGGAGAAGTTAAATTGCCTTTATTTGCAGATGACGCGATACTTTACTTGAAAGAACCAAAAATATCCACCAACAAGCTACTAGAAATAATACAGAAATTCAGTAGCATGGCAGGTCATAAAGTCAGTACCCAAAAGTCAGTCGCATTCCTCTACACAGACAACAAACACACTGAGAGGGAAATAATAGAAAGAATACCTTTTGCAATAGCACAGAAAAAATTGAAATAATTTGGAGTTAACAGAACTAAAGAAGTCAAAGATTATTTGAAGGAAAATTACAGTACTCTTAAAAAACAGATCATAGAGGATTTCAGAAAGTCTAAAGATATTCCATGCTCCTGGATAGGAAGAACCAACATTGTGAAGATAGCCATACTCCCAAAATTGCTGTACAGATCTAATGTAATCCCTAATAGATTACCACTGACATATCTCACAGACATAGAGAAATCATTCCAAAAATTTATCTGGAACCAGAAAAGACCTAGAATAGCAAAGGCAATTCGGGTCATTAAAGACAAGGCAGGAGGCATTACAATTCCTGACTTGAAATTATACTACAAGGCTACTGTGATAAAATCAGCATGGTATTGGCATCAAAATAGAC
>NW_004524617.1:14305515-14306450 GCF_000260255.1 Octodon degus | reverse complement strand
AAGCCACAAATTTGGAAAAAAATCATGACAAATAAGTACTCAGACAAAGGTCTGCTCCCTAGAATCTAGAAAGAACTAAAAAACACTAGGGCCCCAAAATTTAAAGAGCCAATCCTGAAATGGTTGTCTGAGATTAACACAAACTTGGCAGAGGAAGAAAATAAAGAACAGAATAAATATATTAAAAAATGCTCCATATCACTAGCCATTCCTGAAATGCAAATTAAAACCACATTGAGATATCATCTCACCCCAGAAAGAATGGCTATCATAAAGAAATCACCCAACAACAAATGTTGGAGAGGTGGTGGGGAAAAAGGAAACCTTCTCCACTGCCGGTGGGAATGTAGACTGGTGCAGCCGTTATGGAGATCAGTATGGAGACTCCTTAGAAAAGTTGTTCTGGAAATCCCCTTTAAACCAGTTATTCCTCTACTGGGAATTTTCCCAGAGGATCTGAAATCATCAGTGATATGTGTGTGCCTATGTTTATAGCAGCACAATTTGTGATATCCAAATCTTGGAAAGAACCATCACCTGAGAAATGGTTGAAAAAGATGTGGTATTCTCACACAAATGGAGTATTATTCAGCTATTAAGAATGATAAACTCGAGGCCTAGCCCAGGTCTGGTGAGTGTGTGGAGAGCTTCCTGCTACACTGCGCCGGCAGGACCAGTCGCAGCCCAGGCGCAGCGTGGGCCGGACCCTCTCCCGCACCCTCGGGCCGCCCCCACCACTCCACCTTACCTGCCCCACCCCTCCCGGCCAGTAGAAAATTCTGCCGACTTCTGGGAACCCCCAGACCCAGTCCTAGCCAGGTCCGGTGAGTGTGTGGAGAGCTTCCTGCTACCCTGCGCCAGCGGGACCAGTCCCAGCCCAGGCGCAGCTTGGGCCGGACGCTCTCCCGCCCCCTCTGGCCGCCACCCACCACTCC
>NW_004524617.1:14296035-14305415 GCF_000260255.1 Octodon degus | reverse complement strand
CAGTAGCCCATAATAGCATTGGGTCTTCTGTTTAACTGGCAATGTCAGAAATTATTGACCTGAGTCCCCCACAGCTCAACATAACACCATGGCTTCACTTCCTATATTTTGTCTTCATACTTTTCTCCTGGATGGTTAAGACCAAGGTAAAGCAGGACCTGTGCAACAAGAGTTGTAGTTTTTTGGTCTGAGAAGGGTTTTTTGTGACTAATTGTTTTCATTTCCTAATAGCTGATAGAAAAATGAGACTCTTCAGTGAAAACATTAACAGATCTCCCAATTTGCTATAATCAGTAAAAAGAACATGTGAGATTTTTCAGTTTGGAAACTGTTTTCACGAAACAAAACCTCTTTGACTCTTTAGAGCAAATATACTCAGAAATACAAATTTTAAAAGTGTTTTCAATCTTGAAACATACTGAATCAGCTTAGAATTGCATTTAAATATTGAATAGAATGCTCTCCTTTTAAAGTAAAGACTCAAACCAGTAGTTTATCTGTTTAAATGATTACTTTCCATAGTAAGTAACAGCTAGCCATGTCACATGTAGTGACAGATCCCATTTTTGTCATAGCACAAGCATGAGATGCTAGTTAACTTTAAGAACTTTTTACTGAACACACTCTTTACTTTTATCCCTTGAATGTGTCATGTCTTAGAAATTTACATTTCTATTACATATTAGTTTAATATCAAGTTCTTTTTTGCAAAGTAGCCAGGTGACAAGCTTGGACATAATTTGTAGATCACTAAAAATACTTTCACCTCTGGTCAGTAATATTTTTGGATATGAGACTCACCTGAGCCAAAGAGGTTGATAATGTCCAGTCTTTAATGTCTACAATCCCTGTCCAGAAAAATCCATGGACAGAAATGTTCCTCAACCTAGAAGCTTGAAAAGAGTTAGAAAAACATTAACACTCTAAGGAATTCACCTAGAGCTACAAAAAGTTTTAGCACCTGTCAAGGCCATAAGAATCACTATATTTTGAAGAGAGAATGATGATCTAGAAACAATTTCGGGGTGGGGTCCCAGTCTCAGTCATAGGTTGGATGAATTATCTTTGAGGAAACTTAGCATTCTATTCCAAAGAGGTTTTATGTTGATTAAAGGTCATTATGGTCAATAATTCCCAGGTTATGAGTTCTAAGATATATCCAATATTAACATTCTATGACATTATGAGACTTTATTAACCTTTGAAGCCCATTATTAAATTATATCAGACCATTTTCTGGAGTACATTTGGGCCTAAAGGTGAGGAAACAAATAAAATAGCTTTCACTAGGAATATGAGAACATCAGAGAGAAGGAAAGAATATTTTTGAAAAAAGTGGGAAGAATCCAAAAACAATGTCAGCCAACATATTTAACCTCACTTTATGATGAAAAAGACCTACTTAACATGTTAGAAAGATTGTGCCTTGCTTTTAAAATAAAGTTTTCAAATAGCTTTTATTATTGTTTATCTTTAAATGTGTTAAGCAGATTTCTAATGAGTGCAGTATCTTGAGCATTTCAAAAATTAAAAATCATAAGAGAGAAGCCAAATTTATTTCCATATTTTGCATCATCAACATAACTCTTTGCCCTTCTGGATTATGTAGCCAATTAGTAATAGTTTATTGTTTACTTGTTTTGTATTGTACTTGTTTTGTATTGTTTACTTGTACATTGTACTGGACACTCAGAATGTGGAAACAATGAGAAAAACAGTGTCTTAAGGGAGTTCACAGTTACATTGAAAATACAGATATCCAGTGCATAATGTGATCATCAAGCATGTATGTACTGTACATGTATACTTGCAATTAGATATATTTATAAGTATGTGTGTGTATATATGTATGAGTCCTCAAAAATTCTCACTAAAGTAGATAAAGGAAAAAGATCAACAAGAATAAATTTTGGTACATATTTGAAGCAACTGAAATTCTCAGACTCTGCTGATGGGAGGGTAAATTTGTACAACTACTTTGAAAAGCCACTTAGCACTGAGCATATGCATACTCTACAATCCAGAATGCACAAGAATGTTAACATAAAACTATTCATAGTAACCCCAAATTGAAAAGAGCCCAAATGGTTCTCTATAGTAAACTTTACAATTTATATGGGCATATTCATTTAATCAAAAGGTATACAAATATGAAAATGAGACAACTGCAAATACAAACAACATTACTAATTTCTCAAACAAGATGGTGAGAGAAATAATCCAGAAACAAGAGAGTACAGATCATAGTATTAGTTTAATCTATGATATAAGAGATCAGGTTAATGATTAGCCTTTGGGGAATAATGACTGGAAGGGAGGAAATGATAGCTTCTTTAGTGGTGAGAACTGTCCATTATCTGGATACTAATTATATAAGTGTATCCATTTCATGAAAATTAATTGAACTGTATGCCTATAACATGTAAACTCTTCCATTCATGTATGTCAATAAAATTTATATTAAAATATGCATATTTATATAGCTCTAAATCTAAATACATTCAGGACAAACATAGCCTATCATAAATACATTACCAAGAAATCCTATATGTAGCAATTGGAACCCTACATGTAGCAATAAAAATCCAGTATGTAGAAATATATAGGAATCTCAATCAGTTGGAGAGTGCTTAAGATGATATCTCAGGGGAAGTTAGTTTGGAGTCAAGTTGTCAAGAAAGTTTACAAATTGGAATAAGATTTGAGAATAAGGTTGGGGTGGCAGTTTAGGACTATTAAATTTGATGTTTTAAAATAAGAAAAGTAGTTTATGTGCATAAGCACTAGTCATGATGTGGTCTGAGTTATGATCCTTAAAATTTTGGAACTTGAAGGAGTGCAAATTATAAAACTAATTTTGAGTTTTAATTCCCCATTCTTACTGTGGATTCTGATGGCAGTTATAGTTTACTATTTCATCACAGACCACTACTCTTAGGACTGACACCAAGCTTTACTGACCTTTATATTTTTGGCATCTTAAACAATGGCTAGTGCATGGTAAATCCTCAGAAAAATGTTTGCTAACAAATAATGGCATACCTAATGATTTGTTTGATCTAGCCATATAGAAACTGGCACTATTTGTCCCATGGATCATTAAAATCATGGATTTGGGGATATAAGAGACTTTTCTGAAGCAAGACACAGGCCCCAGCTGTGGACCAGAAGACAAGGAGATCCTGCAATTTCTCCTCCTGACCAGCAATCAACCCAGTGCCAGGTGAGACAGGACCAGTGGAGCAGGTGGTGCTATGTTCAAATCGCAGCCAGCTTTAGGCAAGCAGCAGCTGCTAAGGGTTCCTACAGGCCTGAGTAAGTCCTCCAGACACAACCAGCCAGGAGCAGCCTTAGTCAAAACCTGCCAACAGTTTTCCCATCTGTCTGCCTCACACTACTTACAGCACTGCACATATCCCTCCACCGAGAGCACTGGGACTCATGCTCCCAGACCCAGAATATCATCTTGCTCAGGTATCTGGTATCTTGGCTCCTCAGGGCTAGATACTTGGTGACTGACAGCATGATCACTAACTTGTCTCCTCTAGTAATTCATGCTATTGGGGAAAATGCAAAACATCTTAAAGGGCACCAGTATCTTTTTTCCATTTCTCCCCCTTCTCAACATTTAAATTTATATAGCTCTAGGTACTGTAAAGAACCGAGGTGTCAGAGACAAGAAGATTCAAAAACATTTAGCCTCTTTGGGGCCAGTACTCCTGCTTCTGAGAATTTATAAAAAGGAAGTATTCTAACAAAGAAAAAATGCTATATATCACAGGCATCCAATGAAGTGTTACATAATAAAAAGTAAATATATTTAAATAATCTAAACTTTCCACAGTGTGAAAACTATTCAGTAATTTCTGGCATATTGCCTCATTGCAGTACTCTGAAGTTATTCACAATAATTACAAAAATTACTTTTAAATGGAAATGTACATAGTAGAGTGGTATTTTCAAAGCATAACTTAAATTGTATCTATCTTCTGATTGCCATCTGTTAGAATATCTATGAATACAGATAGAGACTGGGAGAGAGCATGAAATAAAATGACATTTGATGCTTGAGCACTGTGGAATTATGGGTATTTTTATTCAGAGCATCTCTTAATTCTTTTAAGACTGAATAGTTGACAATGTGTCATCTCTGAATTTGCATTAACATAACATTATTTCCTTTGTTTCAGTTAGTACACCAATTAGCAACAAGAGAAAGAAACTGTGTAAGAATTTGGAGATTTCTATTTTAAAATCTACTTTCTTATTACAATTTTCAGGGTTTAAGAACTGTGTCATTCAATTTTTTACAGTACATTTCTCATACATAGTAAATGCTGCACAAACTTTTGAATTGAGGGAAGGAACTGTTCCCCACCTCATTATGAGAAAAAATTGCTAAAAGGTGGGGGAAAGTACAGTTAAAGTAATTAATATAAAGGTTCTGTCTTGGATTGCATTCCTGAGTAAGTAGATCTTGAAACAGGGCTTCAAGTGCAAGTAGTTTATATGGGTGGTGATTCTAGGAAGTTCTGATAAGAGACTATGCCAAAAAAGGGACAGAAGTTGATCAGGGTACATTGTTAACCACTACAACTATGGGTAACTGAGGCTCACTCCTACAGAGGACTTCTAGAACATACTCTGTGACATAACTCAGTTATCCTACCATAAAGGAAAAGGAAGTTGAAAACTTTATTTACCACATTCACAACCCATCATTAGTTGAAAGCTGTTTCTGGAGCATTCACTGTTTCTGTACCTGGGTTGAGCATAAACCCAACATGAGTGGGAGGAAAACCTCACCAACAGGAACAGCATGTGCTTCCTGTGAGAACACCAATAAGTGGCTATAGGATAGAGGTGTTGACAGTGCGGACTACAGGGACTATATGACAGGTTCCACATAGGAAGCTCATACAGAGAGATCAGCCCAGTGGCAGAAGAATTTGAAATTATCCTTTTCTCTTTTTTTGTATTTAGGACAGGGTCAACAGGGTCTCAGTGCATAGATCAGACTCATAATGATCCTCCTGTTTACACCCTCCCAAGTGCTGGGATTATAGGTGCATGCCACCATGCCCAGTCTCAATTGCCATCTCAGCATGCCCCAGGGACGGGACCATCATGGCAAGCCCAAGGACCAAACTCCCGGCCCCTGCATCTGCCTAAGCAGGTGCTTTAATCTGCTCAGCTATTGGGCCTGCCCTGAAATGATCCTTAAGGGGTAGGAGAATTCAGGTAAGTATTCCAATCCCCACCTCAGAAGGTTGTTGGTGGTGTATGTGACTTCACAAGCACCACTTTTGGCACTTAATGGAGGCTCAGAAAATTCTATTTTCAATCCTTTCATTAGTCAGGAATATAGAGATTATTGACATCTCCCATCTATCAGTACCCTAAAACTCCAAGAGACAGGATGCAGAAGGTAGAGCATGAACCATGTTGGAGCTATGTGTGCACAAGTGCCACCCAAGGAGTGAGAAGTAAAGGCTAGAGAAAGTCTCTATGTGGTACCATGATCAATTCTGATGAAACAAAATAACTTCTAGTGGAACAGAGGGGAGGAAAAACTATGGAAGACAGGAAGAATAGAGATTTAGCGGCTTCCCAAGACTTAAATCAAACTCTATCCAAAATGTTTGAGAGATTTGTGTTAAACTAGCTAGGATGGATTGTGATTCCCTTCCATATGAAGGAAGTGTGACCTTTGCTTATCAAGGATGAACAAAAAAGTGAGCTAGGTGCAATGGGACAAGTCTGTAATCCCAGTTACTCAGTAAGCCAGTACAAGAGGATCAAAAGTTCAAGCCGAGCCTGAGCAATTTGTTGACACCCTGTCTCAAAATAAAAAGAAAGGAATCTGAGAATGTAGCTTATCTAACATGTTCAAGTCCCTGGGTTCAAACTTAAGCAGCACCAGGGGTGGGGTGATAAAAAGTGGTGAGAGGTTACAAGATGGACCTCAGTTTCTCCTGGTGAGTTTAGAAACTTTAGAAAGTGTCCCCTGGCATTATCCCAGCCATTCACTCACATTAAAATTAACAGAAGGGGCTTAGAGGGAAGTACTAGAATCATCTTCTACTAAGCTTTCACTATTTTCAAAATTCATATGAAGATTAATTCTGCATGGAGAGTCTGAGCAAAATCAATCAATGGTGATCCTCGCTGCCTCCATGGCAAATCTAGAGTTCATGTTGAGCTTAGGGGATAGGCTGAGAAAGGGGATATATTGGCATGGAGCCCAGATTCTAGCAAAAAAAAACATGGAGTAAGGAAACGATGAGGACCTTCATTGTTTTTCATCATAATTATATTGATAAACAAATAGCAATGAGACAGGTTCAAATCCAATTTGTAGGACAGTTTCAATAATAAACACATTGCATACATTCTTCCTAGGGTTAATTGCTGTACAAGCTGTGGAAATGATATCCTATTTAAAAACACCATTAGAACAAATCCCTCCATTCATTAAGAAAATGTAACTATATATCTATCCTAACCACTTTGAATACACAAATACAAAATGGACATTCAACTGTATACTCTTTTTTTGTTAAGTTCCATTATTTGAATATTAAAAGTGTGTAAACTCAGCAAAATATTCTAAAAGAATCCAGTAGCACATAATAGTGTTGTGTCTTCCGCTTGACTGGCAATGTCAGAAAGAGCGGACCTCAGTCCCATACAGCTCAACATAACACCATGGCTTTATTTCATATATTTTGTTTTCATACTTTATTTCTGGATGGTTAAGACCAAGGTAAAGAAGGACCTATGCAACAAGAGTTGCAGCTTTTGGGTCTGATAAGGTCAGTGAAATCCCCTCATGACTTCTCCTGAGATCCTGTACCTCAGATTGTAAAACCTTTGTCAGCGTTAACCATGTGGATGAGTCACGTCCCTGGCTTGGCGAATATGCTCTCTGTGAAAGGCTGAGAGAATGTTTTCTCTCCATGTGACTCTCCTTAGGCACACTCTACATCATCGATCACTTTCCTCTTTGGCACCATAATCTCCTTGATCAGAATATTTGGGACAATACTGACATATATGATACTACAGAAAAAGTTCTCATATGTCCTGAGTCTTAATTGACCTTACGAGGCTAGAGCCAAAACGTTGGCTTTCCTTGCAGCCCTCCTTGTTCTCTAATTTTGGTCTGCAAACTTAGGTTGTTAAACATCCAGAAGACAAGCTTATTGTTATTACAATACAACTTAGGCTGTTAAGCTTAACCTCACTATCTGTCCCAATATCAATCATCCAAGGCATAATATGGAACAGGAATTTTTCATCAAGTATTGATATGTTGAACTTTAAGTACCTACAGAACATGATGAAAAAAATTTAAAAAATAGAATATATTTTTAAAATGGGCATAAAGAATTATGTACTTCTTATCTTTACACATAAGTCCAAAAATCTCACCATATACAACCTTGAAGCAGGGCAGTCCCACCATATTCCTTTTCCTGTCTCTTGCTTTCATTCACCAACCCCTTCTTCTTGAACAACCACCTACCCGAGAGACATCATAGAAGCAACTAGCATGTCATGACAAGCAGCCGATAATAAAAAGACCACAATGACAGGCACTCCAAACATGAAACTACTATTACAAATTACTATCTACAGTGAAGTAGCTTAGTTCACAGGTATCAGTATATATAGTTAGTCAGGGTGAGAAACTTTCCAATTAACTGCTAGATTAAAAAAAATCTTCTGAAGATTCTCAGGATCATTGTCTTGCCCATCTTCTACATATAACTGTATGGCTTGACTTATTCAAGATTTCTAGTTCTTCTCCATTCCCTCTCTTCATTAGTTACTCCTTGAGATCTGGCTTTCCTTTTACTTGTATTATACCTTTCTATTTGTATTTCTTCTATTGAGGTCTTATACTAGAAAGACTATAGGATATTTACACATGTGTGTCTGGTTTATTTCACTTATGAGTATATGTTCAAGTGGCATCCATTTCAATATACAGGCTTCGAGTTTATCATTCTTAATACCTGAGTAATATTACATTGTGAAAAATACCACCTCTTTTTCAACCATTCCTCAGGTGATGGGCTTCTTGGATGTTTCCAAGATTTGGCTATCACAAATTGTGCTGCTATAAACATAGGCACACGTATTTCACTATGATATGATGTTTTCAGATCTTCTGGGAAAAGTCCCAGTAGAGGAATAGCTAGTTTAAATGGGATTTCCAGTCGAAATTTTCTAAGGAGTCTCCATACTGATTGCCATAACTGTTGCATCAGTCTAAATTCCCACCAGCAGTGGAAAACCATTCCTTTTTCCCCACAGCCTCTCCAACATTTGTTATTCGTTGATTTCTTTTTGATAGACATTCTTTCCAGGGTGAAACGATACCTTAATGTTGTTTTAATTTGCATTTCACGGATGGCTAATGATGTGGAGCATTTTTTCATATATTTACTCATTTCTTTAATTTCTTCCTCTAAGATATGTGGGTTCATCTCGGATGCCCATTTCTGGATTGGATGTTCAAATTTTGGAGCCCTACTGTTTTTTAGTTCTTTATAAATTCTAGAGAGCAGACCGTTGTATGAGTACTTATTTGTCATGATTTTTTCCAAATTTGTGAGTTGCCTTTTCACTTTGTTGGCAATTTCTTTTGATGTGAAAAAACTTCTCAGTATGAGCAGGTCACAGTTCTTAATTCTTTCAACTATTTCTTAAGCAATTTGATTTCTGTCCATGAACTATTTGTTTACCGCTATATATTCAAGAGTTCCTCCCACTTTCTCTTCCAGAAGATTTAGTGTCTCTGCTTTAATGTTTAGATCTTTAATCCATTTTGACTTTAGTTTAGTGCATGGTGATAGACCTGGGACAAGTTTGAGTTTTCAGCATGTAAAGAGCCAGTTTTTCAAGCACCATTTGTTAAAGAGGCTATCTTTCTTCCAGGGAGCATGTTTGGCCCCTTTGTCAAGGAAAAGGTGCCTGAGTGTGTGCATATGGGCTTCAGCGCCTTCTCAAATATTCCATTGATCCTTAGGTCGATTTTGTTGCCAGTAGCATGCATATTTTATCACAGTAGCCTTGTAGTATAATTTCAAGTCAGGAATTGTAATGCCTCCGGCCTTGTCTTTATTGCCTAGGATTGCCTTTGCTATTCTAGGTCTTTTCCGGTTCCAGATAAATTTTAGGAATGATTTCTCTAGGTCTGTGAGGTATGTCGGTGGCAGTCTGATAGGAATTGCATTAACTTTGTACAGCAATTTTGGGAGTATGGCCATCTTCACAATGTTGGTTCTTCCTATCCAGGAGCAGGGAATATCTTTCAATTTTCTGAAATCCTCTATGATATCTTTTTTAAGAGTACTGTAATTTTCCTTGAA
>NW_004524617.1:14285145-14287019 GCF_000260255.1 Octodon degus | reverse complement strand
CACACTCACCGGACCTGGGCTAGGACTGGTTCTGGGGGTTCCTGGAAGTCGGCAGAAATTCCTACTCGGCCAATTTCTGTTTTCTTGCATATACGTAAGCATGACCTATTGACCAGTATGTGGTCTATTTTAGAAAATGACCCATGTGCAGCTGAGAAAAATGTGTACTCAGCTGTGTTTGGGTGGAACACTATGTATATGTCGTCCAAATCCATTTGTTTCAAGCTCTAGTTCAGTTCTGTTATTTCTTCTTAAGTTTTTGTCTGGTTGACCAATGTTTTGGAGATGAGGGCGTGTTTTCTCCTGTCAAAATTGAGGTATTAGATATTAGATTTTTCGTGTTCATTAAGATTTTCTTTATATAGTTGGGTGCTCCCGTGTTTGATGCATACATATTTATGAGTGTTACCTCTTCCTCTTGAATTTTTCCCCTAAGTAGTATATAGTGGCCATCTTTTTTGCTTAATCATTGTTGGTTTGAAGCTGAGACTGTCTGAGAATAGGATTGCTAGCTGTGCATTTTTCTGAGGTGCTCAGGCATGTACTACTGTGTTCCATCCTTTGACTTTCAGCCTACGAATGTCTTTGTGAGTTAAAAGTGTTTCTTGTATACAGCATATTGTTGGATTTTGTTTCCTAATCCACTGTGCCAGTCCATTTCTCTTAATTGGTGAATTGATTCCATTTACATCAATAGTTAGAATTGAGATGTATTGACTTACGGTTGCCATGTTATTTACCTGTTGTCATTTACTCCTTTTTCTCCTGTGCTTAATTGCTTACTCTATTTAGTTGGTTGCTTCTGATCTCACTCATGGAGTTCTGATCATTTTGGTACCTTTCTAGAACATCTTTCAGTAGCCTGGGTAGTGTTTGCTTTGTCATCATGAAATTCTTTAGCTGTTCTTTGTCATGAAAGTATTTCACTTCTCCATCAAACTTGAAAGAGAGTTTTGCAGGGTGAAATATTTGGCTGGAGTTTGTTTTCATAGAGGACTTGAATTACTCTGCTCCATGCTCTTCTTGCCTTCATGGTTTGTGAAGAGATGTCGGCCGTAATTCTGATGGGTTTTCCTTTGAACGTGATCTGCTTCATTTTTCTAGCAGCTTTCAGTAGATTATGCTTGTGCTGAATTTCTGGACAATTATAAGTCTCGGTGTGTTTTTCATTGTGTTGAGGTTGCATGGCATTCCATGTGATTCGGTTACCTGAATGCTGGATTGTTTCCTCATATTTGAGAAGTTTTCTGCTATTAATTCTGCCTATATTTTTAATATCATTTGTATTGACTCCTTGTTTCTCATTGATGCCTATTATTCTCACATTCTTCATCTTTGCATCATCTTGCAGGTGATGGATTATTCTTTTCTGCATTGTAGTTGTTTTTAAGGATCCTTTCTTACCTTTTCACTAGCTGCACCAGCATTTTCAAAATCTGAAACTCTGTCTTCACTTTCACTTAAACGGTTTTGCAAGCTTGTGATTGAGATTTAATTTCCTCTATATCTCTTTGACACTGCTTCATGCTATCTATTTCTTTCCTGTTTTGCTAGTTCAAGGAATCCATCGTTTTTCTAATCTCCTCAATTTTTTTTTACCAATGTCTTCTTTAGAAGCACTCATCATTTATTTTACTGCAGTTTTTTTTCTGACTGGGCTTCCTCCCTATGTTTCTGTAGTTGCTTCTTTACTCAGATGCTATGAGTCCTGAGAATTCTTTTTTATTTGAGAAAAGAATTCCCCTATTTCCTCTACAACTTTCTGCTGTTGCTTATTTACTATCGATGGTATTAATTCATGCATTTGAGCCTAGCTAGTGTCTTCTGCACTTGTTCTGTGTGGGCATTTGGTTTCCTAAATATGTTTCTTCATT
>NW_004524617.1:14275235-14285045 GCF_000260255.1 Octodon degus | reverse complement strand
TTTTTTGGTGGAACAGGGGATTGAACTCAGGCCCTTGCTCTTGCCAGGGAAGCGCTTATTCCACTGAGTGCATTTGATTATTTACCGCAGATGTTATGAATTCAGGGATTTCTTTTTTTATTCCCAATGTGAGTTCCTCTATACGTTTCTGCAGCTGTTTCTTTATTTCAGAAGCCGTTGATTCATTGCTTTCAGCTGTGTGATTCCCAATTTGTTCTGTGTTAGTGTCCTCTGCACTTGTTATGGTTGGGCTTCTGTTCTGGGGTTTCATTTTGTTCCTTCTTGTCATTTTGTATAGCACTGTCTTCTGACCTTTGTTATAGATCTTCGTTGTACTTATAACCTTAGCACATACTGAAGTTCAGGTGCACATCTTCAAAGTTTGGATTTATCCAGCTGTGCCTGGCTTGGATCTGGCTGCTGTGCTCAACTCCTTCTTGCTGCTGCCCTTGAGGGTAAACCTGTTGTGCTCCTCTGGCAAGATTTTCTGCTCCTGGACTATGTGGGTGGTTCTATCCTCTACACTCTCTGCAGGGATTGCAGCTGCAGGGTTACACCCCATGCCTATATAACAGGCCAGAGCTAAGCCTGGAGGGGACAAGGTGGAGTAGGGGGAGAGGCAGCTCTCCCACACACTCACCGAGTCTGTGCTATCACTGGGTTTGGGGGTTCCTGGAACATGGCAGATATTCCTACTTGGCGGGTGGGGTGGAAGAGGTGCTGCAGGGTGGTGGTGGGTTTCCCAAGGGGGTGGAAGAGGGTCTCACCCATGCTGCCCCTGGGCTGGCACCAGTAATAGGTCTTGTTGGCACAGGGTAGCAGGAATCTCTCCCACTTACTCACTGGACCTGGGCTAGGACTGGGACTGTGGCTTCCTGGAATGCAGCAGAAATTCCTACTCAGCGGGCAGGTTGGGGGAGGTGCTGCAGAGTGGTGTGGGGCATCCCAAGGGGGTAGAAGTGAGTCTCACCCATGCTGAGCCTGGCTGGGACCAGTAATAAGTACGCCGGCACAGGGTAACCAGAAGCTCTCCCACACACTCACCGGATCTGGGCTAGGACTGGGTCTGGGGGTTCCCAGAACACGGCAGAAATTCCTACTGAGTGGGCAGGGTGGGAGAGGTGCTGCCGAGTGGTGGGCGGGGTCCTAAGGGGGTGAAAAGTGTCTCACCCACGCTGCCCCTGGGCTGGGACCAGTAGTAGGTCTCGCTGGCACAGAGTAGCCCGCAGCTCTCCCACACACTCACCAGGCCTGGGCTAGGACTGGGTCTCCCATGAGGACCTTCTTAACATGCTTCCTGAGCTACAACTGGAAAGCAGAGACTTCTGGTTAAGGCTCCTGGGTTTTCCATGTGTCAGAGAACATTTGTCCTTGGACTTAGCATCAGGTTGGGATTGGACCCCATTTCAGCTATACGTCTCCCTTCTAGCTGTGGCACTCCAGGAAAATTAGTTACTTTGTCAACTGATAAAATAATGGTATTGCAAAGCACAATGATAGATACTAACTCGGCCCCCACCATATGTCAGGCATTACTCTAGCTGCAGCTTCTAGATTCATCATCAGTCTGTTGGACAGCTGCTAATATTACTACTCTTTATGCAGATAAAGAAAAAATGAGGCAACGAGAGAACATGAGAGTATCCTAGGGGTGGGAAGCCAGTAAATAGTATTGTAGATGTGAAGTCTTAGCCAAAGTAACTTGGCTCTAGGCCTGTCCTCTTAGCCACAATGTTCTAACATGTCCCAGAATGTGAAAGAAAAGTGCTCATGAAGGTAGGATACCATAATCTACTTATTGTCTTTTCAAAGATCATGTGGTACACTGAAGAGAAGTTAGACTAAGGAGTCAAACTAACCAGCATCCCTTTATAATTGCTGTGTTGTCTTGGACAAATTATATCACCTGAGACTCATTTTCCTAAGTAAAATCAAAATTATCATCCCTGAGTCAGGGCTACTGGGGAGTGTGAATTTACCAGCACCATAACTGGCATTTAAATGGCTGCTCAGACAAATATTTGGTTTAATCCTTTTCTGCATCAGGCATATGAAGAGCCTTGAAATTGCTCGTCTGTGAGTATTCTAACATTTGAAGCCCTTATCTTTAATAACTCAAAAGGAAACCTGACAAAAGTCATGTAGGCATCATGTCTTTGATCTTTTCTCAAATTTTCCTGGGATTTTTCCTAATGGAAGGAAAATAAGAAATAGGAAAAAAAGAAAGAAATAGTAAAGGTGCTTACTGAGTCACTTGGCTCTGTAATAAATGACACCAAATAAGATAGCCAAGGAGATAGGCATCTTGTTAATGTAATCAGCTGGTATTCTGCCAAATTCCTCTCTCTACCTAAACCTACTGTAAAGTTTATTTAACCTCTGAGAAAGTGTAAAATACTGCACTGTGCTGTAACTTTTTTAAGTATTTCACTCAAATCCCAAATGTTTTAAGACTAATCCACTTCTTTCTTTCATCTTAGGGTAATAAAATCATTATTTAAATCCTGAAAAGGAGTAAGTTTCATCTCTTTAACCCCTGCCTCTGCTGAAACATTTTACCAATTAATTTACAGCAAAGGGTAGGCATACTGTACCACTGCATTTTTTTTTTATCTTAGGGGTCTACAGGATGTACAGGATCTCACTACTAGATCGGACTCATAGTGATCAGCTTGTTTACAGCCTCCCAAGAGCTGGGATTACAGGCACGGACCACCATGCCTAGTCTCAATTCCCATCTCAGCACACCCTGGGAGTGCGGCTGGCACAAAAGGCCTAAGAATTGAACCCCAGGCCTTTGCATCTGCCTAAGCAGGCACTTTAATCCACTGAGCTATTTGGCTGGCCCTTTGTACCACTGCATTTCAGAAAAGATCTTATTTAACTATTTTCTTGAGAGCACTTCATCTTTCCATAAAGGAAATAACTCATGAGATATTTTATAATCTTTATTAGGATGTAAATCACAATTGCAAATATGCATTCATACAAACACCCTGTAGGTGAAGTTACTTGCAATTAACTAGGAATTGTCACAAAACACTGGTCAAATTTGTCAAGTTTGACATAGATTCTAAGACTTAAAAGAAATTTAGGTTGTTAATCTTCCAGAAGAGAAGCTTATTTTTACCCTACAACATATGCAGTTGGGTTTAACCTAACTATTTGTCTGAATATCAAACATCTTAGACATAACATGGAACAGTCATTTTCCAACAAGTATTGATATGTTAAACTTTAAATTAATAGAAATAGTTTAAATGTCTCCCTAAAACTCCCAAAGTTAATTCTGAGGCAACTTTTTGAAGCTATATATTTAATTTCATCCTCAAAAATCAAAGGTTATCCATTAATAATTAACTTAATAAATTTTAAAGTCATTTCAATCATGCCTAAAACCTAGCACATACTGAAAACAAACCTAAGACACAATTAAATTTTCTAAAATATGAACTAAATGCAGTTGGAGAATGAAACTGCTGACCCAAACAGACCTATTAGATTAACCATTGCCCAAAATATCCTGCTTTCAGCATGAGAAGTTGATGCCTACTGAACTAATTTTAGTGGGCTCTGTCCTTGAAAGGTTTTGTCTGTTAGAATGTTGAACTTGTTCCAGGCACCTTCACTCAATTTCAGTTCTGATAAACATTTTCAAGGACACTAGCTGAGGTTTAAAAAAGCAGTTTATGGCCAAGAACTATAGCAAAACTAACTGCTTTAATCAAAGAATCAGACCGCTGGCCATGACCCAGACCCTGTAAGCACTTGACCCTTTAAGCACTCGAATAATTATGGTGAATTACACAGAAATCATTTTTGTGTTAATATAGGCTGAACATGCTAACCTGAAAACTGAAAAACCAAAATGCTCCAAAATCCAAAACTTTTGAATGCTGACAACATGTCACAAATAGAAAATTCTACACTTACCTTATGTTATGTTTCCTATTCAAAAGAGAGGTACATGTAAAATATTATATAAGAATATTTTATGAGTAAGTTAAAAAATGACTATAAAGAGACACAGTCCTAGCCCAGGCCCGGTGAGTGTGTGGAAGAGCTCCCCACTACCCTGCGCCGGCAGGACCTACTACTGGTCCCAGCCCAGGTGCACCGTGGGTTAGACCCTCTTCCACCCATTTGGGATGCCCCCCACCACACCACAGCACCTCCCCCACCTCAGCCACCAAGTAAGAAGTTCTGCCACGCTCTGGGAACCCCCAGACACAATCCTAGGCAAGGCCCAGTGAGTGTGTGGGAGAGCTGCCAGCTACCATGCGCCAGCGGGAACTACTACTGCTCCCAGTCCAGGAGCAGTGTGGGTGAGACCCAATTTCACCCCCTTAGGACGCCCCTCACCAATCCGCAGCACGTCACCACCCAGCCCACCCAGTAAGAATTTCTGCCGCATTCCGGGAAGCCCCACAACCAGTCCTATCCAAGGCCGGGTGAGTCTGTGGGAGAGCTTCCAGCGACTCTGCAACCACAGGACATACTACTGGTCCCAGCCCAGGCACAGTGTGGGTGAGACCTTGTTCCACCCCCTTGGGATGTCCCCCAACACTCTGCAGCACTGCCCCCACCTTGCCCACCGAGTACAAATTTCAGCAGTATTCCAGAAACCACCAGACCCAGTCCTAGCCCAGGCCAAGTGAGCATGTGGGAGAGCCGCCTCTCCCACCTACTAAAACTTGTCCCCTCCAGGCTCAGCTCAAGCCTGGAATACAGGGCTGGGGTGAAACTCTGCAGCTGTAATCCCTGTAGAGACTGAAGAGGATAGAACCAACCACCTAGTACAGGAGCAGAAAATCTTGCCAGAGGGGGACAACAGGTTCAGCACCAAGGGCAGGAGCAGGAAGGAGCAGAGCACTGCAGCCAGACCCAAGCCAGGCACAGCTGGATAAATCCAAACATAGGAGATGTGCCCCTGAATGTCACTACATGCTAAGGATATAACTGCAACAAACATCTACTACAAAGATCAAAACAGTGCTACACAAAATGATGAGAAGGAACGAAATGTAATCTCAGAACCCAAGCCCAACCATAACAACTGCAGAGGACACTAACATAGAACAAATTGGGAATCACACAGCTGAAAGCAATGAATCAATGGCTTCTGAAATAAACAAACAGCTGCAGAAAGGTATAGAGGAACTCAGATTGGGGAAAAAAGAGAAATCCCTGAATTAATAACATCTGCAGTAAAGAATCAAATGCAGAAACATATGGAAGAAAACCAATGCCACACACAATAAGCACGAAGGACACTAGATCGGCTTAAATGTATAAAATAATAGGGTCGATAGTAAACAAGCAACAGCAGAAAGTTAGAGGAACTCAGAGCACAATTATTTTCTAAAATAAAAAAAAGAATTCTCAGAAATCATAGCATCTGCAGTAAAGAAGCAACTAGAGAAACATAGGGAGGAAACCTGATCTGAAAAAAACGCTGCAATAAAAGAATTTATAACTGCTTCTAAAGAAGATACCGATTTAAAAAAAGGAGATTAGAAAAATGACGGATTTCTTGAATGAGCAATACAGGAAAAAAATAGAACGCATGAAGCAGAGTCAAAGAAATATAGAGAAAATTGAAATCTCAATCACAAGCTTGCAAAACCGTTTAAGTGAATGTGAACACAGAGTTTCAGACCTTGAAGATGCTAGTGCATCTACTGGAAAGGTAAGAAAAGACCTCTTAAAAACAACGAGGGTGCAGGAAAGAAAAATCCATCACCTGCAAGATGATGCAAAGATGAAGAATGGGAGAATAATAGGCATCAATGAGAAAGAAGGACTCAATACAAATGAAATTTAAAAAAATATGGTCAGAAGTAATAGCAGAAAACTTCCCAAGTATGAGGAAACAATCTGACATTCAGTAAACTGAAGCATACAGAACGCCAAGTAACCTCAACTCAATGAAAAACACACCGAGATGTATAATCATCAAGACCCCAGAAATTCTCCACAAAAGAATATAATGAAAGCCACTAGAGAAAAGAAGCAGATCACGTTCAAAGGAAAACCCATCAGAATTACGGCTTACTTCTCTTCACAAACCATGAAAGCAAGAAGAGCATGGAGAAGAGTAACTCAAGTCCTCTATGAAAACAAATTCCAGCCCAGACTACTATACGCTGCAAAATTCTCTTTCAAGATTGATGGAAAAGTGAAATACTTCCATGACGAAGAACAGCTAAAGTTTTTCCTGATGACAAAGGCAACACTACACAGGCTACTGAAACATGTTCTAGAGAGGGCCAAAAATGATCAAAGCTCCAGGAATGAGGTCAGAAGCAATCAAGTAAATAGAGCAAGCAATTAAACACAGGAGAAAAAGGAGTAAATGATGAGAGGTAAATAACATGGCCAACACAAGTCACTACATCTCAATTCGAACCATCAGTGAAAAAGGACTCAATTCTCCATGTAAGAGAAATGGACTGGCACAGTGGATTAGGAAACAAAATCCAACAATATGTTGTATACAAGAAACACATTTAACTCAAAAAGACATTCATAGGCTGAAAGTCAAAGGATGGAACACAATAATACATGCCCCAGCACCTCAGAAAAAAGCAGGGGTAGCAATTCTATTCTCAGACAGTCTCAACTTCTAACCAAGAATGATCAAGCGAAAGAAAAAAGGCCACTATATGCTGGTTAGGGGAAAAATTCAAGAGGAAGAGGTAACGCTCATAAATATGTATGCAACAAACATGGGAGCACACAACTACATAAAGCAAATCTTAATGGCCATGAAAAATCAAATTTTCAATACCGCAATTTGAACAGGAGACCTTAACACATCCTTATCTCCAAAAGATAGGTCAACCAGACAAAAACTTAGCAAAGAAATAAGAGAACTGAACCAGAGTTTGAAACAAATGGACTTGGTGAACATATACAGAGTGTTCCATCCAAACACAGATGAATACAAATTTTTCTCAGCTACACATGGGTCATTTTCTAAAATCGACCACATACTGGTCCATAGGTCATGCTTAAGTATATGCAAGAAAACAGAAATTATCCCATGCACATTATCTGACCACAGTGCAATGAAACTGGAAAGAAACGACAAAAGAAACCAGAAAAAAAACTTTAAGTACATGGAAATTAAATGACACCCTACTCAGAAATCAATGGGGCACAGATAAAATTAAACAAGAAATTCAACAATATCTACAATTCAATGAAAATTCAAGCACAAATTAGTGTAATTTATGGGATACGATGAAAGCAGTTCTCAGAGGGAAATTCATAGCTGTGAATTCACACATTAGGAAAACAGAAGGGGAAAAAATAACTACCCTAATGCTGCACCTTCAACAACTAGAAAAGGAAGAGCAAACAAAACCCAGAGCCCAAAGACGCGAGGAAATCATAAAGACTAGGGCAGAAATTAATTCAATTGAGACGAAGAAAACAATTCAAAGAATTAAAGAAGCAAAAAGATGGTTCTTTGAAAGATTAAATAAAATTGATTAGCCTCTAGCAAATCTCATTAAACAGAGGGAAGAAAAAATTCAAATGCAAGCAATAAGGAATGAAAAGGGTGTAATTACCCCAGACTCAGAGAAAATTCAAAAGATTATCAATAACTACTTTGAGAAGCTTTACTCTCACAGAATAGAAGACACAGAAGAAATATACACATTCCTAGAAAGGTACAAATTACCACAACTGCATAGACAACATATTACCACTCTCAATAGCCCAATAACAGCCAATAAAATACGAGCTGTAATTAAAAACCTACTGGCAAAGAAATGGCCAGGTCCGGATGGACTCACAGCTGAATTCTACAAGACATTTACAGAATATGTAGTCCCTATACTCCTCAAACTCTTCAATGAAATTCAAAAGGAAGCAATCCTCCCAAAATCACTCCTGGAGGCAAGTATTATATTGATACCAAAACCAGGGAAAGATGCAACTAAGAAACAGAACTACAGGCCGACCTCCCTCATGAACATAGATGCCAAAATCCTCAATAAAATACCAGCAAATAGAATACAGTAAATCATCAAGAAGATCATACAACTTGACCAGGTAGGATTCATTCCAGGGTTGCAAGAATGGTTCAATATTCGAAAATCTATCAATGTAATACACTATATCAATAGAGCGACAATTAAAAACCACATGATCATCTCCATTGATGCAGAAAAGTTTTTGACAAAGTCCAACATTCATTCAAGTTCAAAGTCCTACACAAAATTGGAATAGATGGCCTCTACTTCAATATGGTAAAAGCTATTTATGAAAACCCAACAGCTAACATAATCTGAAAAAGGGGGGAAAATGAAATCTTTTACTCTTAGCTCTGGTACAAGACAAGGACGTCCTCTATCACCACTCCTATTCAATTTGTTCTGGAATCATTAGCTACAGCCATTAGACAAGAGAAAGAAATAAAAGGAATAAGAATAGGCAAAGAAAAAGTTAAAATATCGTTATTCGCAGATAACATGATACTTTGTTGGGAAAAGCCAAAAATCTCCACCTAGAAACTTCTAGAATTAATACAGAAATTCAGTAGCATAGCAGGTTATACAGTCAATATCCAAAAGTCAGTAGCATTCCGCTACACAGACAACAAATACACTGAAAGGGAAATTATAGAAACAATAGGTTTTAAAATAGCACTGAGGAAAATGAAATACCTTGGAATTAACCTCACTAAAGAAGTCAAAGATCTTTTCAAAGAAAATTTCAGTACTCTTAAAAAAGAGATCATAGAGGAGTTCAGAAAATGGAAAGATATCCCATGCTCCTGGATAGGAAGAACCAACATTGTGAAGATGGCCATACCTCAAAAATTGCTGTACAGATTTAATGTAATCCCTATCAGACTACCACCAACATATCTCACAGACATAGAGAAATCGTTCCTAAAATTTATTTGGAACCGGAAAGGACCTAGAATAACAAAGGCAATACTGGGCAATAAAGACAAGGCAGGAGGTATTACAATACCTGACTTGAAATTATGCTACAAGGCTACTGTGATAAAATCAGCATGGTACTGGCATCAAAATAGACGTGAGGATCAATGGAAAAGATTAGAAGACACTGAAGCCCCTACCAACAAACTCAGCCAACATATCTTTGACAAAGGGAACAAACATACTCACTGGAAGAAAGGTAGCCTCTTTAACAAACGGTGGTGGAAAAACTGACTCTCCAGGTGCCGAAAACTCAAAATTGCCCCAGGTCTATCAACATGCACTAAACTAAAGTTAAAATGGATTAAAGATCTAAACATTAAAACAGAGACATTAAATCTCCTGGAAGAGAAAGTAGGAGGAACTCTTGAATACATAGGGGTTGGCAAAGAGTTCATGGACAGAAATCAAATCGCACAGGAAAGAGTTGAAAGAATTCACAAATGAAACCTGCTATGACTGAGAATATTTTTCACATCAAAAGAAATTACCAACAAAGTGAAAAGGCAACCCACAAATTTGGAAAAAATCATTTCAAATAAGTACTCAGACAAAGGTCTGCTCTCTAGAATCCATAAAGAACTAAAAAAACACTAGGGCCCCAAAATTTAAAGACCTAATCCAGAAATGGGCATCCCAGATGAACACACACTTCTCAGAGGAAGAAATTAAAGAAGCAAGTAAATATATGAAAAAATGCTCCACATCGCTAGCCATTCGTGAAATGCAAATTAAAACCACATTGAGATACTGTCTCACCCCAGAAAGAACGGTTATCATGCAGAAATCACCCAACAACAAATGTTGGAGAGGCTGTGGGGAAAAAGGAACCCTTCTCCACTGCTGGTGG
>NW_004524617.1:14270742-14274787 GCF_000260255.1 Octodon degus | reverse complement strand
TTTTATGTAAAAGATGAGCAAGGCAATGATCCTGAGAATCTCCAGAAGATTTTTTAATCTAGCAGTTAATTGAAAAGATTCTCACCCTGACTAACTATACATACTGATACCTGTGAACTAAGCTACTGCACTGCAGATGGTAATTTGTAATAGTAGTTTCATGTTTGGAGTGCCTGTCATTCTGTTCTTGTGAATATGGGCTGCTTGTCATGACATGCCAGTTGCTTCTATGATGTATCTCGGGTAGGTGGACCTTCAACAATAAGGGGGTGGTGAATGAAAGCAAGAGATACAAAAAGGAATATTGTGGGACTGTCCTGCTTCAAGGTTGTATATGGAGAGAATTTTGGACTTATGTGCAAACTTGAGAAGTATATAATTCTGTATCTTATTTTTAAAATATAATCCAATTTTTAAATGTTTTTATCATATTATGTAGAGACTTAAAGTTCAACATATCACTACTTGATGAAAAATACCTTTCCCTTATTATGCCTAAGATGTTTGATATGCAGGCAGATAGTGAGGTTAAGCTTAATAGCCCAAGTTGTTTGATAATAACAATAAACTTGTCTTCCAGACGATTAACAACCTAAGTTTGCAGACCAAAATTAGAGAAAAAGAAGGGCTTCACGGAAAGCCAACATTCTGGCCCTCACCTTCTAAGGTCAATTAAGACTCAGGACATATGAGAACTTGTACTGTAACGTCATGTAACTCGGTGCTGTCCCAAATTTTCTGATCAAGGAGATTATGTGGCCAAAGAGGAAAGTGATCGATGATGTAGAGTGTGCCTAAGCAGAGTCACATAGAGAGAAAGACTCTCTCAGGCTTTCAGAGAGAGCACATTGGCCAAGCAATGGCCGTGACTCATCGACATGCCTGACACTGACAAAGGTTCTACAATCCGAGGTACAGGATCTCAGGATAAATCCTGAGGGGATTTCACTGACCATCTCAGACCCAAAAGCTACAGCTCTTGTTGCATAGTTCTTGCTTTACCTTGGTCTTAACCATCCAGTAGAAAAGTATGAAGACAAAATATAAGAAGTAAAGCCATGCTGTTGTGTTGAACTGTGGGGGATTCAGGTCAACAATTTCTGACATTGCCAGTTAAACGGTAGACCCAATGCTATTATGGGCTATTGCACTCTTTTAGAATATTTTGCTGAATTTACACACCTATAATATTCAAATAACGGAAAAAAGGGTATGCAGATGAATGTCCATTTTGTATCTGTGTATTCAAAGTGGTTAGGATAGATATATAGTTACATTCTCTTAATGAATAGAATGAATTGTTCTAATGCTGTTCGTAAATAGGATCTCAAGTCCGCATCTTGTACAGCAATTAACCATTAAGAAGAATGTATGCATTGTGTTAATTATTGAATCTGTCCTAGAGATTTGATTTGAAACTGTCTCATTGCTATTTGTTTATCAATAAAATTATGGAAAAATAAATAATAAAGAATGATAAACTCAAAGCCTTTATATTGAAGTGGATGCCACTAGATCGTATACTCATGAGTGAAATAAACCAGACACACGTGTAAATATAGTATAGTTTCCCTAGTACAAGAATTCTGAAGAAGAAACACAAATAGAAAGGTATAATACAAGTAAAAGGAAAGCAGGATCTCAAGGACTAAATAATCAAGAGAGGGAAAGAGAAGAGCTAGGAAACATGAATAAGTCAAGACATACAGTTATATGTAGAAGATGGGCAAGGCAATGATCCTGAGAATCTTCAGAAGATTTTTTAATCTAGCAGTTAATTGGAAAGATTCTCACCCTGACTAACTATACATACTGATACCTGTGAGCTAGGCTACTGCACTGCAGATGGTAATTTGTAAAGTAGTTTCATGCTTTGAGTGCCTGTCATTGCAGTCTTCTGAATATGGGCTGCTGGTAATTACATGCCAGTTGCTGCTATGATGTCTCTTGAGTAGATGGTTGTTCAAAAAGAAAGGGGCGGTGAATGAAAGCAAGAGATAGGACAGGAATATTGTAAGACTGTCCTGCTTCAAGGTAGTATATGGTGCGATTTTTGGACTTATGTGTAAACATAAGAAGTGTATAATTCTTTATGCCTATTTTCAAAATATATTCTAATTTTTAAATGTTTTTTATCATATTCTGTCGGGACTTAAATTTCAACATATCGATACTTGATGAAAAATATCTGTTCCATATTATGTCTAAGATGCTTGATATGTAGACAGATAGGTTAAGTTTAACAGCTTAAGGTACATAGTAATAACCATAAGCCAATCTTCTGGATGGTTGACAACCTAAGTTTGCAGACCAAAATTAGATGAAAAGGAGGGCTGAAAGGAAAGCCAGCATTTTGACCCTAGCCTTCCAAGGTCAATTAAGACTCAGGACATATGAGAACTTGTACTCTAATGTCATGTAACTCGGCAGTGTCTCAAATTTTCTGATTAAGGAGATTATGGGGCCAAAGAGGAAAGTATTTGATGATGTAGAGTGTGCCTAAGGAGAGTCACATGGAGAGAAAACATTCTCTCAGGCTTTCAGAGAGAGCACATTGGCCAAACAATGGCCGTGACTCATCCACATGCCTGACACTGACAAAGGTTCTATAATCTGAGGTACAGGATCTCAGTAAAATCCTGAGGGTATTTTACTGACCTTATCAGATCCAAAAGCTACAACTCTTGTTGCATAGGTTTTGCTTTTCCTTGGTCTTAACCACCCAGCAGAAAAGTATAAAAATGAAATATAAGAAGTAAAGCCATGCTGTTAGGAGCTGTAGGGGACTCAGTTCAACAATTTCTGGCGTTGTCGGTGAACCGGAAAACCCAATACTATTATGGACTACTGAACTCTTTAGATTGTTTTGCTGAGTTAACACACCTATAATATTCAAATAACGGAACTTAACCAAAAAAGGGTATACAGATGAATGTTCATTTTTATCTGTGTATTCATAGTGGTTAGGATAGATATATAGTTACATTCTCTTAATGAATAGAGTGATTTGTTCTAAATATGTTTGTAGATAGGATATCATGTCAGCATCTTGTACAGCAATTAACCACTGGAAGGAATGTATGCAATGTGATAATTTTTGAAACTGTCCTACCAATTTGATTTGAAACTGTCTCATTGCTATTTGTTTATCAATAATATTATGGGAAAAAAAGTAAGTGAAGGAAATAAAATAAATTATTGCTGTAGCAAAAAAAATTACTATGAAACAAATGAATTTCAGATATCTATTTGGATCCTCTTAATTAAGTTATTAATTTATACACATGTCAGTCTTTTTAAAAAGTCCCAAATCCCAAACACTTCTGACCCAAGGTTGTTAGATAAGGCATGTTCAATCTGTAATAGAGCTCCTCAAGCATAACTTAAGGCTACTGCAGGAAAGACAGAAAATATTTAGATGAAAGATGCACTACCTTTTCATTATTAATTCATAATTGGAAAAATACCCTCTACCAGAGGCTATTCAAAATTATAGGAAAATACCTGATCTTTATATTTATCAATGAATTTAGATTTATGGCACAATAGATGAAAATCACATGCTTCCTTTAGGAAATAATGTCCTTGTCCACCATAAGGAAAGAACTACATATTTTATTCCACTGTAATGATACCAGATTTCACTGTAGCTCACTACATCATGGTGGAAACATTAGTTTCCCAGGCCTGCTGTAACAAATCACCATAAACGTTTTGCATAAACAATCAAAATGTATTCCTTCACGGTACTACATACCAAATGCTGGAAGTGAAAGTGTCATCGAGTCAGCAAGACCATGCTCCCCATGAAAAATCTAGAGCTGAGTCCTTCCTTACCTCTTCCTAGCCTCTGTGGTGTCTAGCAATCCTAAAAGCATGGGTTATAGCTATACCATTTCAGTGTCTTTCTCCATTGTCACATTGCCTCTTTCCCTGTTTCTCAGTCTCCTCTCCTTCTTTTTTTTTTGTAGTGCTCCACCTCTTTATTGTTGAAATCACACGCAATTCAAAGTAACTGTCAGTGAGGCTTCTGTTAAAAGATCTT
>NW_004524617.1:14265040-14269452 GCF_000260255.1 Octodon degus | reverse complement strand
TGTTCAAATGTTCAATTTGTTGAACAGTCAGATCCAAAAAGGTATTCTCATTCCTCACACCAATCAGACTTTTAGGACCTTTGCAGCCCATGCTGGTTCCTAAACCACCATTGAGTTTGACCACCACTAGCTTGTTCAACACAGAAGATATGTTATCAGGCAGTCCTCTGGCCTTTATCTTTTCATATGGCTGAATTGAATCTTCTGGAGGTCTTTGAATTTTCCCCCAATCCACAGAAGGTCCCTTTTCTTGCAAAAATCTATGAAATAGCTTCCAAAATCCATCAAGATCTTTTTTAGTGTGCTCAAACTCATGTGAGGGTGCTGTGCTAAGTATTTTTTCTAATTCCTTCTTCACAGATAATTCTAGCTCTTGTCTAATGACTTCTTGGAATTGAGAAGCGCCATCTTGAGACATTGCTTTGCTAAGATCTTGTACAAATCTCGACATGTTAAGTGTTTTACTAAATTACTCTAGGATTTTTTTTCCCAATTTCTAGAGGAGTCACGCTATAGGGCAGATCTTTCTTGATTTTAAACACGCGATATGTTCTTTCTCTTCCTCCGCTTACACTAAAGAGATTATTCAAAGCCTTTAAAACTTTTTTTTAAAGACACCTATGAAAAGCTCCTGCAGTTCAAAAAGACAGAAACTTGGAGCGACCAAGCCTGCCCGAGGACTCCCGGCTACACTGCGGTCCTGACACAACTGTGGAGCAGCTGGAGACTCCCCTCCTCTCCTTCTTATGAGATGTAAGTCTTTGTATTTAAAGCTCATTCTAATCCAATGACCTTATCTCAACTAATTACATTGCAAAGACCCTAGTTCTAAATAAAGTCACTTTCTGAGGTTCTGGGTGGATGTAATTTTTTGAAGGACATTATTCAGCTCATTTTAGTGAGCATTCTCAATTTGCCATGGTGCAAAAGTGTCACAATTTTTACCAGCCTTATATCCTCTGAGGTTTCTTGACTTCATGTAAAGGCATGAGATGGCAAACTGTTTTCCCGTCAGGTATCCAAACTCCAGTGTAATTTAGTAGCCTACAAACAATGCCCAATTCAAAGCAGCATATTAAGCTTGTGCAGTTTTTGCCTCTTTTATATGCTAAGACACCTTTTGCTGTAGGCAAATTTTAAAATTTGATATAGAAAGCAGCAAAAGCAAGGATTTAAAACTAAGTAAGACTCTTTGGATTTTTGGCCAAACCATAACTAATTCATAAAAGCAGCCAACAAGAAGGTGATTATATTGCTCAGTCAAATTGATCATAATGCTACCAGAGCAGTGATTTTTGTTTGTTTGTTTGTTTGTTTGTGTGTGGTGTGTGTGTGTGTGTGTGTGTGCATGTCTGTGTGTGTGTGTGTGTGTGTGTGTGTGTGTACAATCCCGACAAACACCATTGTCATCTGGGAGCTCTTCTGAAAAGCTAACTCTTACCCTCCACCCCAAACCCAGTGAATGAGAATCTTCATTTTAACATTATTCTCCATATGATTCATATGCTCTGTTCTAAAAATTAGATGCCAAGAATAAAAGAGAAATTAGCCATCCCATATAATTTCATGCTTTCTGGCAAGAATGGGCATTTGTTTTGATGAAGGTTGGTAGGGAATGTTAACACAAACACACACACACACACACACACACACACACACACAGGTCCTTTGCCTTCCCAGAGAGCAACAACACCTTTCCAAATGAACAAGTTGTTTCCATGACACCAAATCCTTAATTTGGAGCAAATTCACCAGCCACCCAGAAGCACAATAGCGCCATGTAAAATTTCATATTTATTTTACTTGAGTTCTTGATCTCAAATATTTCCTCATTGAAAAAAGTCCTTGTGGAATAGGTAATATGTAAAGCAGCACTTTAATTGGCAAATGTGTCCACTTTCTTCTCTTAAAAGTGGGTACTCTAAACAGTTCAGTGGTAACTCTCTTGCCATGGTTAATCAATCTGAATAACATGAATGACTAGCAAATTAATTATCACTATGTGTATATGACCTACCCATCTAGCGAATGTTTTTCTTTTCTCCACTGAAGTTTCAGTTGATTTTGTTCATTATATATTCTTAAATTCAATTTCTTCTTTACTGTGAAACATTTTCCTCTCACTCCTCAGAACAAATAATGGAAAAAATTCTCCCTTTTATAGCAGTTGTACTTAACAATACCATGACATAAGAGAAACAATCTCAAGAATGTGACTACAAGAAATTCATTTGCATTAACAACAGCAGGGTAAGATGATAAATCAAGTCCTAGCCTCTCGTTTAAAATTCTAAAATATTTATCTCCACAGCTTTTCTAAATTAACTTACCCAACAAACTTACAAGGAAACAGCAGTGTGTTTAATGCCAACCAGTTAAAAATAGTTAGTCATGTGCTGTAGGGAACAGACCAAAATCAACAGTAGAGCAAGGAGCCATGTATAAAGAGGACAATTAAATAAGCACATACTTAATAGAGCTCACAGAACAACCACAGGCTCAGATGCAGATCTGCTTCAGTTAGAAGGCTCAGAAAAGAGTTGTTAGGAATTCTTCACTGCATTTTCTAGCTCATGACACCTACCAGGCTTTCGCCCACCTGCTCACACACCAAGTAAAATGTGAGAAAAAGAAAGCGCTATTTGAATGCATAATTCCCAAATGCTTAAGGCAGCAGAGGTCTGAATGTGAGAGGTTCAGCTCATTCCTTGCTCCTGTGCTCCTGAGGTTCAACCATTCAATCCCAGGGCTGCGGAGTATGAATCACTGCCATAAATTACTTTGGATTTCTAAATATATGAGCCTAGGGAGAGAAGAAAGCAAGGTGACATTCTCTCCACAACCTTTGAGAGCTGGCTATGTGACAAGAATTAGCACTAGGGGAACCCAGCCATTGGAAGGGAGAGGAAACCCAGAAAATCCCTTCCAGACAGACTGGGGGTAACATGAAACAAGACAAGGAAGCCCAGGAGTGAAGCAGGGACTGACAAAACAGAACTAAGTTGAAAGCTCAACCAGCTGCCTGTCTATCACATAAATTTCTCCTGGAGATGCATTGGCTGCACTTTCCTGCCAAATGTTGCAGGCACCTTCTCATCCCACCTAATGCTCCTTTCACCACTAAGATTCTGCTGGGACTTTGATTGCCCAGGCCACAATAGCTGTTGAACAAAACAAGTAGACCATAATATCATGCTGTGATTCTCTAATCGCTATCTAGTACTTTCCCTAAATTGGGTTGTTATAAAGGGGCACCCCACTTGGACTCTGCACTTGACTTCTGTTTGACTGTCCTGTAACAATCTTTGGGGGAGCTCAGCTCCTGAATAACAATCAAGCTCATATCTTAGCTCCTATCACTCACTGTGAATCAGGTAAAAGGGTTGTCTCCTCCTACTATCTCAAGGGACCACTGAAACAACTGTTGTCCCAGTTGCACCAAGTATAATAGATGCCAGTGCTATAACCCTATGGTCTCTTGCACTAACCCTTCTGCACTATAGCTACTGTCTCCTATTGCCAACAACTGCAGCTTTCTACTTGAGGGCTTTTTCTCAGTCTATAGGAGTGGTAGGCAGAAATTGCCAGGGAATTAATTGTCCCAGAAGCAGTTAACAGCCAGTAAAAAGCATCCTTGCCCCTTGTGAAGGATAACTCTAACTCATGTTTCCTATTATCTCTCAGATGCCCCCAGTGGCACTGAACTTCAGTCATCCACAGTAGTCACCTGCTCAAAAGGCATAGTCTTTATTATCTTTGGTTACAAATTATACCTTTATGTTTTGCAACACAAGCCTCATTTCTAAGCAAGTAAATACCCAATTGCTTTTGTTTCTGTATAGACAAAAGCACAGATGTGTGTGTGTGATATTCTAATATCCTATGGAAAAGAAAGTGTAGCACACATGTCAGAGTCTAGCCATATCACCTGAGGCTTCATTAGTGTCATAAAGCCCTAGCCCACCACAAACTGCCAACAGCTGCAGCTCCTCCAGCTGAGTACTTTCTCTGGACACCACAGCCTGCTCCACTTGTTAATAGTAAGGAGTTAAATTCAGGATTTTCCCTCAACTAGTAACTGAGGAGGTAGCTGTGAAACACATATTCTACATTGGTTCCTGGTATTCCCAGTAGAATTGTGCTATAGTTGCATACTGTTATGATTTGTGTCTAGATGTCACTCCAAAGCTCAAATGGTCATAGACAAACATGCTCAGAGGAAGCTGAATCTAGAGTGTGTGATTGACTTGTGATGCAATGCTAGAATCAAAGGTGCTAAGACTAAGGGTGGGAGATGGCTAAATCAGTCCACTGGAGGATTTTCTGCCGAGTTCCGGGAGCCCCCAGACCCAGTCCTAGCCCAGGTCCGACCCAGTCCTAGCCCAGGTCCGCAGCAGGAAGGAGCTGAGCAC
>NW_004524617.1:14234460-14240895 GCF_000260255.1 Octodon degus | reverse complement strand
TCACAAGTCCGCATCTTGTACAGCAATTAACCACTAAGAAGAATATATGCAGTGTATTATTTGTTGAAACTGTACTTCTGATTTGATTTGAAACTGTCTCATTGCTATCTGTTTATCAATAAAACTGTAGAAAAAATACTACATGCCCCAGCACCTCAGAAAAAAGGTGGAGTAGCAATCTTATTCTCAGACAGTCCCAACTTCAAACCAACAGTGATCAAGGTAAAAAAGAAGGCCATTATATATTCACTAGGGGAAAAATTCAAGAGGAAGAGGTACCACTCATAAATATGTATGCACCAAACAGGGGAGCACACAATTATATAAAGCAAATGTTAATAGACATTAAAATTAAAATATCCAATACCACAATCTTAACAGGAGAACTTAACACTCTCTTATCCCCAAAAGATAGATCAACCAGAAAAAAACATGACAAACAAATAACAGAACTGAACCAGAGCTTCAGACAAATGGACTTGGTGGACATATACAGAGTGATCCACCCAAACACAGCTGAATACATATTTTTCTCAGATGTACATGGATCATTTTCCAAAATACACCACATGCTGGTCCATAGGTCATGCTTAAGTATATACAAGAAAACAGAAATTATCCCATGCACATTATCTGACCACAGGGCAGTGAAACTGAAAATAAATGACAAAAGAAACCAGAAAAAAACCTTAAATACATGGAAATTAAATAACACCCTACACAGCAACCAATGGGTCACAGATGAAATTAAACAAGAAATTCAACAACATCTACAGTTCAATGAAATTTCAAGCACCACTTATCATAAATTATGGGTTATGATTAAAGCAGTTCTCAGGGGAAATTCATAGCTGTGAACTCACACAATATGAAAACACAACAGGAAAAAATAAATACCCTAATGCTACACCCTTAATGACTACAAAATGAAAAGCAAACCAAATCCAGAACCCAGGACGGGAACAAATCATAAAGGTTAGAGCAGAAATGAATTCAATTGAGATGAAGAAAACAATTCAAAGAATTAAAAAAGCAAAAAGTTGGTCCTTTGAAAGATTAAATAAAATCGATAAGTCCCAAGCTAGCCTCATCAAAAAGAGAAATGAAAAATTCAAATACAAACAATAAGGAATGAAAAGGGTGTAATTACCATAGACCCAGTGGAAATACAGAAGATTATCAATAGCTACTTGGAGAATCTTTACTCTCACAGAATAGAAGACACAGAAGAAATAGAAAGATTCCTAGAAAGGTACAAATTACCACAACTAAATCGACAAGATATAACCACTCTCAATAGCCCAATAACAGCCAATGAAATACGAGATATAATTAAAAACCTACGGGCAAAGAAAAGTCCCGGTCTGGATGGATTCACAGCTGAATTCCACAAGACATTTAAAGAAGATGTAGTCCCTACACATCTCAAAATATTACATGAAACCAAAAATTAAGCAAGCCTCCCAAAAGCATTCCTGGAGACAAATAATATACTGATACTAAAACCAGGGAAAGACACAGCTAAGAAAGAGAACTACATGCCAATTTGCCTCATGAACATAAATACTAAAATCCTCGATAAAATCCTAGCAAATAGAATACAGAAAATCATCAAGAAGATCACACACCAAGACCAGGTAGGATTCATCCCAAGGATGCAAGGATAGTTAAGTGTTTGAAAATCTATAAATGTAATACACTATATCAATAGAGCGAAAAGTAAAAAAACCATGATCATCTCCATTCATACAGAAAAGAATTTGACAAAGTCCAACACACATTCAGGTTCAAAGTCCTACAGAAAATTGGAATAGATGGCCTCTAATTCAATCTGGTAAAAGACCTTTATGAGAATCCAATGGCTAACATAATCCTAAATGGGGAAAAACTGAAATCTTTTACTCTTAGATCTGGTACACGACAAGGATGTTCTCTATCACCACTAATACTCAATATAGTCCTAGAATCATTAGCTACAGCCATTATGAAATAGAAAGAAATAAAAGCAATTAGAATAAGTAAACAAGTTAAATTATCTTTATTTGCAGATGACATGATACTTTACTTGGAAGACCCAAAAAACTCCAACAAGAAGCTATTAAATTAATACAGAAATTCAGTAGCATACCAGGTTATAAATTCAATACCCAAAAGACAATAGCTTTCCTCTACACAGAATACAAACACATTGGGAGGGATATTATATAAACAATACCTTTTACAATAGCACCGAGGAAAATGAAATACATTGGAATTAATCTAACTAAAGAAGTCAAAGACCTTTTCAAGGAAAATTGCACTACTCTGAAAAAATTGATCGCAGAGGATTTCAGAAAATGGAAAGATATACGATGTTCCTGGATGGGAAGAACCAACATTGTGAAGATGGCCATACTCCCAAAATTGCAGTACAGATTTAAAGGAATCCCTATCAGACTACTTCGAACATACCTCACAGAGGTTGAGAAACCATTCCCAAAAATTATCTAGAACCAGAAAAGACCCTGAAAGGCAAAGGTAATATTGGGCAATAAAGACAAGGCAGGAGACATTGAAATTCATGACTTGAAATTATACTATAAGGCTACTGTGATAACATCAGCATGGTAATGGCAACAAAATAGACCTGAGGAACAAATGAATAGATTAGAAGACACTGAAGACCCTTGGAACACACTGAGCCACATTATCTTTGACAAAAGGGCCAAACATACTCACTGAAAGAAAGATAGCCTCTTTAACAAATGGTGCTGGTTAAACTGGCTCTGTACATGCTGGAAACTCAAAATTGACCCAGGTCTATCACCATGTACTAAGTTAAAGTCAAAGTGGATTAAAGACCTAAACATTAAACAGAGATACTAAATCTCCTGGAAGAGAAAGTAGGAGGAACTCTTGAAGACATAGGGGTAGGCAAAGACTTCATAAACAGAAATCAAATTGCACGGGAAACAGTTGAAAGAATTAATAACTCTGACCTGCACTTACTGAGTTTTTTCACGTCAAAAGAAATTACCGACAAAGTGAAAAGGCAACCCACAAATCTGGAAAAAATCGTGACAAATAAGTACTCAGACAAAGGTCTGCTCTCAAGAATCTATAAAGAACTAAAAAACACTATGGCCCCAAAATTTAAAGACCCAATCCATAAATGGGCATCCGAGAAGAACACATGATTCTCACAGGATGAAATTAAAGAAGCGAATAAATATATGAAAAATTGCTCCACATCGTTAGCCATCCAAGAAATGCAAATTAAAATGACACTGAGATATCATCTCACCCCGGAAAGAATGGTTATCATAAAGAAATCACCCAACAACAAATGTTGGAGAGGCTGTGGTGGAAAAGGAACCCTTCTCCACTGCTGGTGAGAATGTGGACTGGTGCAACCACTATGGAAATCAGTGTGGAAATTCCTTAGAAAAATTGGACTGGAAATCTCATTTAAACTAGCTATTCCTGTACTGGGAATTTTCCAGAGTATCTGAAAACATCACAGGGATATATGTGTGCCTATGTTCATAGCAGCACAATTTGTGATAGCCAAATCTTGGAAACAACCAAGATGTCCATCATCTGAGGAACGGTTGAAAAATATATGGTATTTTTACACAATGGAGTATTATTCAGCTATTAAAAATAACAAACTCGAAGCCTTTATATTGAAGTGGATGCCACTTGATCATACACTCATAAATGAAATAAACCAGACACATATGTGTAGATATCATATAGTTTCCCTAGTATAAGAACTCAACTGAAGAAATACAAATAGAAAGGTATAATACAAGCAAAAGGAAAGCATGATCTCAAGGACTAACGAAAGAAGACATGGCAAGGATAAGAGTTAGGAAACCTGACAATGTCAAGACATACAGTTATATGTAGAAGATGGGCAAGGCAATGATTCTGAGAATCTCCAGAAGATTTTTTGAATCTAGAAGTTAATTGGAAAGATTCTTTCCCTGATTAACTATATATACAGATACCTGCGAACTAAGCAATTGCACAGCAGATGGTAATCTGTAATACTAGTTTCATGCTTGGAGCGCCTGTCATTTTGGTCTTCTGATTACGGGCTGCTAATCATGACATGTCAGTTGCTGCTATGAAGTCTCTCGGTTACATGGTTGTTCAAAAAGAAGGGGATGGTGAATGAAAGCAAAAGACAGGAAAAGGAATATTGTGGGACTGTCCTGTTTCAAGGTTGTATATGGTGAGATTTTTGGACTTATGTGTAAACATAAGAAATATATAATTCTATATGCCTACTTTTAAAGTATTTTCTAATTTTTAAATGTTTTCTATCACATTCTGTAGGGACTGAAAGTTCAACATATCAATACTTGATTAAAAATACCTATTCTATATTATGCCTAAGATGTTTGATATGCAGACAGATAGTGAGGTTTACCTTAATAGCCAAACTGTATGGTAATAACAATAAGCTTGTATTCTGGAATGTTAACAACCTAAGGTTGTAGAACAAAAAAAGAGAGAAAAGAGAGCTGCAAGGAAAGCCAACATTTTGGCCCTAGCCTTCCAAGGTCAATTAAGACTCAAGACATATGGGAACTTGTACTGTAACATCTTGTAACTCGGCAGCATCCCAAATTTTCTGACCAAGGAGATTATGGGGCCAAAGAAGAAAGTGATCAATGATATAGATTGTGCCTAAGGAGAGTCACATGGAGAGAAAACATTCTCTCAGGCTTTCACAGAGAGCACATTGGCCAAGCAATGGCCGTGACTCATCCACGTGGCTGATACTGACAAACCATCTGAGGTACAGGATCTCAGGATAAATCCTGAGGTGATTTCACTGATCTTATCAGAGCCAAAAGCTAAAACATTTTTGCATAGGTCGGGCTTTACCTTGGTCTTAACCACCCACCAGAAAAGTAGAAAAACGAAATATAAGAAGTAAAGCCAGAGAACCAGTCCTAGCCCAGGTCCGGTGAGTGTGTGGGAGAGCTTCCGGCTACCCTGCACCAGCAGGACCAAATACGGGTCCCAGTCCAGGCGCAGCATGGGTGAGACCATCTTACACCTCTTTGGGACGCCCCCCACCCCTCCGCATCACCACCCCCACCCCGCTTGCCAAGTAGGAATTTCTGCCCCGTTCTGGGAAACCCCAGACTCAGTCCTAGTCCAGGTCCCGTGAGTGTGTGGGAGAGCTTCCAGCTACCCAGCACTGGCAGGACACACTATGGGTCCCAGTCCAGGCACAGTGTGGGTGAGACCTTCTTCCACAGACTTTGGATGCCCCCCAACACTCAGACCTTCCCCCACTCCACATGCCAAGTAGGAATTTCTGCCTCCTTCCAGGAAAACCCAGACCGAGTCCTAGCCCAGACCCAGTGAGTGTGTGGGAGAGCTGCATATCCCCGCTACACAAACTTGTCCCCTCCAGGCTCAGCTCAGCGTGGCTTACATGTCTGCAGCGTAAAACTGCACCTACAATCCCTGCAGATAGTGTAGAGGATAGATCCACCAAGCTAGTCCAGGAGCAGAACATCCTGCCAAAGGGGCACAACAGGTTCACCCTCAAGGGCAGCAGCAGGAAGAAGCTGAGCACAGCAACCAGACCCAAGCCAGGCACAGCTGGCTAAATCCAGAATTTGTAGATCTGAACCTGAACTTCAGTAAGTGCTAAGGTTATAACTACAACGAAGTTCTACAACAAAGGTCAGAACACAGTACTATGCAAAATGACAAGAAGGAGCAAAATGCAACCTCAGAACCCAACCCACCCAGAAAAAGTGCAGAGGACATTAACAGAGAACAAACTGGGAACAAAACAGCCTAAAGCAATGAATAAACGGCTTCTGAAAAAAAAGAAACAGCTGCAGAAATATATAGAGGAACTCAGATTGCAAATAAAAAAAGAAATCCTTGAATTAATAACATCTACAGTAAAGAATCAAATGCAGAAACATATAGGGAAAAACAACGGCCCACCCAGAACAAGTGCGAAGGACAATAGCTCGGCTCAAATGCATAAATTAATAGTGTCGATAGTAAATAAGAAACAGCAGAAAGATATAGAGGAAATCAGAGCGCAATTCCTTTCTGAAATAAGAAAAGAATTGTCAGAACTCAGCATTGCAAATAAAGAAGAAAATACAGAAACATAGGGAGGAAACCCAATCTGAAAAAAACACTGCAGTAAATGAATTTGTAACTGCTTCTTCATTGAAAAAAAAAAGAGATTAGAAAAAAGACGGATTCCTTAAATGAACAATTCAGCAAAGAAAAAAATCACATGAAGCAAAGTAAAAGAGATATAGAGGAAATAAACATCAATCACAAGCTTGCCAAAACATTTAAGTGAAAATGAAGACAGAGTTTCAGATCTTGAAGATGCTGGTGTAGCTAGTGAAAAGGTAAGAAAGGATCTCTTAAAAACAACGAGGATGCAGGAAAGAATAA
>NW_004524617.1:14230138-14234360 GCF_000260255.1 Octodon degus | reverse complement strand
AGGGGCTGGGAGAGGGTCCGGCCCACGCTGCGCCTGGGCTGGGACTGGTCCCGCCGGCGCAGGGTAGCAGGAAACTCTCTGCACACTCAGCGGACCTGGGCTAGGACTGGGTCTGGGGGCTCCCAGAACTCGGCAGAAAATCCTACTGGGCGGGCGGGGTGGGGGAGGCACTCTTCATATAATATTTTAAAGTAAATGTAGTAATATCACTCAATTTACCATGGTCATTAAGACTGAGGAATAAAGAATAATAAAAATCAATTTAAAATACTAGAAATCATTATTTTAGCTTTCTCTTTTCATCTCATCTCTCTCCTGATGCCATTTTATATGAATAGTTTTTTTTTAACCTGAGTAGGCTGATTAAAATGTAACAAACTCTTCTTTCTCTGCCCTTTGTTCTAAAAACTCTTAATGAAGAGTGAACGGGTCAATCAGCAGGTGAATCCAGAAAAGAAGTAAGGGGGCAAAGTTGATGGAGATGATAACTAGCTTCAGATAATCAAGGCTGATTGTGCATTTGCTTTCCCATGAATGTCTGAAGCTGTGAAGAGCAATTACCAAATGCATTAAGAGAAGGGAGTTCTATGTTGATTCTTTTTTCAGCTCTGATCTGTGGAGCTGTTAGGTACTGCTTTCTGGGAGTCATTTGTAGTCAGTGCATACAAGAAAGAAGGCTCCCAACAGACATTTTCTTGAATATAGTGAAAGACAGACAATATCTCCTCTGAAATAACAGAAAATAAGACCTAGCATATGAAATAAAATGGAAAAGTCTAGCAGATAAAAAGTAGATCCTCCACAATAGATAACCCATCTGAAAGATAATTTCCAAAGACTTTCACTGTTGATAAAGAAAAATGATTTTCTATCCCTAATAAAACAGCTTGGGTGCTTCTCTAAAATGAAACCTAAAATGTTAGTACTGGCAGATAAGCTATGGTCTTGGACCAACTTTTTTGAAATGAGGAATTTTATGAAGACATAAAATGGAAATCTTAAAAAGGAGGAGAGAAACTGCAATGAAAACTAATACTAATGTATATTTAGCTATGCAATCCTTGACAAAAGGGCCAAAAGTACACATGGGAAGAAAAGAGTCCCTTTCATAAATGGTGCTGTGCTGAGAAAATTTGATACCCATAGGTAAAAGGGTGAATATAAAACCATATTTTTCACTAAAAATGATTTTACTAAAATCAAATTAAAATAACTTAACGATATATATGTTAAAACAGAAACAACCTGCTGGAAGAGAAATAGACAAATACTTGAAGCCATAGGCATGGGCAAGGACTTTTTGAACAGAGCTTCAATTGCATAAGTACTACCAAGAATCAACAAACAGGATCACATCAAATTAAATAGTTTCTGCACAGAACAAAGGAAACAATCAACAGAGTGAAAAGGCAATCTGCAAAGCAAGAACGTTTTGCCATTTCTTAGACAGAGGACTAATGTCCAGGATATATGAAGAACACAAAAAATTAGATCCCCAAAATAACAGACTCAATTAAAATGTGGGCTACTATACTGATGACATTTCTCAGAAGTACAAATAACCAATAAATACCTGGAAAAAATGTTCATTTGTGGCCATTAACGAAATGCAGTTAAAACATGCTGCAATTTCATCTCACTACAGAAAAACTGGCTACTATCAAGAAATCAACCAATATCAAAAGGTGGTGTGACTGCGGGGAAAAAGTAATACTTTCAAATTGTTGATGAGTGTGTGGGAGACCTTCCAGTTACCCTGCACCAGCGGGACCTCCCGTTCCAAGCCCAGGTGCGACATGGGTGAGACGACCACTTCCACCGCCTTGGGACACCGCCACCACTCCGTAGCACATACCCGCGACGGCCAAGTAGGAATTTCTGGAGAGTTCCTAGAACCCTCACATCCAGTCCTACCCAGGCTAAATGAGTGTGTGGGAGAGCTTCTGAATACCTTGCACAGAAAGGACCTGCAGGTCCAAGCCCAGGTGCAGCATGGTTGAGACACTCTTCCACCCCCATGGGACCCCACATCACGACTCTGCAGCACTTCACCCCACCCTGACCACACAGTGAGAATTTCTACGACGTTCGAGAAACCACGAGATCCACTCTTAGCCCAGGGCCGGTGAGTGGGTGGGAGAGTGCCTTTCCCTCCTACTCCAACTTGTTCCCTCCACAATCAGCTCAGGCCTGGCATACAGGGCTGAGGTGAAACCCTGCAGCTGCAGACCCTGCAGACAGAATAGGAGACAGAACCAGCCACCTAGTCCAGAAGCAGAACATCTTGTGAGAGGGGCATGAAAGGTTCACTCCCAAGGGCAGCAGCAGGAAGGAGCTGAGCACAGCAGCCAGACCCAAGCTAGAAACAGCTGGATAAAGCCAAGCTTTGTAGATCCGCACCTAAACTTCACTAGGGGCTAAAGTTAAAACTTCACCAAAGCTTTACAACAAAGGTGAGAAGACAGTGCTACACACAATGACAACGAGAAGGAGCAAAATGCAATACCAGACCCCAAGCCCACCAAAAATAAGTGAAAAAGACACTAAAACAGAGCAAATTGGGAATCACACAGCTGAAATCAATCAATAAACAGCCTCTGAAATAAAGAAACGACTGCAGAAAAGTATAGATGAACTCAAATTGGAAATGAAAAAGAAATCCCTGAATTAATAGGTTTTGCAGTAAATAATCAAAGGCAGAAACATATAAAAGAAACGAATGCCCACCCAGAACGAGTGTACAGGACATTAGCTCAGCTCAAATGTATGAATTAATAGCGTCGATAGTAAATAAGCAACATCAGAAAGTTATAGAGGAGCTCAGAGTGCAATGCTTTTCTGAAATAAAAAATGAATTCTCTGAACTCATAGCATCTGAAGTAAAGAATCAACTACAGAAACATAGGGAAGAAACAAAATCTGAACAAAACACTACAGTAGAAGAATTAACAACTGCTTCTAAATAAAACATTGATAAAAAATAGAGGAGATCAGAAAAATGACAAATTCCTTAAATGAGCTGTACAGGAAAGAACTAGTGCACATAGGACCACGGAGAAGGCTCAGTGGAATAAGCGCTTCCCTGGCAAGCGCAAGGTCCTGAGTTCAAACAGTGGTTCCACCAAAAATAAAAGAAAAAAAGAAATAGATCGCATGAAGCAGAGTCAAAGAGACATAGAGGAACATAAAATCTCAATCACAAGTTTACAAAAACATTTAAGTGAAAGTGAAGACAGAGTTTCAGATCTTGAAGATGCTGCTGCAGCTAGTGAAAAGGTAAGAAAGGATATCTTCAAAACAACTAAGATGCAGGAAAGAATAATCCATCACATGCAAGACGACGCAAAGATGAAAAATGTGAGACGAATAGGCATCAGTGACAAAGAAGGAGTCATTACAAACGACATTTAAAAAAATATGGTCAGAAGTAACAGCAGAAAACTTCCCAAATATGAGGAAACACTCTGATATTCAGGTAACTGAAGCATACAGAATGCCAAGTAACCTCAACTCAATGAAAAACACACCAAAACATATAGTAGACAAGATCCCAGAAACTCAACACAACAATAATATACTGAAAACCCCAAGAGAAAAGAAGCAGATCACACTCAAAGGAACAACCATCAGAACTCTGGCCAAATTATCTTCACAAACCATGAAGATAAGAAGAGCATGGAGAAGAATACTGCAAATCCTCTATGAAAAAAATTCCAGCCCAGACTATTATATACTGGAAAACACTCTTTCAAGATTGATGGAGAAGTTAAATACTTTCATGACAAATAACAGCTAAAGAATTTGATGATGACAAAGCCAACACTACACAGGATATTTAAACATGTTCTAGAGAGGGACCAAAATGATCAGAACTCCATGAATGAGATCAGAAGCAACCATCTAAATAGGGCAAGCAATTAAACACATGAGAAAAAGGAGGAAATGACAAGAGGTACATAACACATCAATGGTAAGTCAATACATCTCAATTCTAACCATCAATGTAAAATGGACTCAATTCACCAATTAAAAGAAATAGACTGGCACAGTGAATTAGGAAACAAAATTCAACAACATGCTGTATACAAGAAACACATTTCATTCAAAAAGACATGCATAGGCTGAAAGTCAAAAGATGGAACACAATACTACATGCCCCAAGACACAGTCCTAGCCCAGGTCCGGTGAGTGTGTGGAGAGCTTCCTACTACCCTGCGCCGGC
>NW_004524617.1:14225636-14230038 GCF_000260255.1 Octodon degus | reverse complement strand
ACTGGCACAGTGGATTAGGAAACAAAATCCAACAATATGCTGTATACAAGAAACACATTTAACTCATAAAGACATTCATAGGTTGAAAGTCAAAGGACGGAACACAATGCTGAAGGCGACAGCACTTCACAAAATAGCAAGGGTAGCAATCCTATTCTCAGACAGTCTGAACTTCAAACCAACAATGCTCAAGTGAAATAAAGAAGGCAACTATATACGGCTTAGGGGAAAAATTCAAGAGGAAGAGGTAACACTCATAAATATATATGCACCAAACACGGGAGCACCCAACTATATAAAGCAAATCTTAATGGACATGAAAAATCTATTATCCAATACCACAATTTTAACAGGAGTCCTTAACACACCCTTATGTCCAAAATATAGGTAAACCACACAAAAACTTTGCAAAGTAATAACAGAACTAAACCAGAGCTTGAAACAAATGCACTTGGTGGACATATGCAGTGTTCCACCCAAACACAACTGAATACACATTTTTCTCAGCTGCACATGGGTCATTTTCTAAAATAGACCACATACTGCTCCATAGGTCATGCTTAGGTATATGCAAGAAAACAGAAATTATCCCATGCACATTATCTCACCTCACAGCTGTGAAACTGGAAATAAATGACACAAGAAACCAGAAAAAATCCCTAAATACATAGAAATTAAATGACACCCTACTCAGGAACCAATGGGTCACAGATGAAATTAAACAAAAAATTCCACAATATCTACAAATCAATGAAAGTTGAAGCACAACTTATCATAATTTATGTGATACGATGAAAGCAGTTCTCAGAGGGAAATTCATAGCTGTGAACTCACACATTAGGAAAATAGAATGGGAACAAATAAACACCCTAATGCTGCACCTTCAACAACTAGAATAGGATGAGCAAAACAAACCCGGAGCCCTATGACAGGAAGAAATCATGAAGATTAGAGCACAAATGAATTCAATTGAGACGAAGAAAACAATTCAAAGAATCAAAAAAGCAAAAAGCTGGTTCCTTGAAAGATTAAAAGAAATCAATATGCCCCTAGCTATCCTTATCAAAAGAGGAAAGAAAAATTTCAAATACAAGCAATAAGGAATGAAAAGGGTGTAATTACCACAGACCCACTGGAAATTCAGAAGATCATCAATAGCTACTTTGAGAATTTTTACTCTCACAGAATAGAATACACAGACAGATTCCTAGAAAGGTACAAATTACCACAACTGAATTGACAAGATATAACCACTTTCAATAGTCCAAAAACAGCCAATGAAATACGAGATGTAATTAAAAACCTACTGGCAAAGAAAGGTCCAGGTCTGGATGGATTCACAGCTGAATACCACAAGACATTTACAGATCATGTACACCATATACTCCTCAAACTCTTCCATGAAATTGAGAAGGAAGCAATCCTCCCAAAATCATTGCTGGACGCAAGTATTATACTGATACCAAAACCAGGGAAAGATGCAACTAAGAAGGGGAACTACAGGCCGATCTCCCTCATGAACATATATGCAAAAATTCTCAATAAAATACTAGCAAGTAGAATACAGTAAATCATCAAGAAGATCACACACCATGACCAGGTAGGATTCATCCCAGGGATGCAAGGATGGTTCAATATTCGAAAATCTATAAATGTAATACACTATATCAATAGAGCGAAAACTAAACACCACATGATCATCTCCATTGATGCAGAAAAGGATTTTGACTAAGTCCAACACTCATTCAGGTTCAAACTCCTAAGGAAATTGGAATAGATGACCTGTACTTCAAACTGGTAAAAGCCATTTATGAAAACCCAACAGCTAACATAATCCTAAATGGGGAAAAACTGAAATCTTTTACTCTTAGATCTGGTACAAGACAAGGATGTCCTCTTTCACCACTCCTATTACATATAGTTCTGGAATCATTAGCTACAGCCATTAGAAAAGAGAAAGAAATAAGAGGTACAAGAACAGGAAATGAAGAAGTAAAATTATCTTTATTTGCAGATGACATGATACTTTTCTTGGAAGATGCAAAAAACTCCACCAAGAAGCTACTGGAATTCATACAGCAATTCAGTGCTCCAGCAGGTTATAAAGTCGATACCCAAATGTCAATAGCATTCCCCTACACAGACAACAAACACACTGAGAGGGAAATTATAGAAACAATACCTTTTACAATAGCACCGAGGAAAATGAAATACCTTGGAATTAACCTAACTAAAGAAGTCAAAGATCTTTTCAAGGAAAATTACAGTACTCTGAAAAAAGAGATAGTAGATGATTTCAGAAAATGGAAAGATATTCCATACTCCTGGATAGGAAAAACCAACATTGTGAAGATGGCCATACTCCCAAAATTCCTGTACAGATTTAAAGCAATCCCTATCAGACTACCACCAACATATCTCACAGACATAGAGAAATCATTCCTAAAATTTATCTGGAACCGGAAAAGACCTAGAATAGCAAAAGCAATTCTAGGCAATAAAGACAAGGCAGGAGGCATTATAATTCCTGACTTGAAATTATACTACAAGGCTACTGTGATAAAATCAGCATGGTACTGGCATCAAAATAGACCTGAGGATCAATGGAATAGATGAAATGATGCGGAAGCCAATACGAACACACTCATCCACCTTATCTTTGACAAAGGGGCTAAACATACTCACTAGAAGAAAGATAGCCTCTTCAACAAATGGTGCTGGAAAAACTGGCTCTCTCCATGACGAAAACTAAAACTTGACCCAGGTCTATCACCATGCACTAAACTAAAGTCAAAATGTATTAAAGATCTAAACACTAAAGCAGACACACTAAACATACTGGAAGAGAAAGTAGGAGGAAACCTTCAAGACTTCAAGAGTTCATGGACAGAAATCAAGTCGAATGGAAAACAATTGAAATCATTAACAACTGGGACCTGCTCCTACTGAAAAGTTTTTTCACGTCAAAAGAAATTACCAACAAAGTGAAGAGGCAACCCACAAATTCGGAAAAAATCATGACAAATAAGTACTCAGAAAAATATCTGCTCTCTAGACTCTATAAAGAACTAAAAAACACTAGGGCCCCAAAATTTAAAGACCCAATCCTGAAATAGGCATATGAGATGAACACACAATTCTCAGAGGAAGAAATTAAAGAAGCGAATAAATATATAAAAAAAATGCTCCACATCACTCGTCATTCGTGAAATGCAAATTAAAACCACATTGAGATATAATCTCACCCCAGAAAGAATGGCTATCATAAAGATATCACCCAACAACCAATGTTGGAGAAGCTGTGGAAAAAAAGAAACCTTCTCCACTGCTCGTGAGAATGCAGATTGGTGCAACCGTTATGGAAATCAGTATGGAGACTCCTTAGAAAAGTTAGACTGGAAATCGAATTTAAACCAGCTATTCCTCTACTGGGAATTTTCCCAGAGGATCTGGAAACATCATATCATAGGGATATATGTGTGCCTATGTTTATAGCAGCACAATTTGTGATAGTCAAATCTTGGAAACAACCAAGAAGCCCATCACCTGAGGAATGGTTGAAAAAGATGTGGTATTTTTACACAATGGATTATTATTCAGCTATTAAGAATTATAAACTCCAAGCCTTTATATTGAAGTGGATGCCATTTGAACATATACTCATAAGTGAAATAAACCAGTCACACATGTGTAAATATCATATAGTCTCCCTAGTATAAGAGCTCAAAAGAAGAAATACAAATAGAAACATATAATACAAGTAAAAGGAAAACAGGATCTCAAGGACTAACTAATCAAGAGAGGGAAAGGAGAAGAGCTAGGAAACATGACGATGTCAAGCCATACAGTTATATGTAGAAGATAAGCAAGGCAATGATTCTGAGAATCTTGAGATTTTTAATCTAATAGCTAATTGGAAAGATTCTCACCCTGACTATGTATACTGATACCTTTGATCTAAGGTACTGCACTGCAGATGGTAATTTTTAATAGTAGTTTCATTCTTGGAGAACCTGTCATTGTGGTCTTCTGAATATGGGCTGCTTGTCATGACATGCCAGTTGCTGCTATGGTGTCTCTCGGGTAGGTGGTTGTTCAAGAAGAAGAGGGTGGTGAGTGAAAGCAAGAGAGAGGAAAAGGAAAATTGGGGGACTGTCCTGCTTCAAGGTTGTATATGGCGATATTTTGGACTTATGTGCAAACATAAGAAGTATATAATTCTTTATGCCTATTTTTAAAATATACTCTAATTTTTAAATGTTTTTTATCATATTCTGTAGGGACTTTAAGTTCGACATATCAACACTTGATTAAAAATACCTGTTCCTTATTATGCCTAAGATGTTTGATATGCAGACAGATAGTGAGGTTAAGCTTAACAGCCTAAGTTGTATGGTAATAA
>NW_004524617.1:14210930-14217851 GCF_000260255.1 Octodon degus | reverse complement strand
ATATATGCAGTGTATTATTTGTTGAAACTGTACTTTCGATTTGATTTGAAACTGTCTCATTGCTATATGTTTATCAATAAAACTTTGAAAAGCAAAAAAAGCGAGATAAAAGAGATGATAGAAAAAAAATCACACAATCATCTTGGTATAATTACAAAAGGACTTTTTTAGACCACTGAGATTTGGCCCCAAGATTGAATCTTAATGTAGGTTTGATTTGCACTTCTCCAATGGCTAGAAGTGATGGTCATTTTTAAAGGTATTTTTTTGTTCATTTTACTTCATCTGAGAAGTGTCTATTCATTCTGTTGCCCATTTTTTCATTGGTTCTTTTATTTTAGGGGATCTAAATAGAATGTTAGGATATTTTAAACATTTGTGAAAATATTGGACTGCTAACTGAGATTATCTTGAATCTGTAGATGGATTTATGTACAAGAGGTATTTTAATAATAATTTTTCCAAACAATAAGCACTTTATATCTTTCCTTATATTAGTATATTCTTCAGTATCTTTTTTATTATAATTTGATTTTATTTTGAAGAGTAAAAACAAGAGTAATAAAAACAAAATCAAAGACAGAAACAGGGTAATATATAACAATACATATGTGAAAGTATTTCAGAACAAGTATAGCTGATTAACAACGATTGATATATTATCTATTGTTAACATCAAACCTATGGCTTGGATTAATAGATAAAGTTATGCAAAATGGGTCATATAATTGAATATTACCACATGCTTTTAAGAACTCTTAAATATTTTTCTTGTCTCTCATTTTCTTTAATTACCTTTTTTAACAAAAATTTACTTTGAAGACAGTATAGCAATAATTGATATGACATCAGCAACAGTGCACATTTAGAAAACCAAAATGACAGGTATTTCAAGCATGGTTTTAGAATTACACAATGCTGTCCTCAGTGTAGTTTCTTAGTTCACAGATATCAGCATATACAATTAGTCAGGTTAGAATTTTACCCATTAACTGTTATTCTCAAAAAACTGACTGAAATTCTTAGGACCATTGCCTTATCCATCATATATATACAAACCTTTCTTCTCAATGAAAAGAAAATAAATGTATATCAATCCTAATAATTTTATGTACACACATTTTTTTCACAACAAAATTGTCCTTTATTTATACTTTTCAAAGTTAGTAACACATGACACAAGGTTACCAAGCGACTAATAGCTGACCTTAACCAGATAGGATGTTTATCTCAGGACTGAGGTAGCTTGTTTGCTTTAGGCACTGAGGCCTAGGCACAGCTCCACATATTTGGTCAATTTTTTAGCTTCCATGGCTCCCAACACATACCCCTTTTTTGTTTTGTTTGTCAGAGATGGGTGTTCCATTGCAGTTAGAGATGCTATATTTGGAGAACTATATAAAAAAAACTTTTCAGGGGGGATATAAATGAAGGACCATTTTGTAGTGAAAAAAAGTGCATGGTTAGGATACATATGCAGATACTTTCTCCTGGCTCAATGAGTAGAGATATTTGTACTAATGGTGCTTAGACAAAATATCATGTCTGCATCTTGTACTCTGAATAACTATTACAAAGACAACAATATACAACATATTAAATATGGCATCTGTCTTACTAACCGGTTTTGAAACTGTCTCATTGCTATTTCTTACTCATTAAAGTTAATAGGTGTGGGAGAGCTTCCAGCTACCCAGCACCTGAGGGACCTGCTGTTGCAAGCCCAGGTGCAGCGAGGCTGAGACCCTCCTCCTCCCCCTTTGGACACCCTACCACCACTCTGCAGGAACCCCCCACCCACCCAGCTCACCAAGTGAGAATTTCTGCCTTGTTCTGCATACCCCAGATCCATTCCTGGCCCAGGCCAGGGTGAGTGGGAGAGCTTCCGGCTACCCTGCCCCTGCAGGAATTGCCAGTCCAAGTCCAGGTACAGCGTGGGTGAGACAATCTTCCACCCCACTGGGACCTCCACCACCACTCTGCAGCACTGCCCCACACCGCACCCGCCTAGTGAGAATTTCTGCCACCTTCTGGGAACCCCCAGATCCAGTCCTAGCCCAGGCCCCAGTGAGTGTGTGGGAGAGCTTCGAGATACCCTGTGCCTGTGGAACCTGCTGGTCCCAGCCCAGGCACAGCATGGGTGAGACCATCATCCACCACCTTGGGACCCATCACCACGACTCTGCAGTAACCAACTCTACCCCACCCGCCCAGTGAGAAGTTTTGCAGCGGTCTCTGGACACCAGATCCAGCACTAGTCCAGGGCCAGTGAGTGTGTGGGAGAGCTTTCTCTCCCCCCACTCCACCTTGGCCCTTCCAGACTCAGCTCAGCACTGGCACACAGGCCTGGAGTGAAACCCTGCAGCTGAAATCCAGGCAGAGACAGTAGGAGAAAAAGACACACAGCTAGTCCAGGAGCAGAACATCTTGCAAGACAGGCACAACAGGTTCACTCCCAAGGTCGACAGCAAGAAGGAGCTGAGCACAGCAGCCAGACCCAAGCCAGGCATAGCTGGATAAATCCAAATTGTGTAGATCTGCACCTGAATTTCACTAGGTGCTAAGGTTATAACTGCACCAAAACACTACAACAAAGTGCAGAAGACAGTGCTACACAAAATGACAACAAGAAGGAGCAAAATGCAATCTCAGAACCCAAGCCCACCTATAACAAGCAAAGAGGACACTAATGCTGAACAAATTGGGAACTACACATCTGAAATCAAGGAACCAACAACTTCTGAAATAAAGAAACAACTACACAAAGGTATACAGCAACTAACATTGGAAATGAAAAAAAGAAAGCCCTGAAATAATAGCATCTGCAGTAAAGAAGCAAATGCACAAACATATGGATGAAACCTAAAGCCAACCCAGAACAATTGCAGAGGACACTAGCTCAGCTCAAATGTATGAATTAATAGCACTGATAGTAAATAAACAACAGCAGAAAGTTGTCGGGGAACTCAGACTGGAATTCTTTTCCGAAATAAAAAAAGAATTCTCTGAATTTATAGGATCTGAAGTAAAGAAACATAGGGAAGAAACCAAATCTGAAGGAAACACTGCAGTAAAAGAATTAATAATTGCTTCTAAAGAAGACATTGATTTAAAAAAAAAGAGAGAAAGACGGATTAACTGAATGAGCAATACAGGAAAGAAATAGATCGCATGAAACAGGGTCAAACAGATATTGAGGAAATTAAACTTTCAATCACAAGCTTGCAAAACCATTTAAGTGAGAGTGAAGACAGAGTTTCACATCTTAAAGATGCTAGGGGAGTTAGTGAAAAGGTAAGAAAAGATCTCTTAAAAACCATTAGGATGCAGGAAAAAATAATTCATCACTTGCAAGATGATGCAAAGACTAACAATGTGAGATTAATACGTATCAGTGAGAAAGAAGGAGTCAGTACAAAGGATATGAAAAAAAGTATGGGTAGAAGAAACACCAGAAAACTTCCCAAACAATCTTCAGGTAACCAAACCATACAGAACGCCAAGTAACCTCAACCCAAATAAAAACACACCGAGACATATAATACTCAATATCCCAGAAATTCAGCTCAAGAATAATATATTGAAAGCCACTAGAGAAGAGAAGCATATCACATTCAAAGGAAAACCCATCAGAATTACAGCCGACTTCTTTTCACAAACCATGTAGGCAAGAGCATGGAGCAGAGTACTTCAAGTCCTCTATGAAAACAAATTCCAGCGCACACTACTAAACTCTTTCACAATTGACTAAAAAGTGAAATACATCCATAACAAAGAAAAACTAATGAATTTCATGATGACAAGGCCAACCCTACACTGGCTGCTGAAAGATGTTCTAGGGAGGGACCAAAATGATCAGAACTCCATGAAAGAGATTAGAAGAAACAAACTAAATAGGGGAAACAATTAAACATAGGAGAAAAATGAGTACACGACAATAGGTAAATAACATGGCAAACATAAGTCAATACATCGCAACTATAAAAAGCAATGAAAATGGACTCAATTCATCAATTAAGAGAAATAGACTGGCACAGTGGATTAGGAAACAAAATCCAACAATATGCTGTATACAAGAAACACATTTAACTCATAAAGACATTCATAGGCTGAAAGACAAAGGATGGAAAACAATACTACATGCCCCAGCACCTCACAAAAAAGCAGGGATAACGATCCTATTATCAAACAGTCTCAACTTCAAATCAAAAATGATCAAGGGAAATAAAGAAGGCCAATATATGCTGGTTAGGGGAAAAATTCAAGAGAAAGAGGTAACACTCACAAATATGTATGCACCAAACACGGGAGCACCCAACTGTATAAAACAAATATTAATGGACATGAAAAATCTAATATCCAAAAACCACAATCTTAAAAGAAGACCTTAACACACCCTTATCCCCAAAAGATAGGTCAACCAGACAAAAAAAATAGCAAACAAATAACAGAACTGAACCAGATGTTGGAACAAATGGACTTGGTGGACATAGTCAGAGTGTTCCACACAAACACAACTGAATACACATTTTTTTCAGCTACATGTGGGTCATTTTCTAAAACAGACCACATACTGGTCCATAGGTCATGCATAAGTATATTCAAGAAAAGAGAAATGTTCCCATGCATATTATCTGACTACAATGCAATGAAACTAGAAATAAATGACAAAAGAAACCAGAAAAAAAAAACTTAAATCCATGGAAATTAAATGAAACCCTACTCAGCAACCAATGGGTCACAGATGAACTTAAATAAGAAATTCAACAATATCGACAATTCAATGAAAATACAAGCACAACTTATCGGAATTTATGGGATATGATGAAAGCAGTTCTCAGAGGGAAATTAATCACTGTGAACTCACACATTAGGAAAATAGAATGGGAACAAATTAGTGCCAAAATGCTACACCTCCAACTACTAGAAAAGGAAGAGGAAATCAAAGCAAAAGCCCATAGATGGGAAGAAATCATACAGATTAGAGCAGAAATTAATTCAATTCAGATGAAGAAAACAGTTCAAAGAATTAATGAAACAAAAATCTGGTTCTCTGAAAGATTAAATAAAATCGATAAGCCCTTAGCTAACTTCATCAAATAGAGGAAAGAAAAAATTCAAATACAAGCAATAAGGAATGAAAAGGGTGTAATTACCACAGACCCAGTGGAAATTCAGAAGATTATCATTAGCTGCTTTGAGAATTTCTACTCTCACAGAATAAAAGACACAGAAGAAATGGACAGATACCTACAAAGGTACTAATTATCAAAGCTGAATCAACAAGATATAAACACTCTCAATAGCAAAATAACAGCCAATGAAATACGAGATGTAATAAAAAAAACCTGCCGACAAAGAAAAGTGCAGTTCAGGTTTATTTACAGCTGAATTCTACAAGAAATTTACACAAGATGTAGTCCCTATACTCCTAAAACTCTTCCATGAACCGGAAAAAGAAGCAATCCTGCCCAAATCATTATTGGAGGCAAGAATTATACAGATACCAAAACGAGGGAAAGACGCAAACTAAAAACAGAACTACAGGCAGATCTCCCTCATGAACATAGATGCCAAAATCCTCAATAAAATCTTAGCAAATAGAATACAGCAAATCATCAAGAAGATCATACACCATGACCAGGTAGGATTCATCCCAGGGAAGCAAGGATGGTTCAATATTTGAAAATCTATAAATGTAAAACACTATAACAATAAAGTGAAAGCTAAAAACCACATGATCATCTCCATTGATGCAGAAAAGGTTTTTGACAGTCCAACACTCATTCAGGTTCAAAGTCCAACAGAATATTGGAATAGATGGCCTCTACTTCAATCTGGTAAAAGCCATTTATGAAAACCCAATCAATGGCTAACATAATCCTAAATGGGGAAAAACTGAAATCTTTTACTCTTAGGTCTGGTACAAGACAAGGATGTCCTCTATTACCACTCTTATTCAATATAGTTCTGGAATCATTAGCTACAGCCATTAGACAAGAGAAAGAAATAAAATAATAAGAACAGGTAAAGAAGAATAGGTAATAAGAATAGGTAAATTATCTTTATTTGCAGATGACATGATACTTTACTTGGAATACCCAAAAAGATCAACCAAGATGCTATTAGAATTAATACAGAAATTCAGTAGTATAGCAGGATGCAAAGTCAATACCCAAAAGTCAATAGCATTCCTATACACAAATAACAAACACACTGATAGGGAAATTAGAGAAACAATACCTTTTACAGTAGTACCGAGGAAAATGAAATACCCTGGAATTAATCTAACTAAAGAAGTCAAAGATCTTTTCAAGGAAAATTACAATACTCTTAAAAAAGAGATCGTAGAGGATTTCAGAAATTGCAAAGATATTCCATGCTCCTGGATAGGGAGAAACAACATTGTGAAGATGGTCATACTCTCAAAGTTGTTGTACAGATTTAATGCAATCCCTATCAGACTACCACTAAAATACCTCACAGAGCTAGAGAAATCATTCCTAAAATGTATTTGGAACCAGAAAAGACCTAGAATAGCAAAGGCGATCCTGGGCAATAAAGACAAGGCAGTAGGCATTACAATTCCTGACTTGAAATTATACTACAAGGCTACTGTGATATAAACAGCATGTTATTGGTAAAAATTAGACCTGAGGATCATTGCAATAGTTTAGAAGATGCTGAATCCCCTATGAACACACTCAGCCACTTCATCTTTGACAAATGGGCCAAGCATACTCCCTGGAGAAAAGGTGGCCTCTTTAACAAATGGTGCTGGAAAAACTGGATCTCTACATGCTGATAACTGAAACTTAACCCATGTTTGCTATTTCTTTCTCAATAAAATTATGGGGAAAAAGGGGCATTTTTATCCAATCCACGGAACACCCCAAAATAAAATAAAATCATAAAAATAAA
>NW_004524617.1:14206149-14210830 GCF_000260255.1 Octodon degus | reverse complement strand
AGGAGGGCTGCAAGGAAAGCCAACATTTTGGCCCTAGCCTTCCAAGGTCAATTAAGACTCAGGACATATGAGAACTTGTACTGTAATGTCATGTACCTCAGTAGTGTCCCAAATTTTCTTATCAAGGAGATTATGGGGCCAAAGAGGAAAGTGATCGATGGTGTAGAGTGTGTACCTAAGGAGAGTCACATGGAGAGAAATCATTCTCTCAGGCTTTCACAGAGAGCACATTGGCCAAGCAATTACCATGATTCATCCATATGGCTGACACTGACATAGTTTCTGCAATCTGAGGTACAGGATCTCATGATAAATACTGAGGGAATTTCACTGACCTTATCTGACCCAAAAGCTACAACTCTTGTTGCATAGGTCCTGCTTTACCTTGGTCTTAACCATCCAGCAGAAAAGTATAAAAACAAAATATAAGAAGTAAAGCCATGCTGCTTTGTTGAGCTATAGGGGACTCTGCTCAACAATTTCTGACATTGCCAGTGAAGCGGAAGACTCAATACTATTATGGGCTTCTGAATTCTTTTAGAATATTTTGCTGAGTTTACACACCTATAATATTCAAATAATGGAACTTAACAAAAAAGGGGTTACAGATGAATATCCATTTTGTATCTGTGTATTCAAAATGGTTTAGGATAGCTATATAGTTACATTCTCTTATTGAATAGAGGGATTTGTTCTAATGGTGTTTGTAAATGGGATATCATGTCAGCATCTTGTACAGCAATTAACCACTAGGAAGAATGTATGCAATATGTTAATTATTGAAACTGTCTTGCCAATTTGATTTGAAACTGTCTCATTGCTATTTGTTTATCAATATAATTATGGGAAAAAAATCATAAAGGAAATTAAAATGCAGGTCAACAATGGGTTCATTGATCATAAAGAAGATATAACTAGATAATGGACTTAATAAAAAGAAGTTAAGAAAGTTTACTGAAGATAGTAATGAAAAGCTAGTTAAGCTAAACATAATAATTCAGAACATGAACAATAAGTTTAACAAAGAATTGGAGTCCATAAAAAGCACCAAACAAAAATCTAGGATATTACAATTATGTTGTGAATATGGACAGTAGGAGTGCCAACGTTAGGAGAGTATTAGAACTAGAAAATAAGGTTGTTGCTGATCAATTAATATTGGATAACTTAAAAACAAGAGAATAAGTAAAAGGAATCCATTGGAGAAAAGAAAAGAATCACTTATAAATGTAAACCTATGAGAATTACAGCATATTTATCCACACAAACCATAAAGGCCAGGAGAGCATAGCATAAAGTGTTTCAGGCCCAGAACGAAGAAAGCATCTATCAAACCAGACTGATTTACCATGAAAAGTTACCTTTCAAAATTGATTGAGAAATGAGATATTTACATGACAAAGAACACATCAAAAACTTCTTGACTGCAAGGTTAGCAAAAATTCTCAGGATATACTTCAAAGTGACAAGGAAGCTTTTTTAGTTACATTTCTCTCCTGGCTGAGAAAAAATAATAAACACCCAAAGGTAAAGGAAGAAATGTTTATTTAGCTCACAATTTGTAGAGGTTTCAGTGCATAATCAGCTGACTCCATGACAGGCAGCACATGGCAAAGGGACAACAATTCATGGCAGCAGAACACAACAAAAGTAAACAAGAGCAAACAGAGAGCAGGGGGATAAAAAGGTAAACAAGCTTCTTTCTGTCTCTTTTATCTAGACTGCTAGGATTAGGGTGGTGCCAACCCAATCTGTGGAGTGATCTAGCAAACTCCCAGTCTTAATCCCAGCACGGGTAGTCCCAGCACTGCACTAAGAATCATTCACAGACTCTAGATTCAACTATCCCAAAAAAGCCTGCCTCCTCATGATTGCATGAGGCTTTGGGGGAACATCTAGACACAAACCATAACAGAAGCTAATAATGTCAAAAGGTCTAACATGAACACACCAGGTAGAGAACACAGTTTCATAGGTGAAGAAAGAGAGACCACAAAAAAATACGTAATATGCCACAAGAAAAACAATTAAAACATAAAGAAATTCATAGATTAACTATCAAAGGATAAAAACAATATTCAATGCAATAAGAACATGAAAACAAGCAGGATTAACTACCTTATTAATAAGTAAAGTGTATTTTCACAAACTTTTCCAAACTAAAAATGTAGGCTGCTATACACTCCTTAACAGAAGAGTATAATAGAAAGAAATAACGATTATTAACATACATAAACCAAACAACAATACACCCAACTTCTTAAAAGTACTACTAGAAATGAATGATCAGATAAACACAATCACTATTATAGTAGGCAACCTCAATACTCCCACTATCTCAAATAGACAGTTAAACTGAACAAAATTCAGCAAAGTATCAGATTTGAAAACTTCTTTGAACAAACAGACTTAGTAGGTAGCTAAAGAAAGTTCCACACAATAGAGTACACATGGAACTTTCATGAAAATAGACAACATACTAGTCCAAAAGCCTGCTTAACTAAGCCCAAAATAATTGAAATTTTATTGGATCATAGCACAAGGACATTTGCATATTACCAGAGCATAACACAATAAAACTAGACAGAAACTGGAAAATAAACCACAGGAATTATACAAATATATAGAAATCTAACAACATCTTCTTGAACAATAAATGAATTGTTGTTTTACCAAAAAATTCAAGGAAGAAATAAGGAATTTCTTAGAATTAAATGATAATGCCATTACAACATGCTAGAACTTATCAGACACAATGAAAGCAATCCTAAAAGGGAAGTTTATAGTTACAAATACCCACAAAAGAAAAACACAACAAGCCCAAATAAATAATATAACAATACATCTATAGATCTTAGAAAAATAACAACAGATCAAGTCCAAAATAACTGCATAAAAGTAAATTATAATAGGCAGAAATCAATGAAATGAAAACTAAAAACAGAATCAAAGAGCTCGTTCTTTGAAAGCATAAACTAAGTAGACAAACCTGCAGCCAATCTTACTGAAAAGGAAAGAAAAGTCACAAATCAATGAAATTAAAATGACAAAGGTGAAATCACAACAGATACCACCAAATTGCAGAACATTAGTAGCAACTATTTCACAAATCCTGTGCATGAATAATTGGAGAATTTAGAAGAAATGATTTACAAAAACTACCAAAACAGAACAAGATAAATGACTCCAATACCAGAAAATTAGCTTAAAGAAGCAATTTTAAAATACCAGCTAAGAAATGCTCAGGTCTGAATGGACTCACTGCTGAATTCTAAGAGAACTTCTAGGAAGATCTAATACCAAATACTATTCAAACTCTTCAATGAAACCAAAAGAGGAGGAGCACTCACAAATTGTTCTTTGACTCTAGCATTACCATGATTCCAAAATGCACAAAGACACAACCAAACATCAGAACTGTAGGCCAAATTCTTTATTGAACATAGACGCAAAAGTGGAATGTGGTGGCACATGCTTATAATCTGAGCACTTGAGAGACAGAGGCAAGAGGACAACAGTTAGTTCAAGGCCAGGCTAAGCAATGTAGTTTAAGATCAGCCTGGACTACAAAATGAGATTCTGTCTCTAAGAAACAAAACAAAACGAAAAATCTTCAACAAGGTACCGTCAAACAGAATTCAACATATCAGATAAATCATCTTAAACAGAGAAAGAAGGATGTCTCAACATGCATAAATCAGAAAGTGTAGCACATCACACAAACTGAAACAAGGACAAAAATCACACAATCAGAGACCCAGTCCTAGCCCAGGTCCAGTGAGTGTGTGGAGAGTTTCCTGCTAACCTGCGCCACCTGAACCAGTCCCTGCCCAGGGGCAGCGTGGGGCGGGCCCTGTCCCACACCCTCCAGCCGCCCCACAACACTCTGCCATACCTCCCCACCCCTCCCGCCCAGTAGGAATTTCTGACAACTTACGGGAACTCCCAGACCAAGTCCTACCCAGGTCCGGAGAGTGTGTGGAGAGCTTCCTGCTACCCTGCACCGGCGGGACCAGTCCCAGCACAGGCGCAGTATGGGTCGGACCCTCTCCCACCCCCTCGGGCCACCCCCCACCACTCCGCCATATGTCCCCACCCCTCCCGCCCAGTAGGAATTTCTGCCGACTTCCTAGAACTCCCAGAGCCAGTCCTAGCCCAGATCCAGTGAGTGTGTGGAGAGCTTCCTGCTAACCTGCGCCAGCGGGACCAGTCCCAGCCCAGGCGCAGCATGGGACGGACCCTCTCCCACCCCCTCGGGACATCCCACACAACTCCGCCGAACCTCCCCCACACCTCCCCCCCCCCAGTAGGAATTTCTGCTGGGTTCCGGGAATGCCCAGACCCAGTCCTAGCCCTGGTCCACAGTGGGAAGGAGCTGAGCACAGCAGCCACACCTAAGCCAGACGCAGCTGGATAACTCCAAACTCTGTAGAGCTCCACCATAACTTCAGTACATGTGGTTATACCTACAGCAAAGATCTACAACAAAGGGCAGAGGACAGTGCTACACAAAATGACGAGAAGGAACAAAGTGCAACCTCAGAACCCAAGCCCACCCGTAACAAGTGCAGAGGACACTAACACAGAACAAATTGGAAAACACACAGCTGAAAGCAATGAATCAACAGCTTCTGAAATAAAACAGCTGCAGAAAGATATAGAAGATCTCAGATTGGAAATG
>NW_004524617.1:14187652-14195590 GCF_000260255.1 Octodon degus | reverse complement strand
TTAATAAAATACATAAAATAAAGGACTTTTTCATAATGGATGCCAGTCCAAAGATTGTAGGTAGTTGAATTCAGCAAAATAATCCAATATAATCCAACAATCCATAACAGTAGTGAGTTACCATCACAACTGACAATTGTCTAAAGTTGTTCACTTGAGCCTTTTATAGCTCAGCATATTTATGTAGCTTTAGTTTTTATATCTCTTGATTACACTTTTCTGATATTCAGGCAGATATTGATATTAAGCTCAACTGCCTCCATCACAGGGCAATAATATCATTAGGCTTCTCTTCTGGATATTCAACTACCAAAATTTTCAGATCAAAAATTAGGGAGCTAGATGGGCCAAAACAACAGCCAATACTCCAGCTTTAGCCCTTTATGGTCAGTGAGGACCTAGGAAATGAGAGAACTTCTGGTGTGATATCCTGTGACCAAGTGGTGTTCCAAATTTTCTGGTCACAGGGACTATGGGGTCACGGAGGAAAGTGATCAATGATGCAGTGTTCCCAAGGAGAGTTACCCAGAGAGAAAAAATTCTCCCAGAATTTCACAGAGAGCAAATTTGTCAAGCAATGGTAGTGAATGTCCAGAGGGCTGACACCAACAAAAGATCCACAAGTTGCTGCACATGGCTGCAGGGCAAATCCCAAAGGGACTTAACCAGCCCTGTCAGATAGCAAAAGTCACACTCATAGTTATATAGGTCTTGCTTTAACTTGGTTCCAACCTTCTAGTAAAATGCTAACCTTTAAATAAAGCACATAGGGGCCAGGGAGATCGCTCAGTGGAATAAGCACTTCCCTAGCAAGCGAAAGGGCCTGAGTTCAATCCCCGGTTCTGCAATAAATAAATAAATAAATAAAGCACATTATTCAACTTAGGTAAACTAAGTTAGAAAACTGGATGCCAAAGCTGTGACCTGATGCACAGTACAGAGTATGTCAGTTCCTTGAGGACTATTAACCACAGTGACAAATGATTGATTAATTCTAATACAGTGTTACATAAATGTGCTGGTTGGGGTAAGGAAATAAGATGATCAAGATTCCAAGGAGAGGTATATTTCATACACATACATATTTTATATATGCATAAGTATCAGTATTTACAAATATAATCTGCAGGACACTCTTTCTTAAGAACTGACACTTCACAGCATTAAAACAGAATTTTATGAATATGCTACCCTCTCTCCTTCCTTCTGTAGTGAGGCATCCTACTTAAAACTTAACATGCCTTTAACATTTTTAGTATCCATGGATAACAGCTACTCAGGGTTGGGGGAATAGCTCACTGGGATAAGTGCCTGCCAAGCAAGTTCAAGATCCTGAGTTTGATCTCCAGTACCACAAAAAAAGAAAAGAAAAGAAAAACAGGGGAGAGGTTCCAGCTACCCTGCATGGGCAGGACCTAGTACTGGTCCCAGCCCAGGCACAGCATGGGAGAGACCCACTTCCACCTCCTTAGGATGCCCCCACCACTCCATAGCACCACCCCCACCCCGACAACCGAGTAGGAATTTCTGCCACATTCCAGGATCCCCCAGACCGAGTCCTAGCCCAGGTCAGGTGAGTGTGTGGGAGAGCTTCCTGCTACCCTGCACAGGCGAGACCTATTAATGGTCCCAGCCAGGCACAGTGTGTGTGAGACCCTCTTCCAGCCCCTTGGGACACCCCCCACCACTCCACAGCAACTCCCCCACCTGGCCTCCGAGTAGGAATTTCTGCCACGTTCCGGAAACCTCAAGACGCAGTCCTAGCCTAGACCCACTGATTGTGTGGGAGATCTGCCTCTTCCCCCTACCCTACATTGGCCTTTCCAGTCTCAGCTCAGGCCTGGTATACAGGACTGGGGTGTAACCCTGCAGATGCAATCCCTGCAGAGAGTGTAGAGGATAAAACCAACCAGCTACTCCAGGAGGAGAAAATCTTTCAAGAGGGGCATAACAGGTTCACTCTCAATGCCAGCAACAGGAAGGAGTTGAGGACAGCACAAAGAACAAAGCCAGGCACAGCTGGATAAATCCAAACATTGTAGATCTACACCTGAACTTCAGTACGTGCTAAGCTTATACCTACAACGAAGATCTACAACAAAGGTCAGAAGACAGTGCTACACAAATGATGAGAAGAAACAAAATGCAACCTCAGAACCCAAGCCCACCCATAACAAGTGCAGAGGACACTAACACAGAACAAATTGGGAATCACACAGCTGAAAGCAATGAATCAACGGCTTCTGAAATAAAGAAACAGCTGCAGAAAGGTATAGAGGAACTCAGATTGGAAATAAAAAGAGAAATCTCTGAATTAATAACATCTGCAGTAAAGAATCAACTGCAGAAACATATGGAAAAAACCCAGTGCCCACCCAGAACAAGTGCAGAGGACACTAGCTCAGCTCAAATGCATGAATTAATAGCATCGACAGTAAATAAGCAACAGCAGAAAGTTATAGAGGAACTCAGAGCGCAATTCTTTTCTGAAATAAAAAAAGAATTGTCAGAAATAATAGCATCTGAAGTAAAGAAGCAACCACAGAAACATAGGGAGGAAACCTAATATGAAAAAACCACTGCACTAAAAGAATTTATAACTGCTTCTAAAGAAGACATTGACAAAAAAACTAGAGGAGATTAGAAAAATGATAGATTCCTTGAATGAGCAATACAGGAAAGAAATAGATCACATGAAGCAGAGTCAAAGAGATATAGAGGAAATTAAAACCTCAATCACAAGCTTGCAAAACCATTTAAGTGAAAGTGAAGACAGAGTTTCACATCTTGAAGATGCTGGTGTAGCTAGTGAAAAGGTAAGAAAGGATCTCTTAAAAACAATGAGGATGAAGGAAAGAATAATCCATCACATGCAACATGATGCAAAGATGATCAATAAGAGATTAATAGGCATCAATGAGGAAGAAGGAGTCAATGCAAATGACACAAAAATTATATGGGGAGAAGTAAGAGCAGAAAACTTCCCAAATATGAGGAAACAATCTGAAATTCACGTAAACGAAGCATACAGAAGGCCAAGTAACCTCAAAAAATGAAAAACACACCGAGACATATAATATTCAACATCCCAGAGATTCAGCACAAGAATAATATACTGAAAGCTGCTAGAGAAAAGAAGCAGATAACGTTCAAAGGAAAACCCATCAGAATTATGGCTGACTTCTCTTCACAAACAATGAAGGAAAGAAGAGCATGGAGTAGAGTACTTCAAGTCCTCTATGAGAACAAATTCCAGGCCAGACTACTATACCCTGCAAAACTCTCTTTCAAGATTGATGGAAAAGTGAAACACTTTCATGAAAAAGAACAGCTAAAGAATTTCGTGATGCAAAGCCAACCCTACACAGGCTACTGAAAGATGTTCTAGAGAGGGAACAAATTATCTGAACTCCACGAAAGAGGTCAGAAGCAACCAACTAAATAGGGTAAGCAGTTAAATACAGCAGAAAAAGGAGTAAATGATAACAGGTAAATAACATGGCAACCATAAGTCATTACATCTCTATACTAACCATCAACGTAAATGGACTCAATTCACCAATTAAGAGAAATAGACTGGCACAGTGGATTAGGAAACAAAATCCAACAATATGCTGTATACAAGAAACACATTTCACCCATAAAGACATTCCTAGGCTGAAAGTCAAAGGATGAAACACAATGCTGAAGACCACAGCACTTCACAAAATAGCAGGGGTAGCAATCCTATTCTCAGACAGTCACAACTTCATACCAACAATGAACAAGTAAAATAAAGAAGTCCAATCTATACTGGTTAAGAAAAAAATTCAAGAAGAAGTGGTAACACTCATAAATATGTATGCACCAAACACAGGAGCATCCAACTTTACAAAGCAAGTCTTAATGGACATGAAAAATCTAATATCCAATACCACAATTTTAACAGGAGACATTAACACACCCTTATCTCCAAAACATAGGTCAACCAGACAAAACCTTAGCAAAGAAATAACAGAACTGAAGCAGAGCTTGAAATAAATGGACTTGGTGGACATATACAGAGTGTTCCACCCAAACACAGCTGAATACACATTTTTCTCAGATGCACATGGGTCATTTTCTGAAATAGACCACATACTGGTCCATAGGTCATGCTTAAGAATATGCAAGAAAACAGAAATTACCCCATGTACATTACCTGACCACAGTGCAATGAAACTGGAAATAAATGACAAAAGAAACCAGAAAAAAACATTAAGTACATGGAAATTAAATGACACCCTACTCAGCAATCAATGGGTCACAGATGAAATTAAACAAGAAATTCAACAATATCTACAATTCAATGAAAATTCAAGCATAACTTATCGCAATATATGGGATAAGATGAGAGCAGTTCTCAGAGGGAAACTTATAGCTCTGAACTCACACACTAGGAAAACAGAATAGGAACAAAAATACCCTAATGCTGCACTATCACCAACTAGAAAAGGAAGAGAAAACCAAACCCAAAGCCCAAAGACAGGAGGAAATCATAAAGCTTAGAAAAGGAATTAATTCAATTGAGATGAAGAAAACAACTTATAGAATTAAAAAGCGAAAAACTGGCTCTTTGAAAGATTAAATAAAATCGATAAGCCCCTAGCTAAACTCATCAAACAGACTAAAGAAAAAATTCAAATACAAGCAATAAGGAATGAAAAGTGTGTAATAACCACAGACTCAGTGGAAATTCAGATTATTAATAGCTACTTTGAGAATCTTTACTCTCACAGAATAGAAGACACAGATGAAATGGACAGATTACTAGAAAGGTACAAATTACCACAACTGAATCTGTAAGATGTAACCAATCTCAAAAGCCGAATAACAGCCAATGAAATATGAGATGTAATTAAAAACCTACCGGCAAAGAAAAATCCAGGTCCGGATGGATTCACAGCTGAATTCTACAAGACATTTAAAGAAGATGTACTCCCTATACCCTCAAAATCTTCTTTGAAATTGAAAGGAAGCAGTCCTCCCAAAATCATTCCTGGAGGCAAGTATTATACTGACACAGAAGCCAGAGAAAGACACAACCAAGAAACAGAACTACAGGCCGATCTTCCTCATGAACATAGATGCAAAACTCCTCAAAAAAAACCACTGGCAAATAGAATACAGCAAATCATCAAGAAGATCATACACCACGACCAGGTAAGACTCATCCCAGGGATGCAAGGATGGTTCAATGTTCAAAAATCTAACAATGTAATACACTATATCAACAGAGCGAAATCTGAAAAGCACATGATCATCTCCATTGAGGCAGAAAAGGCTTTTGACAAAGTCCAACACTCATTCATGTTCAAAGTCCTACCGAAAATTGGAATAGATGGCCTCTGCTTCAATCTGGTAATAGCCTATTATGAAAAACCTCAGCTAACATAATCCTAAATGGGGAAAAACTGAAATCTTTTACTCTTAGATCTGGTACAAGACAAGGATGTACTCTATCACCACGGTTATTCAATATAGTTCTGGAATCATTAGCTACAGCCATTAGAAAAGAGAAAGAGATAAAAAGGAATCAGAATAGGCAAAGAAGAAGTTAAATTATCTTTATTTGCAGAAGACATGATACTTTACTAGGAAGACCCCAAAAACATCACCAAGAAACTAATAGAGTTAATACAGAAATTCAGAACCATATCAGCTTATGAATTCAGTAGCCAAAAGTCAATAGTATTACTGTACACAGACAACAAAAACAATGAGAGCTAAATTATAGAAACAATATCTTTTACACTAGCACCGAGGAAAATGAAATACCTTGAAATTCATCTAACTAATGAAGTCAAAGAACTTTTCAAGGAAAATTACAGTACTCTGAAAAAAGTGATTGTAGAGGACTTCAGAAAATGGGAAGATACCCAAGCTCCTGTATAAGAGGAAACAACTTTGTGAAGATGGCCATACTCCTAAAATTGCTGTATAGATTTAATGCAATCCCTATCAGACTACCACCAACATACCTCACAGACCTAGAGAAATCATTCCTAAAATTTACCTGGAACCAGAAAAGACCCAGAATAGCACCAGCAATTCTGGTCAATAAAGACAAAGCAGGAGTAATTACAATTCCTGATTTGAAAATATTTTACAAAGCTACTGTGATAAAACCAGCATGGTACTGTCAACACAATACACCTCAGTATCAATGGAACAGATTAGAAGACCCTGAAGCCTGTATGAACACACTCAGTCACCTTACCTTTAACAAAGGGGCGAAACAATCTCACTAGAAGAAAGAGAGCCTCTTTAACAAAAGGTGCTGGAAAAATTGGCTCTCTACATGCTGAAAACTCAAACTTGACCCAGGTCTATCACCATGCAATCAACTAAAGTCAAAATGGATTAAAGATCTAAATATCAGAGCAGAGACACTAAATCTCTTGGAAAAGAAAGGGAGAGGAACTCTTGAATACATAGGGGTAGGCAAAGAGTTCATGGATAGAAATCAAATCGCATGGCAAACAGTGGAAAAAATTAACAACTGGGAAATGCTCTTACTGAGAAGTTTTTTCACATCAAATAAATTACCAACAAAGTGAAAAGGCAACCCACAAATTTGGAAAAAATCATGACAAATAAGTACTCAGACAAAAGTCTGCTCTCTAGAATTTATAAAGAACTAAAAAACACTAGGAACCCAAAATTTAAACACCCAATCCAGAAATGGGCATCTGAGATGAACACATGCTTCTCAGAGGAAGAAATTAAAGAAGGGAATAAATATATGAAACAATGCTCCTCATCACTAGCCACCCGCAAAGTGCAAATTAAAACAACATTGAGATATGATCTCACCCAGAAAGAATGGCTATCATAAAGAACTCCCTCAACTACAAATGTTGGAGAGGCTGTGGGGGAAAAAGAACAATTTGCTACTGCTGGTGGGAATGTGGAATGGTGCAACCATTATGGAAATCAGTATGGAGACTCCTTAGAAAAGTCAGACTGGAAATCCTATTTCAACTAGCTATTCCTCTACTGGGAATTTTCCCAGAAGATCTGAAAATATCATATCATAGTGATATATGTGTGCCTATGTTTATAGCAGCACAATTTGTGATAACCAAATCTTGGAAGCAACAAAGATGCGCATCTCATGAGGAATGCTTGAAAAAGATGTGGTATTTTTACACAATGGAGTATTATTCAGCTATTAAGAATGATAAACACGAAACCATTATATTGAAGTGGATGCCACTTGAACATATACTAATAAGAGAAATAAACCAGACACACATGTGTAAGTATCGTATAGTCTCCCTAGTATAAAAACTCAAAAGAAGAAATACAAATAGAAAGATATAATACAAGGAAAGGGAAAGCAGGATCTCAAGGACTAACTAATCAAGAGAGGGAAAGGAGAAGAGGTAGGAAACATGAATGAGTCAAGCCGTACAATCTATATGTAGAGATGGGCAAGGCAATGATCCTGAGACTCTTCAGAAGATTTTTTAATCCAGCAGTAAATTGGAAAGATTCTCACCCTGAGTAACTATGTATACTAATACCTGTGAACTAAGACACTGCACTGCCGAAGGTAATTTGTAATAGTACTTTCATGCTTGGAGTGCCAGTCATTCTCGTCTTCTGAATACGGGCTGCTTGTAATGACATGCCAGTTGCTGCTAGCATGCCTCTCGGGTAGATGGTTGTTCAAAAAATTGGGGTGGTGAGTGAAAGCTAGAGACAGGAAAAGGAATACTGTGGGACTGTCCTGATAAAAGGTTGCATATGGTGAGATTTTTGGACTTATGTGTAAACATAAGAAGTATATAATACTTTATGCCTATTTTTAAAATATATGCTAATTTTTAAATGTTTTTTATCATATTCTGTAGGGACTTAAAGTTCAACATATCAATACTTGATGAAAAATACCTGTTCCATATTATGCCTAAG
>NW_004524617.1:14173828-14184555 GCF_000260255.1 Octodon degus | reverse complement strand
AAGAAGAATATATGCAGTGTATTATTTGTTGAAACTGTACTTCCGATTTGATTTGAAACTGTCTCATTGCTATATGTTTATCAATAAAACTGTAGAAAAGAAAAAGAATCACAGAGCAGAAAAAAAAAAGAGGTTAGGATAGATATATATTTACATTCTGTTAATGAATAGAGTTATTTGTTCTAATGGTGTTTGTAAATGGGATATCATGTCCACATCTTGTACAGCAGTTAACCACTAGGAACAATGTATGCAAGGCATTAATTTTTGAATGTGTCCTAACAATTTGATTTGAAACTTTCTCATTGCTATTTGTTTATCAATAAAAGTATGGGGAAAAAAGAAAAGGAAAACAGCTACTGAACAGATCTTTGCATAATGAAAACTTGGCAGCTTTGTTGCCACTGGACCTGACTTTTTCTTAGGCCTGACCAGGGAGAAGATAAAAACAGTAATGAGTCCTATGTGTGACATAGTTCTTTCTGCTAACAGAATCTAAGGAGTAAAAATTGAATGTAGATTATTAAAAATGTTTATGTACAAGACTTATTCATGTGAAGAGATCATATAAAATTTTCTTATATAAGAAATGAAACATACACTCTCCAAGACATAAATAAGAGATATGTTGTTTTGTACCTGAGAAATGCAAGCTTTGTTTGTCTCACTACGTACTGTTGCTTTGATCCATTATTATCAATTACCCCACACTCTGACTAAATTTATACTTTCATATGATGCTAATTGGGAAATACTCTTCCTTGTGAACACTACCACTTAGAACTAAGTTCCAGAAAGCACTATATAAAGGAACAGATATTTCTCTTTATATTTAACATTGTAATGCAAGTACATCTAATTTTATAGGTGTTGCCTTTGGACTTTATTCATTGATTTTTAATTTTATTTCAAATTAAGTAAATTTCTGTCCTTTCTCCTGTTTTCCTCCTTCCTCCAAGGTAAGCTGTGAAAATTAAAACTTTTCTCTTCCAAAGCCTCCATAAAACTTAGAAATACTACTCTAACAATCTCTCCCTTTCTTTCTTAAAGCAGGCCATACAGAAACCCCATGACCCAACTTGTCTGACAGTAGGTACGAGGCTCTCACCCCAGGAGGAGTCCTTCCCCATACCCTGGAGGAAGGGATGCTGCACGAAGAAGCCAAGAAGAATCTGAATGCACAGCTCTGCCGGTTTTCCTTATTAGTCTGCTGCATTAGGTCATAACTTTCTGTCCAAATGCATTCAACATACTTGTCTGCTCTTCATTCAGCCTAAGCATAAAAAGATGCTTTTATAGGTGTTTTGGTCTTAATTTCTTAATCTCCCATGTCATTTTCATTACATATGTTATATTTTTCTCTTATTAAAAAAACGAATTAAATAAATTTGCTTCATCATTTAGATGAATGGTGATCTATTCTGCGATATTAGGTCCCTTTAAGGCAACCTTCACACTTATTATAGCAATGAGGAAATTCATAAAAAATTATACTTTGCCTTATCAATCTGGACACCAACAGAGTATTTCAGATTCTTTTGCAAAGGAAGTTTCCAACACAGCCACTGCAGCATGCAGTAGACAAGGATTTCAAGGTCACTTCTTCTGGACAGGTTACCGTTCCAGTAACCATAAAGTTACTCCCTTATGGGCATCCAAGCTAGGAAAATCTATTCTCCCATTATGGCCCTTTCTATGATTTCCCTGATACTGCTCATGGTTCCTACTGGGACAATATTTGTAAAAAAAAAGTCCATAATCTTGAAAATAAACATGATTTGAACTTTCACAATACAAAAGTAGATTTTCTGTTTTTATGTCACCATGAACATATTTATTTTCATGTTTATATTCTAGTACATCCAGAATTTGGAGACATAGTTGGACAGATGACTTATTTTTTTTCATAATTTTATTGAAAAAAATAGCAGTGAGACAGTTTCAAATAAAATTGGTAGGACACATTCTTTTTTGCCACAATTTTATTCATAAACAAATAGCAATGAGAAAATTTCAAATCAAATCGGTAGGACAGTTTCAATAATTAACACACTGCATACATTCTTCTTAGTGGTTAATTCCTGTACAACATGCGGACTTGATAGCCTATTTACAAAATCCGTTAGAACAAATCATTCTAGGTTCTCATTAAGAGAACGTAACTATATATTTATCCTAACCACTTTGAATACACAGATAACGATGGACATTCATCTGCATACCCTCTTTTTGTTAAGTTCCGTTATTTGAATATTATACGTGTGTAAACTCAGCCAAATATTCTAAAAGAGTCCAGTATCCCATAATAGTATTGGGTCTTCCTTTTGACTGGTAATGTCAGAAATTGAGACCTGAGTCTCCCACAGCTCCACATAACAGCATGGCTTTATTTCTTGCAACTCGTTTTAATACTTTTCTTCTAGATGGTAAAGACCAAGGTAAAGCACGACGTATGCAACAAGGGTTGTAGCTTTTGGGTCTGATAAGGTCAGTGAAATCCCTCAGGATTTATCCTGAGATCCTATACTCAGATTGTAGAACATTTTCCAGTGTCAACCATGTGGATGAGTCACGGCCATTGCTTGGATAATGTGCTCTCTGTGAAAGCCTGAGAGAAAGTTTTCTCTCCATATGACTCTCTTTAGGCACACTCTACATCATCGATCACTTTCCTCTTTGGCCCCATAATCTCCTTGATCAGAAAATTTGGGACACTACCGAATTACATGACGTTACAGTACAAGTTCACATATGTCCTGAATCTTAATTGAACTTAGAAGGCCAAGGCCAAAAGGTTGGCTTTCCTTGCAGCCCTTCTTCTTCTGTAATTTTGGTCGGTAAACTTAGGTTGTTAACCATCCAGAAGACAAGCTTGTTGTTATTATGGAACATCTTAGGCTGTTAAGCTTAACCTAACTATCTGTCTGCATATCAAACATATTAGACACAATATGGGACAGGTATTTTTATCAAGTACTGATATCTTGAACTTTAAGTCAATACAGAATATGATTTTAAAAACATTTAAAAATTAGATTATATTTTAAAAATAGGCATAAAGAATTATATACTTCTTATGTTTGCACATAAGTCCGAAAATCTCACCATATACAACCTTGAAGCAGGACAGACCCACAATATTCCTTTTCCTGTCTCTTGCTTTCCTTCACCACCCCCTTCTTCTTGAACAACCATATACCTGAAAGACATCATAGTAGCAAAAGACATGTCATGACAAGAGCCCATATTCAGTAAACCAGATTGACGGGCACTCCAAGCATGAAAATACTAATACAAATTACCATCTGCAGTGCAGTAGCTTAGTTCACAGGTATCAGTATATATAGTTAATCAGGGTGAGAATCTTTCCAAATAATTGCTAGATTAAAAAATCTTCTGAAGATTCTCAGGATAGTTGCCTTGCTCATCTTCTACATATAACTATGGCTTGACGTTGTCATCTTTACTAGCTCTTCTCCTTTCCCTCTCATGATTAGTTAAGTCCTTCAGATGCTGCTTTCCTTTTGCTTGTATTATATCTTTCTATTTGTATTTCTTCTTTTGAGTTCTTATACTATGGAAACTATATGACATTTACACATGTGTGTCTTGTTTTTTTCTCTTATGAGTATATGTTCAAGTGGCATCCACTTCAATATAAAGGCTTCGAGTTTATCACTCTTAATAGCTGAATAGTACTCCATTGTGTAAAAATACCACATCTATTTCAACCATTCCTCAGGTGATGATCATCTTGGTTGTTTCGAAGATTTGGCTACCACAAATTGTGCTGTTATAAACATACACAAACATATATATCACTATGATATGATGTTTTCAGAATTTCTGGGAAAATTCCCAGTAGAGGAATAGCTGGCTGAAATGGAATTTCCAGTCCAACTTTTCTAAGGAGTCTCCATACTGATTTCCATAACGGTTGCACCAGTCTACACTCCCACCAGCAGTGGAGAAGGGTACCTTTTTCTCCACAGCCTCTCAAACATTTGTTCTTGGGTGATTTCTTTATGACAGCCATTCTCTCAGGGGTGAGATCATACTTCAATGTGGTTTTAATTTGCATTTCACGAATGGCTAGTGATGTGGAGAATTTTTTTCATATATTTATTTCCTTCTTTAATTTCTTCCGCTGAGAAGTGTGTGTTCATCTCGTATGCCCATTTCAGGATTGGGTCTTTAAATTTTGGGGCCCTAGAGTTTTTTAGTTCTTTATAAATTCTAGAGAGCAGACCTTTGAGGGAGTACCTATTTGTCATGATTTGTTCCAAATTTGTGGGTAGCCTTTTCACTTTGTTGGTAATTTCTTTTGACGTGAAAAAAACTTCTCAGTAAGAGCAGGTTCCAGTTGTTAATTCTTTCAACTGTTTCCCGTGCGATTTGATTTCTGTCCATGAATCCTTTGCCAACCCCTATGTCTTCAAGACTTCCGCCTACTTTCTCTTCCAGGAGATTTAGTATCTCTGCTTTAATGTTTAGATCATTAATCCATTTTGACTTTACTTTAGTGCATAGTGATAGACCTGGGTCAAGTTTGAGTTTTCAGCATGTTGAGAGCCAGTTTTTCCAGCACCATTTGTTGAAGAGGCTATCTTTCTTCCAGTGAGTATGTTTGGCCCCTTTGTCAAAGATAAGGTGGCTGAGTGCGTTTGTAGGGGCTTCAACATCTTCTAATCTATTCCATTGATCCTCAGGTCTATTTTGATGCCAGTACCATGCTGATTTTATCACAGTATCCTTGTGGTATAATATCAAGTCAGGAATTGTAATGCCTCCTCCTTTGTCTTTATTGCCCAAAATTGCCTTTGCTATTCTAGGTCATTCTGGTCCCAGATAAATTTCAAGAATGATTTCTCTAGGTCTGTGAGGTATGTCGGTGGTAGTCTGATAGGGATTGTATTAAATCTGTACAGCAATTTTGGGAGTATGGCCATCATCACAATGTTGGTTCTTCCTATACAGGAGCATGGAATAACTTACCATTTTCTGAAATCCTCTATGATCACTTTTTTCAGAGTAATGTAATTTTTCTTGAAAAGATCTTTGACATCTTAGTTAGATGCATTCCAAGTTATGTCATTTTCCTCGGTGCTATTGTAAAATGTATTGTTTCTATAATTTCCTTCTGAGTGTTTGTTGGTTGTGTACAGGAATGCTATTGAGTTTTGACTATTGACTTTATAATCTGATATGGTACTGAATTTCTGTATTAATTCTAGTAGCTTCCTGGGGAGTTTTTCTGGTTTTCCAAGTAAAGTATCATGTCATCTGCAAATAAAGGTAATTTAACTTCTTCTTTATCTATTCTTATTCCTTTTATTTCTTTCTCATGTCTAATGGTTGTAGCTAATGATTCCAGAACTATATGTAATAGGAGTGGTGATAGAGGACATCCTTGTCTTGTAACAGATCTAAGAGTAAAAGATTTCGGTTTCTTCCCATTTAGGATTATGTTAGCTGTTGGGTTTTCATAAATGGCTATTAGCAGATTGAATTAGAGGCCATCTGCTACAATTTTCTGTAGGACTTTGAACATGAATCAGTGTTGTACACTGTCAAAAGCCTTTTCTGCATCTATGGAGATGCTCCTGTGCTTTTTAATTTTCTCTCTATTGATATAGTGTATTACAGTCATAGATTTTCAAATATTGAACCATTCTTGTATCTCTGGGATGAATCCTAGCTGGTCATGGTGTATGATCTTCTTGATGATTTGCTGTATTCTATTTGATAGGATTTTATTGAGAATTTTGGCATCTATGTTCATGAGGAAGATAGGCCTGTAGTTCTCTTTCTTAGTTGCATCTTTCCCTGGCTTTGGTATCAGTATAATATTTGCCTCCAGGATTAATTTTGGGAGGATTGCTTCCTTTTCAATTTCATGGAAGAGTTTGAGGAGTATAGGGACTACTTCTTCTGTAAATGTCTTGTAGAATTCAGCTGTGAATCCATCAGGACCTGGACATTTCTTTGCCGGTAGGTTTTTAATTATATCTCGTATTTCATTGGCTCTTATTTGACTATTGAGAGTGTTTATATCATGTCGATTCAGTTGTGGTAATTTGTAACTTTCTAGGAATCTGTCCATTTCTTCTGTGTATTCTATTCTGTGAGAGTGAAGATTCTCAAAGTAGCTCTTGTTAATCTTCTGAATTTCCACTGAGTCTGTGGTAATTACACCCTTGTCATTCCTTATTGCTTGTATTTGAATTTTTTCTTTCCTCTTTTTAATGATGTTAGCTAGGGGCTTATCGATTTTATTAAATCTTTGGAAGCAGCAGCTTTTTGCTTTTTTAATTCTTTGAATTGTTTTCTTCGTCTCAATTGAATTAATTTTTGCTCTCATCTTTATGACATCCTTCCATCTTTAGGCTCTGGATTTGGTTTGCTCTTCCTTTTTTAGGTGGTAAAGGAGCAGCGTTAGAGTATGTATTTGTTCCCATTCTGTTTTCATAATGTGTGAGTTCACAGCTATGAATTTCCCTCTGAAAACTGCTCTCATCGTATCCCATAAATTATGATAATTTTGCTTGAGTTTCCATTGAATTGTAGATATTGTTGAATTTCTTGTTTAATTTCATCTGTGACCCATTGGTTGCTGAGTAGGGTGTCATTTAATTTCCATATATTTTAAGGTTTTTTTCTGATTTCCTTTGCCATTTATTTCCACGTTCATTGCATTGTAGTCAGATAATATGCATGGGAAAATTTCTGTTTTCTTGCATATACTTAAGCAATACCTATGGACCAGTATGTGGTTTAGTTTAGAAAATGACCGATGTGCAGCTGAGAAAAAACTTGCATTCAGCTGTGTTTGGGTAGAACACTCTGTGTATGTCCTCCAAGTCCATTTGTTTCAAGCTCTGGTTCAGTTCTGTTATTTCTTTGCTAAGTTTTTGTCTGGTTGACCTATCTTTTGGACATAAGGGTGTGTTAAGGTCTCCTGTTAAAATTGTGGTATTGAATATTAGATTTTTCATCTCCATTAATATTTCCTTTATATAGTTGGGTACTCCTGTGTTTGCTGCATACATATTTATGAGTGATACCTCTTTCTCTTGAATTTTTCCCTAACCAGTATAGAGTGGCCTTCTTTATTTCACTGGATCATTGTTGGTATGAAGTTGAGACTGTCTGAGAAGAGGATTGCTACCCCTGCTTTTTTCTGAGGAGCTGGGTCATATAGTATTGTATTCCATCCTTTGACTTTCAACCTATGTATATCTCTATGAGTTAAATGTGTTTCTTGTATACAGCATAGTGTTGGATTTTCTTTCTAACCCACTGTTCCAGTCTATTTCTCTTAATTGGTAAATTGATTCCATTTACATTGATGGTTGGAATTGAGCTGTATTGACTTACAGTTGCCATGTTATTTACCTGTTGTCGTTTACTCCTTTTTCTACTGTGTTGTATTGCTTTTCCTATTTATTTGGTTGCTTCTGATCTATTTTGTGCAGTTCTGATCATTTTGTTCCCTCTCAAGAACATTTTCAGTAGCCTGTGTAGGGTTGCATTTGTCATCACGAAATTCTTTAGCTGTTCTTTGTCAGGAAAGTATTTCACTTCTCCATGAAACTTATAGAGAGTTTTGCAAGGTATAGTAGTCTAGGCTGTAATTTGTTTTTATAGAGGACCTGAAATACTCTTCTCCAAGCTCTTCTTGCCTGCATGTTTTGTGAAGAGAAGTCGTCTGTAATTCCGGTGGGTTTTCCATTGAATGTGATCTGCTTCTTTTTTCTAGCGGCTTTCAATATATTATTCTTGTGCTGAATTTCTGGCATCTTGACTTTTATATGTCTCGGTGTGTTTTTCATTGCATTGAGGTTACTTGGCGTTCTGTGTGCTTCAGTTACCAGGACACTTTCAATAATAAACATATTGCATATATTTTTCCTAGTGTTTAATTGCTGTACAAGATGCACACTTGATATCCTATTTACAAACACCATTAGAACAAATCCCTCTCTTCATTAAGAGAATGTAACTATATATCTATCCTAACCACTTTGAATACACAGATACAAAATGGACATTCATCTGTATCCCCTTATTTTACTAAGTTCCATCATTTAAGTATTATAGGTGTGTAAACTCAGCAAAATGTTCTAAAAGATTTCAGTTGTTCATAATAGTATTGGGTCTTCTGCTTCACTGGCAGTGTCCGAAACTGTTGACCTGAGTCTCCTACAGCTCAACATAACACCATGGATTTACTTCTTATACTTTGTTTATATATATTTCTGCTGGATGGTTAACACCAAGGTAAAGCAGGACCTATGGAACAAGGGTTGTAGCTTTTGGGTCTGATAAGGTCAGGGAAAACCCATCAGGATTTATCCTGAGATCCAGTACCTCAGATTGTAGAACCTTTGTCAGTGTCAGCCATGTGGATTAGTCACGGCCATTGCTTGGCCAATGTGCTCCTTGTGGAAGGCTGACCCAATGTTTCCTCTTCATGTGACTCTCCTTAGACACAATCTACATCATCGATAACTTTCCTCTTTGGCCCTATAATCTCCTTAATTAGAAAATTGGGGACATTACCAAGTTACATGACGTTAGAGTACAAGTTCTTATATATCTTGAGACTTAATTGACCTTGGAAGGTTAGGGCCAAAATGTTGGTTTTCCTTGCAGCCCTCTTTTTTCCCTAATATTGGTCTGCAAACTTAGGTTGTTAACCATCCAGAAGACAAGCTTATTGTTATTACCATACAACCTAGGCTATTAAGCTTAACCTCACTCTCTGTCTGAATATCAAACTTCTTAGGCATAACATGGAACACGGATTTTTCATCAAGTATTGATACGTTGAACTTTAAGTCCCTATAGAATATGATGAAAAAACATTTAAAAATTAGAATATATTTTTAAAAATAGGCATGAAGAATTATATACTCATGTTTACACATAAGTCCAAGAATCTAACCATATACAACCTTGAAGCAGTTAGTCCCAGAATATTCCTTTTCTTATCTCTTGCCTTCATTGACCACCTCCTTCTTTTTGAACAATCATCTACCCAAGAGACAGCATGGCAGCACCTGGCATATCATGACAAGCAGCCCGTATTCAGAAGACCCAATTGACAGGCACTCCAAGCATGAAACTACTATTGCAGATTAGCATGTGCAGTGCAGTTGCTTATTTGACACATATCTGTATACATACTTAGGGTGAGAATCTTTCCAATTCACTGCTAGATTCCAAAATTTTTTGGAGATTCTCAGGTTTGTTGCCTTGCCCATCTTCTACATATAACTGGATGGCTTGACATTGTCTTGTTTCCTAGCTCTTAACCTTTCCCTCTCTTGATTAGTTAGGCCTTGGGATCCTGCCTTCCTTTTACATGTATTATACTTTTATATTTCTATTTCTTCTGTTGAGTTCTTATACTAGGCAAACTATATGATATTTACAAATGTGTGTCTGGTTTATTTCAGGTATGAGTATATCTTCAAGTGGCATCCACTTCAATATAAAGCAATGAGTTTATCATTCTTTTTTCCAATAATTTTATTGAGAAACACATAGCAATGAGACAATTTCAAAGCAAATTGATAGGACAATTTCAATAATTAACATATTGCATACATTTTTCCTAGTGTTCAATTGCTGTACAAGATGCACACTTGATATCCTATTTACAAACACCATTAGAACAAATCCCTCTATTCATTAAGGGAATGTATCTATATGTCTATCCTAACCAGTTTGAATACACAGGTACAAAACGGAAATTCATTTGTATACCCTTTTTTTGTAAAGTTCCATCACTTAAATATTATAGGTGGTTAAACTCAGCAAAATATTCTAAAAGAATTCAGCAGTCCATAATAGTATTGGGTCTTCCTCTTGACTGGCAATGTCAGAAATTGTTGACCTGAGTCCCCTACAGCTCAACATAACATCATGACTTTACTTTTTATACTTCGTTTATATACTTTTCTGCTGGATGGTTAAGACCAAGGTAAAACAGGAACTATGTAACAAGAGTTGTAGCTTTTGGGTCTGATAAGATCAGTGAAATCCCCTTAGGATTTATGCTGAGATCCTGTACCTCAGATTGTAGAACTTTTGTCATTGTCAGCCGTGTGGATGAGTCACGGCCATTGCTTGGCCAATGTGCCCTCTGTGAAAGCCTGAGAGAAGGTTTTCTCTCCATTTGACTCTCCTTGAGCACACTCTACATCTTCTGTCACTTTCCTCTTTGGCCCCATAATCTCCTTGATATGAAAATTTGTGACACTACCGAGTTACATGGCATTATAGTACAAGTTCTGATATGTGAATCTTAATTGAACTTGGAAGCCTAGGGCCAAAATGTTTTTTTAAAGATATGCATACAAGACTTATTTTTATATTTCTCAAAGAATACAGAATCGTGATTCCGAAAAAATCATTAGAAACAATACAAAATTTCACTAAACAAAGTGGTAGGAATTAAATAATTGTTGTTCTACTACATGATGCTATCTTCAAAGTTGTTTCTCGGGTTATGAGATATAAACGTGCAAGATTCATTTAAAGGAAAAATAAAATAAAATAATGATAAAATTTGTAAGAATTCAAAAGTAGAGAAGGAGGAGGAGGAGGAAAAAGAAGAAGAGGAAGAAGAAGAGGAAGAGGAAGAAGAAGAAGAAGAAGAAGAAGAAGAAGAAGAAGAAGAAGAAGAAGAAGAAGAAGGAGAAGGAGAAGGAGAAGGAGAA
>NW_004524617.1:14172425-14173728 GCF_000260255.1 Octodon degus | reverse complement strand
GAGAAGGAGAAGGAGAAGGAGAAGGAGAAGGAGAAGGAGAAGGAGAAGGAGAAGGAGAAGAAACTGAAAAATGTAAAAATTAACTGCTCCTTTCAAAACACTGGCAGAAAGTGACAGTCCAATTACCAAAACCATTCTGTACATATACTGGAATAAATCTTTTTCCCTTCTCTCATTTGTCCTTTTACTCATTCCAGTTTTTCCTTCCTATTGAAAAAAATCTTTCCTTGTCACAATAGGTATCTATGGTACCTTTTATATTTTAATTACTTTTCAAGTGCTCACACTAATGAGATGATACAATGTTTACACATGTGGATATGATTTATTTAACTTGCCATTATAGTCTCTAGCTATATTCAATTATGTACAAAATCCTCAAATTTATCCTTTTTTTTTGGTACGACAGTTTCAATAATTAACACATTGCAAACATCCTTTGTAGAGGTTAATTGCTTTGCAATACGCAGATTTCGTATCTTATTTACAAACACCACTAGAACAAAGCACTCTATTCATTAAGAGAATGTAACTATATATCTATCCTAACCACTAATCACTTTGAATACACAGATAAAAACTGGACATTCATTTGTATCGCCTTCTTTTGATCAGTTCCATCATTTAACTATTATAGGTGTGTAAACTCAGCAAAATATTCTAAAATAGTTCAGTAGTCCATAATAGTATTGGGTCTTCCTCTTAATGGCAATGTGAGAAATTGCTGACCTGAGTCCTCTACAGTTCAACATAACAGCATGGCTTTTCTTCTTATACTTCGTTTGTATACGTTTCTACTGTATGGTTAAGACCAAGGTAAAGCAGGACTTATGCAACAAGAGTTGTAGCTTTTGAGTCTGATACGGTCAGTGAAATCCCCTAAGGATTTATCCTCAGATCCTGTACTCAGATTGTAGAACCTTTGTCAGTGTCAGCCACGTGGATGAGTCATGGCCATTGCAAGGCCAATATGCTCTCCTTGAGAGCCTGAGAGAATGTTTTCTTTCCATGTGGCTCTCCTTAGGCACACTCTACATCATCGATCACTTTCCTCTTTGCCCCATAATCTCCTTGATCAGAAAATTTGGGACATTACTGAGTTACATGACGTTGCATTACAAGTTCTCATATGCCCTGAGTCTTAATTGATCTTGGAGGGCTAGGGCCAAAAGGCTGGCTTTCTTTGAGGCCCTCTTTTTCTCTACTTATGGTCTGCAAACTTAGGTTGTTAACCATCCAGAAGACAAGCTTATTGTTATTACCATACAACTTAGGCTGTTAAGCTTAACCTCACTATCTGTCT
>NW_004524617.1:14167900-14171912 GCF_000260255.1 Octodon degus | reverse complement strand
TATAACTGTATGGCTTGACATTGTCATGTTTCCTAGCTCTTCTCCTTTCCCTCTCTTGATTAGTTAGTCCTCGAGATCCTGCTTTCCTTTTACTTGTACTATACCTTTCCATTTTTATTTTTTCTTTTGCATTCTTATAATAGGGAAACTAAATCATATTTACACATATTTGTCTGGTTTATTTGAGGTTTGAATATATCTTCAAGTGGCATCCACTTCAATATGAAGGCTTCGAGTTTATCATTCTTAATAGCTGAATACTCCATTGTGTAAAAATACCACATCTTTTTCAAACATTCCTCCAGTGATGGGCATCTTGGTTGTTTCCAAGATTTGACTATCAAAAATTGTGCTGCTATAAACATAGGCACACATATATAACATGATATGATATTTTCAGATCCTCTGTGAAATTTCGCAGTAGAGGAATAGCTAGTTTTAATGGGATTTCCAGTCCAACTTTTCTACGGAGTCTCCAAACTGAATTCCATAACGGTTGCACGAGTCTACATTCCCAACAACAATGGAGAAGGGTTCCTTTTTCCCCACAGTCTCTCCAACCTTTGTTGTTGGGTGATTTCTTTATGATAGCCTTTCTTTCTGGGGTGAGTTGATATCTCAATGTTGTTTTAACTTGCATTTCATGGATGGCTAGTGATGTGGAGCACTTTTTCATATATTTCTTCCCTTCTTTAATTTCATCCTCTGAGAAGCATGTGTTCATCTCACATTCCCATTTCTGGATTGGGTCTTTAATTTTGGTGCGCTGATGATTTTTATTTCTTTATAAATTCTAGAGAGCAGACCTTTGTCTGAGTACTTATTTGTCATGATTTTTTCAAATTTAGGGGTTGCCTTTCTACTTTGTTGGTAATTTCTTTTGACGTGAAAAATCTTCTCAGTAAGTGCAGGTCAGGGTTGTTAATTCTTTCAAATGTTTCCCATGCGATTTGATTTCTATCCATGAAGTCTTTGCCTACCCCTATGTCTTCAAGAGTTCCTCCTACTTTCTCTTCCAGGAGATTTAGTGTCTCTAGTTTAATGTTTAGGTCTTTAATCCATTTTGATTTTAGCTTAGTGCATGGTGATAGACCTGGGTCATGTTTTAGTTTTCAGCATGTAGAGAGACAGTTTTTCTAGCATCATTTGTTACAGAGGTTATCTTTCTTCCATTGAGAATATTTGGCCCATTTGTCAATGATAAGATGGGTGAGTGTGTTCTTACGGGCATCAGTGTCTCCTAATCTATTCCATTCATCCTCAGGTCTATTTTTTTGCCAGTAACATGCTGATTTTATCACAGTTGCCTTGTAGTATAATTTCAAGTCGGGAATTGTAATGCCTCCTGCCTTGTCTTTATTGCCCAGGATTGCCTTTGCGATTGTAGGTTTTTTCTGATTCCAGATAAATTTTAGGAATGATTTCTCTACCTCTGAGAGGTATGTTGGTGGTAGTCTGATAAGGATTGCATTAAATCTCTACAGCAATTTTAGGAGTCTGGCAAAGTTCACAATGATGGTTTTTCCTATCCAGGAGCATGAATATATTTCGATTTTCTGAAATCCTCTATCATCACTTGTTTCAGAATACTATAATTTTATCTAGAAAGGATCTTTAACTTCTTTAGTAAGATTAATTCCAATGTATTTCATTTTCCTTGGTGCTATTGTAAAAGGTATTGTGTCTATAATTTCCCTCTCAGTGTGTTTGTTGTCTCTGTAGAGGAGTGCTATTGACTTTTGGGTATTGAATTCATAACCTGATATGCTGCTGAATTTCTGTATTAATTATAGTAGCTTCTCGATGGAGTTTTTGGTTCTTCCAAGTAAAGGACCATGTCATCTGCAAATAAAGATAATTTAACTTCTTCTTTACCTATTCTTATTCCTTTTATTTCTTTCTCTTGTCTCATTGCTGTAGCTAATGATTCCAGAACTATATTGAATAGGAGTGGTGATAGAGGACATTCTTATCTTGTACCAGATCTAAGAGTAAAAGATTTCAGTTTTTCCACATTTAGGATTATGTTAGCCATTGGATTTTCATAAACGGCTTTTATCAGATTGAAGTAGAGGCCATCTATTCCAATTTTCTGTAGGACTTTGAACATGAATAAGTGGTGGACTTCTTCAAAAGCCTTTTCTGTATCAATGGAGAAGATCATGTGGTTTTTAGTTTTTATCTACTGATATAGTGTATTACATTTATAGATTTTCGAATACGAACCATCCTTGCATCCCAGGGATGAATCCTACCTGGTCCTGGTGTATGATCTTCTTGATGATTTACTGTGTTCTATTTCCTAGGATTTTATTCAGGATTTTGGCATCTATGTTCATGAGGGAGATTGGCTTCTAGTTCTCTTTCTTAGTTGTGTCTTTCTCTGGTTTTAGTATCAGTATAATACTTGCCTCCAGGAATGATTTTGGAAGGATTGCTTCTTTTTCACTTTCATGGAAGACTTTGAGGAGTATAGGGACTACGTCTTCTGTAAATGCCTTGTAGAATTCAGCTGTGAACCCATCCAGACCTGGGCTTCTCTTTGTTGGTAGGTTTTTAATTACATCTCGTATTTCGTTGACTGTTATTGGGCTATTGAAAGTGGTTATATCTTGTCGATTCAGTTGTGGTAATTTGTACTTTTCTGGGAATCTGTCCATTTCAACTTTGTCTTCTATTCTGTGAGAGTAAGGATTCTCAAAGTAGATAATCTTCTGAATTTGCACTGGGTCAGTGATAATTACAAACTTTTCATTCCTTATTGCTTGTATTTGAATTTTTTCTTTCCTCTTTTTGATGAGGTTAGCTAGGGGCTCATTGATTTTATTTAATCTTTCAAAGAACCAGCTTTTTGCTTTTTTAATTCTTTGAATTATTTTCTTCATCTCAATTGAATTAATTTCTGCTCTAATCTTTATGATTTCTTCCCCGTTTTGTGCGCTGGGTTCAGTTTGCTCATGCTTTTCTAGTTGTTGAAGGTGCAGCATTAGAGTATTTATTTGTTCACGTTCTGTTTTCCTAATGTGTGAGTTCACAGCTATGAATTTCCCTCTGAGAACTGCTTTCATCGTATCCCATAAATTACGATAAGTTGTGCTTGAATTTTCATTGAATTGTAGATATTGTTGAATTTCTTGTTTCATTTCACCTGTGAATGAATGTTTGCTAAGTAGGGTGTCATTTAATTTCCATGTATTTAAGGATTTTTTCTGATTTTTTTGTCATTTATTTCCAGTTTCTTTGCTGTGTGCTCAGATAATGTACCTGGGATGATTTCTGTTTTTTACATATACCTTAGCCTGACCTATGGATCAATATGTGGTCTATTTTATTTTTTTTTTCAGAGGTAAGGAAATTTGAAAGGGAAATGTACTTTATTGCAAATTCATGCTAAAAGCTCAACAACCAAAGTCTTGTTATTATGACATAAAATGTCTTTCAGTTTTGCATTTTACATGATTTTGAACAGCAGAAACAACACAATTCTGTATTTTTTAGCAAGTTTGGGGAATTTAATAGTGGTCTTCTTTATTCAAAGTTTTATTGATAAACAGATAGCAATGAGACAGTTTGAAATCAAATCGAAAGTACAGTTCAAGAAATAATACACTGCATATATTCTTCTTTTTTTATTTATTTATTTTTTTTTAAATATAAGATGAGATAATTTTATTGGATTTTGTAAAATAGCCCATTGCTGTACATAAATAAGATTCATCTAATCAACTATACTGGGTACTTGAAATCTTTTTGTTTTCTTTTTTTTTTTGCAGAGTATGATATTTTATTAGGTATTAAAGATAATAATGATATAATAAATAATAACAGCCAAAGATAATGATTTCTTTTATGATGTTAGGCAATATTAAACTTTCTCCAGTTACTAGACTTATTACAATTCTAATTTGTTTTTTTTGTTTGTTTTTTTTTATTTTTTTTTTGCTTTTATTTTTTTTCAACAAATAATACACTGCATATATTCTTCTTAGTGGTTAATTGCTGTACAAGATGC
>NW_004524617.1:14147059-14159809 GCF_000260255.1 Octodon degus | reverse complement strand
CTTTAAGTCCCTACATTATGTGGTCTATTTTAGAAAATGACCCATGTGCAGCTGAGAAAAATGTGTATTCAGCTGTGTTTTGGTGGAACACTCTGTATATGTCCACCAAGTCCATTTGTTTCAAGCTCTGATTCTGTTCTACTATTTCTTTGCTAATTTTTTGTCTGGTTAACCTATCTTTTGGGGATAAGCGGCTGTTAAAGTCTTCTTTTAAGATTGTGGTTTTTGGATATTAGGCTTTTCATGTCCATTAAGATTTGCTTTATATAGTTGGGTTCCCCCGTGTTTGGTGCATACATATTTATGAGTGTTACCTCTTCCTCTTGAATTTTTCCCCTAACCAGTCTATAGTGACCTTCTTTTTTTCGCTTGATCATTGTTGGTTTGAAGTTGAGACTGTCTGTGAATAGGATTGCTACTCCTGCTTTTTTCTGAGGTGCTGGGGCATGTAGTATTGTGTTCCATCCTTTGACTTTCAACCTATGAATGTCTTTATGAGTTAAATGTGTGTCTTTTATACAGCATATTTTTGGATTTTGTTTCCTAATCCACTGTGCCAGTCTATTTCTCTTAATTGGTGAATTGAGTCCATTTACATTGATGGTTATAATGGAGATGTATTGATTGACTTACGATTGACATGTTGTTCACCTGTTGTCATTTACTCCTTTTTCTCCTTATTTAATTTCTTGCCCTATTTATTTGGTTGCTTCTGATCTCATTCGTGGAGTTCTGATCATTTTGTTCCCTCTCTAGAACATCTTTCAATAGCCTGTGTAGAGTTGGCTTTGTCATCACTAAATTTTTTAGCTGTTCTTTGTCATGGAAGTATTTCACTTCTCCATCAAACTTGAAAGAGAGTTTTGCAGGGTAAAGTAGTCTTGGCTGGAATTTTTTTTCATAGAGTACTTGAAGTACTCTGCTCCATGATCTTCTTGCCTTTATGGTTTGTGCAGAGAAGTCGGCTGTAATTCTGATGGGTTTTCCTTTGAATGTGATCTGCTTCTTTTCTTTATCAGCTTTCAGTATATTATTCTTGTGCTGAATTTCTGGGATCTTGACTATTATATGTTGGACAGTTGACTTTTTAAAAGTCCCATTCTGGTCTGATATCTTCTGTAATTCTACTCCAAATATTTCCTTTACCATAAGACTGTAACTTCATCACCTGAATTTTTTTATGCCAGGTTCATAAAACAGAGGAATTCCTAAAAAACAAATTGTTTGAGGTCTATCCACTTTTCAATACACTCTTTTATTTTTTTGCAGCTCTCTGATAAAATTTTACTTCTGAAAATAATAGACCATATCCTTGGTATTCCACTTTTATGACCTATCTTGCATCTCTATCTTGTTTATTTGTGGGAGAAGTGAAATATATCAATCTGAATCCTCCAGAGCCAATCATCTCTCCCAGTACCCACGATATTCTTTCATTATCATCAGAATCATGCCTTCCTCAAATGAAACGGGACGTTTGTACTTCTCATTTCTTTTTGGTAGCATCACTTTCAACTTCAGTGTTGCCGCCACCTTGGCAAAATGAATGATTTTGTCCATACCATATTTTTTAACTTTTCTCCCTTCATTGTTTAATCCTTAAGTTCTCACTTTCCATTTAACTGTATTACACCTTTCAATTTTTATTTCTTCTTTTGTGTTCTTACTCTAGGGAGCCAATACAATATTTACACATGTGGACTAGTTTATTTCATTTATGACTATAGCTTTAAGTTGATCTAATTACACACAAAGGCTTCTTGTTCCTTCTTCTTTATATCTAAGTAATACTCCATTGTACAAAGAAACTACATTTTTTCATCCATTCCTCAGGTGAGGGGCATTCTGGTAGTTACCAAAATTTAGCTATCACAAATTGTACTGCTATAAACATAGGCACACATAATAATTATGATATGCTATCTTCAGCATTTTGGGGAAAATTCAAGAGGAGGCACAGCTGGATAGAATGGGATTTCCAGTCCTAGATTTTTCAGCAGTTTCCACACTGATTTCCGTAATGGTTGCACCAGTCTACATTCCCACCAGCAGTGAGAAGGGTTCCTTGTTCCCCACAGCCTCTCCAACATTTGTTGTTGGTTGATTTCTTTATGATAGCCATTCTTGCTGGGGTGAGATGGTATCTCAGTGATGTTTTAATTTGCATTTCATGAATGGCTAATGATATGAAACATTTTTTCATGTATCTATTTGCCTCTTGTATTTCTTGCTCTGAGAAGTGTGTGTTCATCTCAGATACACATTTTGGATTGAGTCTTTAAATTTTTGGACCCTAGTGTTTTTTAGTTCTTTATAAATTCTACAGAGAAGACCTTTGTCTCAGTGCTTATTACTTAAGATTTTTTTCCCAATTTCTGTGTTGTCTTTTCAATCTGTTGGAAATTTCTTTTGACATACAGAAACTTCTCAATAAGAGGGTATCCTAGCTTTTTATTATTTCAAGTATATCCCATGCAGTTTAATTTTTTATCCATGAACTGTTTGCCTACCCCTATGTCTTCAAGATTTCTATGTACTTTCTCTTCCAGGACATTTAGTGTTTCTGTTTCAATGTTTAGATCTTTAATTCATTTTGGCTTTAGTTTAGTGCACAATGACAGACCCAGATCAACTTTTAGTTTTCAACATGTAGAGAGAGTTTTTCCAGCTCCATTTGTTAAAGAGGCAATTTTTCTGCCAGTGAACATGTTTCACCACTTTGCCGAAGATGCCTAAGTGTATTTGTAGATGTATCTTTATCTTCTAATCTATTCTACTGATGCTCAGGTATATTTTTTGCCAATACCATGCTGATTTTACCACAGTAGCATTGTAGTATAATTTCAAGTTAAGGATTATAATGCCTCCTGCCTTGCCTTTGTAGCCCAGGATTGCCTTTGCTATTCTAGGTCTTTTCTGGTTCCAAATAAATTTCAGGAATGATTTCTTTAGGTCTGTGAGGTATGTTGATGGTAGTTTGATAGGGATTGTATTTTGGGACTATGACCATCTTTATAAAGTTGGTTCTTCCTATCCAGGAGCTGGGAATATCTTTCCATTTTATGAAAGCCTGTATGATCTCTTTTTTCAGAGTACTGTAATTTTCATTGAATAGATCTTTTACTGCTTTAGCTAGATTAATTCCCAGGTATTTCATTTTGTGTCGTGCTATTGTAAAAGGTATTGTTTCTCTAATTACTCTCAAAGTGTGTTTGTTGTCTGTGTAGGCGAATGTTACTGACTTTTGGGTGTTGACTTTGTATCCTGTTCTGCTACTGAATTTGTGTATTAATTCTTGTAGCTTCTTGGTAGAGTTTTTTGGGTCTTCCAGGTAGAGTATCATGTCATCTACAAATAATGGTAGTTTAACTTCCTTTTTGCCTATTCTTATTCCTTTTATTTCTCTCTCTTGTCTAATGGCTATAGCTAGTGATTCCAGAACGATATTGAATAGGAGTGGTGATAAAGGACATCCTTGACTTATACCCAATATGAGAGTAAAAGATTTCAGGTTTTCCCCATTTAAAATTATGTTAGCCATTGGATTATCATACATGGCTTTCATCAGATTGAGTTTGAGGCCATCTATTCCAATTTTCTGTAGGACTTTGAACATGAATGAGTTTTGGACTTTGTCAAACGCCTTTTCTGCATCAATTAAGATGATCATGTGGTTTTTAAACTTGGCTCTATTTATATAGTGTGTTACATTTATAGATTTGTTATGTCAAACCATCCTTACATCGCTGTAATGAATTCTTCTTGGTCTTGCTGTATAATCTTCTTCATGGTTTGCTACAATCCATTTGTTAGGATTTTATTAAGGATTTTTGCATCTATATTCATGAGGAAGATTGATTTATAGTTCTCTTTTTTAATTGAATTGTTCCCTGGTTTTGTTATAGTATGATTCTTGTCTCTAGGAATAATTGTGGAACTATTGTTTCCATTCAACTCCATTGAAGAGTTTGAGGAGTATTAGGATTATATCTTCTGTGAATTTCATGTAGAATTCATCTGTGAATCCACATAGACCTAGGCTTTTCTTGCTCGTTAAATTTTAATACATTTCCAATTTCATTGGCAGATATTGGAATACTGAGAATTCTTATATCTTCTTTATTCATTTTAGATACTTTGTACCTTTCTAGGAATTTGTCCACTTTTTCTGTCTTCCATTCTGTGAGAGTAAAGATTTTCAAAGTACATATTGATGATATTCTGAATTTCAATAGGGAAAAGCATGAATTTCCACAGGGTCTGTAATAATTTCACCATTTTCATTCCTTATTGCTTGAATTTGAGATTTTTCTTTCCTCTTTTTAATGAGGTTATGTAGAGGATTATCAATTTTATTTAACCTTTCCAAGAACCAGCTTTATGATTCATTAATTCTTTATATTTTTTGTCTCAGTGGCATTAATTTCTGCTCTAATTTTTATAATTACTTCCCTTGTCTTGGCTTTCAGCTTGGTTTGCTCTTCTTTTCCTAGATGCTTGAGATGCAGCATTAGGGTATTAATTTGTTCCCGCTCTGTTTTCCTAACATGTGAATTCACAGCTATAAATTTCTCTGTAAGAGCAATTTTCATTGAATGACAAACATTCATTTTTTAATAATTTTATTGAGAAACAAATAGCAATGAGACAGTTTCAAAATTGATTACTAGGACAGTTTTAATAATTAATAGATTGCATATTGTTGTCTTCTTAGTGGTTATTTAGAGCACAAGGTGCAGACATATTATCCTGCCCACAAACACTATTAGTACAAATCTTTCTATTCACTGAATTAAGAGAAAATAGCTGCATATCTATCTTAACTATTTTTAATATAGAGATACAAAACAGTCCTTCACTTGTATCCCCTTTTTTGTTTAGTTATGTCAAAGATGGGTATTTCATTGCCATTTAAATATTGTGGGTGCGTGAATTCAGCAAAATAATTCAATATAGTCCAGTAGTTCATAACATAGTGGGTTATCTGTAGGACTGGTAATGTCAGTTGTTGACTTGAGCCCTTCATAGCTCAGCATATTAATATGTTTTTACTTTCTATAACTCGTATTTATACTTTTCTGCTGGATGGTTAAGACCAAGATAAAGCAAGACATATATAATGAGAAATGTAACTTCTGTATCTGATAAGGTCAATCAAATCCCCTCAGGATTTACCCTGAAACCCGGTACTGCAATTTATAGATCCTTTGCCAGTGTCAGCCATGTGGATGAGTTATGGCCATTGTTTGACCAATTTGCTCTCTGTGAAAGTCTGAGAGAATATTTTCTCTCCATGTGACTCTCCTTAGGCATGCCACAAATTCTGATATATCATGCTGGAATTTTCATAGAATTGTAGGTATTGTTTAATTCCACCTGTAAACCATTGATAGCTGCGGAGTGTTACTTAATTTCCATGTGTTTATGGGGTTTTGTGGTTTCTTTTGTTATTTACTTCCAGTTTCATTGCACTGTAGTTAGATAATATGCGTGGGATAATTTCTTGTTTTCTTCCATATACTTAAGCATGACCTATGGACTAGTATGTGATCTATTTTAGAAAATGATCCATGTGCAGCTAAAAAAATGTATATTCAGCTGTGATTGGGTGGAACACTCTGTTTATGTCCACTAAGTCCATTTGTTCCAAGCTCTGGTTCAGTTCTGCTACTTCTTTCTAATTTTTTGTCTGGTTGACCTATCTTTTTGGGATAAGGGGATGGTAAGTTCTCCTGTTAAGATTATGGTATTGGATATTAGATTTTTTTCATGTCCATTAAGGTTTGTCTTATATAGTTGGATGCTCACGTGTTTGGTGCATACATATTTATGAGTGTTACCTCTTCCTCTTGAATTTTTCCCTAACAAGTATATAGTGGCCTTCTTTATTTCTTTGATCATTCTTGGTTTGTAGTTGAGACTGTTTGAGAACAGGATTGCTACCCCTGCTTTTTTCTGAGGTCCTGGTGTGTATACTATTGTTTTCAAACCTTCAACTTTCAGACTCTTTATGAGTTAAGTGCATTTCTTGTATACAGCATATTATTGGATTTTCTTCCTAATCCACTCTGTCAATCTATTTCTTTTAATTAGTGTTTTGAGTCCATTTACATTGATGCTTATAACTGAGACATATTAATTTGTGTTTGAAATGTTATTTTCCTGCTGTTGGTTACCTATTTTTCTCCTGTGTTTAAGTGTTTTCCCTATTTACTGGGTTCTTTCCATTCTCATTTGTGGAGTTGTGTTGATTTGATACCTCTCTAGAATATCTTTCAGTAGTCTGTGTAGAGTTGGCTTTGTCATCATAAAATTCTTTAGTTGTTCTTTGTCATGGGAGTATTTCACTTCCTCATTCAGCTTGAAAGAGATTTTTGTAGCATGTATCAATCTGAGTTTAAATTTGTTTTCTTGTAAGACTTGAAGTTCTTTATGCCATGTTCTTCTTGCCCTGATGATTTGTGAGGAAAAAATCTGCTATTTTTCTGATGGGTTTTCCTTTAACTGTGATTAGTTTCTTTTCTCTAGCAGCTTTTAGTATACCGTTCTTGTTCTGAATTTCTGGGGTCTTTATTATTATATGACTGGATGTGGTTTTTCTTTCTGTAATTTTGGAGAAGTTTCTACAGGGTGTTCAGGCTCTCACTACTAGATTGGACTTGTAGTGATCCACTTGGTTACAGCACTCCAAGAGCTGAGATTACAGGAACATGCCACCACACCCAGTCTAAATTGCCATCTCAGTGCACCCCGAGGGCGGACCTGGCATGGCAGGCTCATGGATCCAACACCTGGCTCCTGTGCCTGCTTGCAGCCACTTTAATCTGCTGAGCTATTTGGCCAGCTCTGTGTGTGATTTTAATTGTGTCGATGTTATTTGGAGTACTATATACTTCAGTTACATGAATGTCAGACTATTTCCCTATATTTGGGAAGATTTCTTCTATTGCTCCTGCCTATATTCTTTTTATATCATTTGTATTGACTCCTCCTTTCTCATTGATGCCTATTAGTCTTATGTTGTTCATCTTTGCATCGTCTTGCAGATGTTGAATTATTTTTTTCCTGCATTCTAGTTGTTTTTAAGAGATCTTTTCTTACCTTTTCACTAGAAAAATTACTTTTTTTCTTTGTCATTTACAAAGATCTTTGGTTTAGAGGTTTGGTATCTTCAGGGTCTGAAAGTCTAGTTTCACTTTCACTCAAACGGTCCTGATAGCTTGTGATTGAGATTTTAATTTCCTGTAGATCTTTTTTAATCTGCGTCATGCATTCTATTTCTTTCCTATATTGCTCATTCAAGGACTCCATCATTTTTCTGATCTCCTCTATTTTTTCATCAGTGTCCTTTTTAGAACCACTTAGAAATTCTTTCATTATAGTTATCATTTCTGTTTTTACTTGAGGTTGTTTCTGATCTGATTTCCTCTATACCTTTCTGCAATTGTTTCTTTACTTCAGACGCTATTATGTCAGAAATTTCAGGAGTGTGGCTTCCAACTTATTCAGTGCTAATGTCTCCTGCATTTGTTCTGGGTGGGCCCTGGAACTTAGAATGCATTTTACTCCTCTTTTTGTCATTTACAAAGATCTTTGGTTTAGAGTTTTGGTGTAATAATTATCTTAGCACTTACCAATATTATTACCCAACGTAGATTACGTGGTTAAGTGAGTTATAGTTTTGTATTTACAGTACTACAATTAGCAACACTAATAATGGATAATGAGATGTAGCAATTGACAAACTTTTGTAACTGATGAGTTTGTGATTTAGATCACAAGGGCAAGCATTACGACTGTATTGCTAAGTAGATATTAAATTGGGAAATTATATTTACATTAACTCCCCTAAGTTCTGTCTGATCACCTTCCCTTGATGTACCTGGAATCTTCCACAAAGACTGTCACCTCGATTACCTGTTGCCCCTTCTCAATGCAGAGACAGAGAGGATGCTCTCATAGATGTGGGCCTAGCAGTGTGTCTCAGCTTACCGGGTCTGGATTTACCAATTTTAAACTCATCCAACTGGGGTTTGCTTGGATCTGGCTGCTTTGCTTCTTCCTGCTTCAGCCCATGGAAGTGAGCCCTCTGCGCACCTCTGGTAATCTGTCCTCCTCCTGGATTAGCTGGGTTGGTCTTGCACCTGTCCTCGCTGCAAGGAGTTACACTGCAGGGTTCCACACTAGGCCTGGTCACTGGCTAGAGGCAGGAGTTTCTAGTGGAGTGCCAGGACTCACTACAGGATGGTGGCAGGAGCTCAATATCTTTTATCAATGTCTTAGAGTGCTAAGTGTACAGATCTTTCACACCCTGTTAAAAATTTATGCCTCCGTATTTTATTCCTTTTCATGAAATTATAAATACAGACATTTTAGCTATTTTTTTAATGAGCAGAATATATTCATTGAAAGAAAGAAAGCTCCTGTCCTGAGAGAGGGACCGGAGGGGAGGCCCAAGCAGGTAGTTCCCCCCTTTATTTTTTGATAATTCTTTGTTAGTGCACAGAAACACAACTAACTTTGTATGCTTGTTTCAGTGTCTTACAACTTTACTGAATTAATTTATCATTTCTTGAAGCCTTTCATGAATTTTTTCATAAAGTCTAAGGTTTTCTATGTACAATTCCATGTCTTCTACCAAAAAAAAGCAATTTTACTTTTATTTTCCTGATTTGGATGCCTTTGAAAATTTTTATTCATATTCATTATCTTAGAGGGAAACTTTCAAGTATTCACTGTTGAAAATATGTACTGCATACTTGCTGAATATGGCCTTTATTAGATTAAGGTACAATTCTTTCATACCTAATATTTTAAGAGTACTTTTCTTTCTTGAAAGACTGTTGAGATTTGCTTTTTATGTTAACACTGAGATAATCACATGAGTTTTATGTTTCAGTCTGTTAGTGTAGTGTTTAAAATTTGTTGATTTGCCTTTAACATGCACATCTTGTCATTATCATTGGGTATCTGTCTATACTAGGGGTGCAAAGAAATAGAGTCACCTAATGTTACACTGAAAGTTTCAGAACAAAGAAGTAGATAAATCTTTCCTCTTTAAAAATTAATTGCCTCAGGCATTTCATTGCAGTAACAAGGTGCTAACTGATACAACTCCATAAATATATATAGAATTATATTGCATCAATAAAAGAAAAAATATATTTTAAATGCTTTATAAGAAGTATTTTGTAAAGTATTAGGTTAAAATTAATTGAACAAATCTCAAATGTAAAATATGCCACCATTAACAGCTACATTTCAACAAGATGCACACACACACACACACACAGTTGAAGTGTCTCCTCCAAAAAACTGTCAACTCACAATATTAATATGACCTTTTATGTAAGTACAATCATTAGAGGTCTGATTAACTTAAAATTAGGTCAATGTGGATTAGAACAGGCTACAATCCAGTGAATAATATCTCATAAGAGGGACTTCAACACAGACATAGAGGGAGAATACCATGTCAAGACAGAAGCAGAGGTAGCAGTGATAAGTGTATAAGCCAAAAATTACCAAGAATTTCACGAGCACCTAGGGAACAGGCATGGAACCGTTTCTCCTTCAAAACCTCCAAAAAGAATAAGTTCTGGCCACACCTTGATTTTTATGCTTCTAGTCTCCAGGAATTTCTGTTTCTTTAAACCACGGAGTTTCTAGCAACCCAGTATTGTACATCTAGAAAACAAACAATATCTATATATACATATATGTATATGTGTTATCTGTCATATTACAAGCTTTAAAATGTATGGTATAAAATATATGTGCAGGCTGCCACATTCCCGATACATAGATGTATAAATGCATGTGGAGTAGACTTTAATAAGGCTAAATATCAAACTCTTCTCCATATTCTGTTCTTGCTAGCAACATCTATATATGGGCAAGAAGAACAACAATGGTAGCATGTAGGCCCACATTCTAGTCATATTGATTGATCCAGAAAAGGGCACAGAAATAAAGCTGAGGCAATGAATGCCTTCCTTAGAATTTTAGATTAGCAACAGAAAGCTGTATATTAAAGCAGCTATAAGTTATAAGAAAATACACAACTCTAAAATGATCTGTGGTTGGGTTCTTCATGTTTGAGTGAAGATGATCTGTGGAAAAAGAGACATGGAAATAAAGCTAATCTCTGTCATATAATTCTATCATTTCCTCCTTCAATTTTGCAAGCTAAGAGATATTCTTTCAGCTAGTTCTTATTTTTGAAGCAAATGCAGATTGGATTTCTGTCCCTTATACCAAAATACTATAACACTCAGAAAAAACACTGAAAGTGTGGCTAAACCTATGAGGTAATCACTAAAATATTTTTATCCCTCAGTGTCACAAATGCAAAGAAGAAAATCTTATTGGGAACAAATTACTTAGTTCTCCACGTCCAAATTAATAAATGTCCTACCGTTTTTATTCACACATGGTTGTGATATGTAATGGTTACATTTATTGTGAGTACATATACATGACACACCCTAATTCTTTTTACATCGCACCCCACAACACCCTTCATCTCTTGGTTCCCTCTCTATTGGCAAAATGTCTGTTTCCTGTCATTTGTCTTTTATTTTGCACTTTAGTTATATTTTGGGTTTCTCATAGGAGATAAGTCATGTAATATTTAACCTTGCATGTAAAATTTGTTTCCTTTAATATTATGGTTTCAAGGTCCATCTTTTATTGATGCTCACATTTATTCTTCTTTGCTCACATTTATTCTTCTTTGTAGAACAGTAGTACTCCATTGCCTATAAATATTATATTTTCCTTATCCATTCATCTGTTGATAGACATATAGGCCACTTCAAAGACTTAGATCTTATGAATTGTACTGCTCTAAACACAGATATGCATGTAACACTGGGGTATGCCATCTTGTAATTCTTACAGGAAAGTACTGAGAATTGGAATAGTTTGCTTGAATGGAATTTCCATTTTTAGATTTTTGAGAACACTCCATACTGATTGCCAAAGTGGTTATACTGGTTTACATTCACACCATCAGTGTTGGAAGAATTCTTTTTCCCTCAGCCTTGTCAGCATTTTATTTATTTATTTATTTATTTATTTATTTATTTATTTATTTATTTATTTTGGTTGTTTCCATTCTTTCTGGAGTGCAATGCAATCTCAGTGCTTTTAATTCACATTTCTTGCATGGCCAGCAATGTTGAACAGTTTTTCACTTATTAGTTCGTCATTTGTACTTTTGAGAAGTATTTGCACATTTCACCCCCCATTTTTAAACTAAAGATCTTATCCTTTCTTAATAAATTTCATTTGTACATTTTGACATGCATATTGATGAAATTATCATAGGGAATTTGTACCTGTCCATAATGTCTTAATTTTTCCCATTTCCTTCCCTTCACTTCAGTCCTTCTTTCTCTTTCCATTTACAAAACTTTTGTATTGTTTTTTCATTCACTATTTTATTTATCCCTATTCTTTCTTACCTTTTCTCTCCACGCTCCCTTGACACCTTTCCCATTTGAACTTGCTCCTCCTACTTCAAAATATCTATTATCCATTTTGCTTCTTATTTACTCTTTGGGCTTCTAATACAAGAGAAACAATATAATATTTAAATATGTATGTCCAATTTGTTTTACTCAAAATTATGTTCTCAAGGTACAGCCATTCACCTAAAATTTTCACAAATATATTCTTCTTTATGGCAATGTATTACTCCATCGAATTTATTTTTTTGGCAAAATATTATTGATAAACAAATAGCAACAAGACAGTTTCAAATCTAATCGGTAGGACAGTTTCAATAATTGACACACTGCATACATTCTTCTTAGTGGTTAATTGCTGCACAAGATGCAGACCTGACATCCCATTTACAAACACCATTAGAACAAATCATTCTATTCATTAAGAGACTGTAACTATATATCTATCCAAACCTCTCTGAATACACAGATACAAAATGGACATTCATCTGTATAACATTTTTGTTAACTTCCATTATTTGAGTATTATAGGTGTGTAAACGCAGCAAAACATTCCAAAAGAGTCCAGCAGCCCACAATAGTATTGGGTCTTCCACTTCACTGGCAATGTCACAAATTGATGACCTGAATCTGCCACAACTCAATATAACAGCATGGCTTTACTTCTTATATTTCATTTTTATACTGTTCTTCTGGATGGTTAAGACCAAGGTAAAGCAGGACCTATGCAAGAAGAGTTGTAGCTTTTGGGTCTGATAAGATCAGTGAAATCCCCTCAGGATTTATCCTGAGATCCTGTACCTCAGATTGTAGAACCTTTGTCAGTGTCAGCCATGTGCATGAGTCACAGCCATTGCTTGGTCAATGTGCTCTACGTGAAAGCCTGAGAGAAAGTTTTCTCTTCATATGACTCTCCTTAGGCACACTCTACACCACTGATCAGTTTCCTCTTTGGCCCCATTATCTCCTTGATCAGAAAATTTGGGACACTACCAAGTTACATGATGTTACAGCACAAGTTCTCATATGTCCTGAGTCTTAATTGACCTAAGAATTCTAGGGCCAAAATGTGGGCTTTCCTTGCAGCCCTCCTTTTTCTCTAATTTTGGTCTGCAAACTTAGGTTGTTAACCATCCAGAAGACAAGCTTACTGTTATTATCAAACAACTTAGGCTGTTAAGCTGAACCTCACTATTTGTCTGCACAACAAACATCTTAGGCATAATATGGAACAGGTATTTTTCATCAAGTATTGATATGTTGAACTTTAAGTCCCTAC
>NW_004524617.1:14145848-14146959 GCF_000260255.1 Octodon degus | reverse complement strand
ATATTGTTGGATTTTGTTTCCTAATCCACTGTGCCTGTCTATTTTTCTTAATTGGTGAATTGAGTTCATTTACATTTATGGTTAGAATTGAGATGTATTGACTTATGGTAGCCATGTTATTTACCTGTTGTCATTTACTCCTTTTTCTCCTGTGTTTAATTGTTTACCCTATTTAGTTGGTTGCTTCTGATCTCATTCCTGGAGTTCTGATCGTTTTGGTCCCTCTCTAGAGTATCTTTCACTAGCCTGTGTAGGGTTGGCTTTGTCATCACGAAATTCTTTAGCTGTTGTTTGTCATGAAAGTACGTCACTTCTCCATCAAACTTGAAAGAGAGTTTTGCAGGGTTCAGTAGTCTGGGCTGGAATTTTTTTCATAGAGTGCCTGAAGTACTCTCCTCCATGCTCTTCTTGCCTTCATCTTTTAGGTGATGGATTATTCTTTCCTGCATCCTCATTGTTTTTAAGAGATCCTTTCTTACCTTTTTTCTAGCTGCACCAGCATCTTCTAGATTTGAAACTCTGTCTTCACTTTCACTTAAACGGTTTTGAAAGCTTCTTATTGAGGTTTTAATTTCCTCTATATCTCTTTGACTCTGCTTCATGCGATCTATTTCTTTCCTGAATTGTTCATTCAAGGAATCCGTCATTTTTCTAAGCTCCTCTATTTTTTTTTCATTGTCTTCTTTAGAAGCAGTTATAAATTCATTTACTGCAGTGTTTTTTTCAGATTGGGTTTCCTATGTTTCTGTAGTTGCTTCTTTACTTCAGATGCTATGAGTTCTGAAAGTTCTTTTTTATTTCAGAAAAGAAATGCACTCTGATTTCCTCTATATCTTTCTGCTGTTGCTTCTTTACTATCAACGCTATTAATTCATTCATTTGAGCCGAGCTAGTGTCCTCTGCACTTGTTCTAGGTGGGCACTTTGTTTCCTCCATGTGTTTCTGTATTTGATTCTTTACAGTAGATGTTATTAATTCAGGGATTTATTTTTTTATTTCCAATCTGAGTCCCTCTATATCTTTCTGCAGCTGTTTTTTTTTACTTCAGAAGCCTTTGATTCATTGCTTTCAGCTGTGTGATTCCCAATTTGTTCTGTGTTAGTGTCCTCTG
>NW_004524617.1:14142266-14145733 GCF_000260255.1 Octodon degus | reverse complement strand
CACTATTTGTCTGCACAACAAACATCTTAGGCATAATATGGAACAGGTATTTTTCATCAAGTATTGATATGTTGAACTTTAAGTCCCTACAGAATATGATAAAAAACATTTAAAAATTAGATTGTACTTTGAAAATAGGCATAAAGAATTATATACTTCTCATGTTTGTACATAAGTCCAAAAATCTCACCATATACAAACTTGAAGGAGGACAGTCCCACAATTTTCCTTTTCCTCTCTCTTGCTTTCATTCACCACCCCCTTCTTCTTGAACAACCACCTACCTGAGAGACATCAGAGCAGTAACGAGCATGTCATGACAAGCAGCCCATATTCAGAAAACCAGAATGACAGGCTCTCTAAGCATGAAACTACTATTACATATTACCATCTGCACTGCAGTACCTTAGAACACAGGTATCAGTATATATAGTTAGTCAGGGTGAGAATCGTTTCAATTAACTACTAGATTAAAAAATCTTCTGAAGATTCTCAGGATCATTGAGTTGCTCATCTTCTACATATAACTGTATGCCTTGATGTTGTTATGTTACCTAGCTGTTCTCCTTTCCCTCTCTTGATTAGTTAAGTCCTTGAGATTCTGCTTTCCTGTTACTTGTATTATATCTTTCTATTTCCATTTCCTCTTTTGAGTTCTTATACTGGGGAAACTATATGATATTTACACATGTGTGTCTGGTTTATTTCACTTATGAGTATATGTTGAAGTGGCATCCACTTCAATAAAAAGGCTTCGAGTTTATCATTCTTAATAGCTGAATAATACTCCATTGTGTAAAAATACCACATATTTTTCACCATTATTCAGTTGATGGTCATCCTGGTTGTTTCCAAGATTTGGCTATCACAAATTGTGCTGCTATAAACATGGGAAAATATATGTCAATATGATATGATGATTTCAGATCCTCTAGGAAAATCCCAAGTAGAGGAATAGCTGGTTTACAGGGGATTGCCAGTCCAACTTTTCTAAGGAGTCTCCATACTGATTTCCATAACAGTCGCAGCAGTCTGCATTCCCAACAGCAGTGGAGAAGGGTTCCTTTTTACCCACAGCCTCTCCAACATTTGTTGTTGGGTGATTTCTTTATGATAGCCATTCTTTCTGGGATGAGATGATATCTCAATGTGGTTTTAATTTACATTTCACGAATGGCTAGTGATGTGGAGCATTTTTTCAAATATTTATTCGCTTCTTTAATTTCTTCCTCAGAGAAGTGTGTGTTCATCTTGGATGCCCATTTCTGGATTAGGTCTTTCAATTTTGGGGCCCTAGTGTTTTTTAGTTCTTTATAAATTCTAGAGAGCAGACCTTTGTCTGAGTACATATTTGTCATGTTTTTTTCCAAATTTGTGGATAGCCTCTTCACTTTGTTGGTACTTTCTTTTGACGTGAAAAAACTTTTCAGTAAGAGCAGGTCCCACTTGTTAATTCTTTAAACTGTTTCCCGTGCGAATTGATTTCTGTCCATGAAATTTTGCTTACCCCTATGTTTTGAAGAGTTCCACCTACTTTCTCTTCCAGGACGTTTAGTGTCTCCGCTTTAGTGTCTCTGCTTAATGTTCAGATCTTTAATCCATTTTGACTTTAGTTTAGTGCATGGTGATAGACCTGGGCCAAGTTTGAGTTTTCAGGATGTAGACAGCCAGTTTTTCCAGCACCATTTGTTAAAGAGGCTATCTTTCTTCCAGTGAGTATGTTTTGCCCCTTTGTCAAAGATAAGGTGGCTGAGTGTTTTTGTAGGGGTTTCAGCATCATGTGCTCTATTCCATTCATCCTCTGGTCTATTTTGATGCCAGTACAATGCTGATTTTATCAGAGTAGCCTTGTAGTATAATTTCAAGTCAGGAATTGTAATGCCTCCTGCCTTGCCTTTATTGCCTAGGATTGCCTTTGCTATTCTAGGTCTTTTCCAGTTCCAGATAAATTTTAGGGATGATTTCTCTATGTCTGTGAGGTATGTCGGTGGTAGGCTGATAGGGATTGCATTAAATCCGTACAGCAATTTAGGGAGTATGGCCAGCTTCACAAAGTTGGTTCTTCCTATCCAGGAGCATGGGATATCTTTCCATTTTCTGAAATCCTCTACGATCTCTTTTTTCAGAGTACTGTAATTTTCCTTGAAAAGATCTTTGACTTCGTTAGTTAAATTAATTCCAAGGTATTTCATTTTCCTTGGTGCTATTGTAAAAGGTATTGTTTCTATTTCTCTCTCAGTGTGTTTGTTGTCTGTGTAGAGGAATGTTATTGACTTTTGGGTATTGACTTTATAACATGCTATGCTACTGAATTTCTGTATTAATTCTAGTAGCTTCTTTCTGGAGTTTTTTGGGTCTTCTGAGTAAAGTATCATGTCATCTGCAAATAAAGATAATTTGAATTCTTCTTTGCCTATTCTCATTCCTTTTATTTCTTTCTCTTGTCTAATGGCTGTAGCTAATGATTCCAGAACTACATTGAATAGGTGGGGTGATAGAGGACATCCTTGTCTTGTACCAGATCTAAGAGTAAAAGATTTCAGTTTTTTCCTATTTAGGATTATGTTAGCTGTTGAGTTCTCATAAATGGCTTTTAAAATATTGATGTAGAGGACAACTATTCCAATTTTCTGTAGAACTTTGAACATGAATGAGAGTTGGACTTTGTCAAAAGCCTTTTTTGCATCAATAGAGATGATCATGTGGTTTTTAGTATTTTCTCTATTATAGCATATTATATTTATACATTTTCAAATATTGAACCACCCTTACATCTCTGGGATGAATCCTACCTGGTCATGGTGTATGATCTTCTTGATGATTTGCTGTATTCTATTTGCTAGAATTTTATTGAGGATTTCGGCATCTATGTTCTTGAGGGCAATTGGCCTGTAGTTCTATTTCTTACCTGCATCTTTCCCTGGTTTTTATTCAGTATAATACTTGCCTCCAGGATTGATTTTTGGAGGATGGCTTCCTTTTCAATTTCATGGAAGACTTTGAGGAGTATAAGCACTATATCTTCTGTAAATGTCTTAGAGAATTGAGCTGTGAATCCATCCAGACCTGGACTTTTTTTGCCGGTAGGTTTTTAATTACATCTCGTATTTCATTGGCTGTTATTGGGCTATTGAGAGTGCTTATATCTTGTCGATTCAGCTGTGGTAATTGGTGCCTTTCTAGGATTCTGTCCTTTTCTTCTGTGTCTTCTATTCTGTGAGAGTAAGGATTCTCGAAGTAGCTATTGATAATCTTCTGAATTTCCACTGAGTCTGTGGTAATTACACCCTTTTCATTCCTTATTGCTTGTATTTGAATTTTTGTCTTTCCCCTTTTGATGAGCTTAGCTAGGGGTTATCAATTTTGCTTAATCTTTCAAAGAACAACCTTTTTGCTTTTTTGATTCTTTGAATTGTTTTCTTCATCTCAATTGAATTAATTTCTGCTCTAATCTTTATGATTTCCTC
>NW_004524617.1:14099681-14133802 GCF_000260255.1 Octodon degus | reverse complement strand
ACTTTTTCCGGGTGGGGTTGGGTTCTGAGGTTGCATTTTGTTCCTTCTCGTCATTTTGTGTAGCACTGTCTTCTGCCCTTTGTTGTAGATTTTCATTGTAGTTATAACCTTAGCATGTACTGAAGTTCACGTGCAGGTCTACAAAGTTTGGATTTAGCCAGCTGTGCCTGGCTTTGGTCTGGCTGCTGTGCTCAGCTTCTTTCTGCTGCTGCCCTTGAGGATGAAACTGTTGTGCCCCTGTGGCAAGATGTTCTGCTCCTGGACTAGCTGTGTGGTTCTATCCTCTACACTCTCTGCAGGGATTGTAACTGCATGTTTACATCCCAGGCATGTAATCCAGTCCTGAGCTGAGCCTGGAGGGGAAAAGGTTGAGTAGTGAGGAGAGGCAGCTATTCCACACACTCACTGTGTCTGGGCTAGGACTGGGTCTGTGTCTTCCAGGAACAGGCAAAAATTCCTACTCAGAGGGCAGTGTGGGGGAGGTGCTGAGTGGTGGGTTGCATCCCAACGGGGTGGAAGAATGTCTCACCCACCCTGTGCCTGGGGACCAGTAGTCAGTCCCGCTGGAGCAGGGTAGCCAGAAGCTCTCCCACACACCCATGGGACCTGGACTAGGATTGGGTCTGAGGGTTCCTGGAATGAGGCAGAAATTCCTACTCTGTGGGCGGGGTGGGGGAGGTGCTGCAGATATGTGCGGGTCTTCGCAAAGTGGTGGAAGATGGTCTCACCAATGCTGCACCTGTGCTGGGACCCACAGTAAGTCCCGCTGGCGCTAGAAGCTCTCCCACACACTCACCAGACCTGGGCTAGGACTGGGTCTGAGAGTTCCTGGAATGCGGCAGAAATTCCTACTCAGCGGGTGGGGTAGGAGAGGTGCTGTGGAGGGTTGGGCATCCCAGAGGAGTGGAAGACGGTCTCACCCATGCTGCGCCTGAGCTGGGACCCACAGTTGGTCCCGCCGGTGCAGAGTAGCTGGAAGCTCTCCCACACACTCACCGGACCTGGGCTAGGACTGGTTCTGGGGGTTCCCAGAAGCAGCAGAAATTCCTACAAGGCGGGTGGGGTGGGGGAGGTGCTGCGGAGGGGTGGAGGGCATCCCAAAGTGGTGGAAGAAGGTCTCACCCACGCTGTGCCTGGGCTGGGACCCATAGTCAGTCCCACTGGTGCAGGTAGCTGGAAGCTCTCCCACACACTCACTCGACCTAGGCTAGGACTGGGTCTCACTTCATTGAATTTAAAAACCATATTTTCTTTATCCTTTCATAGGTCAATAGGTACAGATGCTATTTTCAAGATTTCACTATTATAAATTGTGCTGTTATAAACATAGGTGTGCCTATAAACCATTGTGCATATATCACTATATGATACTTTTAACTCTCTCAGGAAGATCCTAGAAGGTGAAAAACTGGGCTACATGGAACCACTGTCTTTAGTTTTTTTAGGAGTGTCCAATCTGATTTTCATAGCATTTGTACCAATTTACATTCTCACCAACAGAAAATGGTTCTTTTATTGCCACAGGCACACCAGAGATTGGTTGTTTTCTTGATGATAGCCACTCTTCTTGTAATGAGATGGAATGTCAGTGTCATTTTAATTTGTATTTTTCAAATGACCCATGATATTAACAATTTATTTTCATATATTTATTTGACATTTCTAATTCTTTATCTGGGAACTGTCCATTCATTTCAAATGCTCACTTTTGCATTGGATCGTTAAATTTGAGGGTCTGATTTTTTGAGTTCTTTATATGTTCTAGATATTATTTGTTTTTTGAGGAAGAGCTGGTAACAATTTTTCCCATTCTATGGATTGGGTACTTGCTTTTGCTATGAAAATGCTTTATAGTGCAGTTCAGAAAATCCTATCCTTTATGTACAATTTCTAACTGGCTGATTGAAGGGACTGGAGGCAGCAAAATGGCACAGACTGAGGGCACCAGGAAGAAAGTATGTTACTACTACCATGGGAATGTTGGAAATTACTATTATGGACAAGGACATCCAATGAAGCCTCACCTAATCCGCATGACTCACAATCTGTTGCTCAACTCTTGCCTCTACTGAAAGATGGAAATCTATCACCCTCACAAGGCCAATGTTGAGGAAATGAATAAATACCAAAGCAATGACAACATTAAGTTCTTGAACTTCATCCATCCAGATAACACATCCAAGTACAACAAGCAAGTCCAGAGATTCAACATTGGTGAGGACTGTCCAGTACTTCATGGCCTGTTTGAGTTCTGTCAGTTGTCCACTGGTAGCTCTGTAACAAATGCTGTGAAACTTAATAAGCAACAGACAGACATCACTGTGAATTGGGCTGGGAGCCTGCACTATGAAAAGAATTCCAAGGCATCTGGCTTCTGTTATGTCAATGATACCATCTTGGCTATCCTGGAACTGCTAAAGTATCACCAGAGAGTGCTGTATACAGACATTGATATTCACCATGGCGATGGCATGGAAGAGGCTTTCTATGCCACAGACAGGGTCATGATGGAGAGTACTTCCCCGGAACTGGGGACCTACATGATATTGGAGCTAGCAAAGGCAAATATCATACTGTTAACTACCCACTCCAAGATGGGATTTATGATGAGTCCTATGAGACAATTTTCAAGTAGGTCATTACCAAAGTAATGGAGAAGCTCCAGCCTAGTGTGGTGGTCTTACAGTGTGCCTCAGACTCCCTCTCTGGGGCTCAGCTCAGTTGCTGCAATCTAACCATCAAATGGCATGCCAAGTGTGTGGAATTTTTCAAAAGCTTCAACCTGCCTATGCTGATGCTGGGAGGAGGTGGTTACACCATTCATAATGTTGCCTGGTCCTGGACATAGAAAACAGCTATGGCCCTAGACACAGAGATTCCGAATGAACTCCCACGCAATGACGACTTTAAATACTTTGGACCAGATTTCAATCTTCACATCAGTCCTTCCATTATGACTAACCAGAACACTAATGAGTAACTGGAAAAGATCAAATAGTGGCTCTTTGAGAATCTGAGAATGCTGCCCAATGCACTTGGAGTCCAAATGCAGGCAATTCCTGAGGATATCATTCCCGAGGAAAATGGTGATGAGGATGAAGAAGACCCTGACAAACGTATCTCGATCTGTTCCTCTGACAAATGAATTGCCTGTGAGGAGTTCTCTGACTCAGATGAGGAGGGTGAAGGTGGCCACAAGAACTCTTCTAACTTCAAGAAAGCCAAAAGAATCAAAACAGAAGATGAGAAAGAACTAGAAGAAAAGAAAGGGGTGACAGAAGAGGATATGACCAAGAAGAAGCCAGAAGCCAAAAGGGTCAAAGAGGAGGTCAAGTTGGCCTAGGCAGCCCTCTCTAGTTCAGGCTTCTTGGGCATGTTCCCTACTTTTTTCCCTCTAACCCCTCAGATTTTATACTTTCTATTTGTCTATTTATATTAAAATATATTAAATATAAATATTCCCAGGGACTAGAGAGGAGCCAGGGACCTTAAGTGCAGGGAAGCTATGCTGGGAGAACTTTTCTAGCAATGGTCATGCTCCCCACCCCTCCCCAAGTCTTAGTTTTAAGTCATAAAGGGTACAGATCTGGATGGAAGCGCTGCAGCCATTAGATGAAATCCTGACTTGCTGAGGGCCTGTTTAGTGTTAAGTGTTCTGGAAGGGGTGGATGCATCTTCAGGACCCCCTGTTCTTTGGGCTCCTATTGTAACATCTGTTGTCTTAGATTGGTTCTCTTCTCATACTTTAACATTGGCCCTGAATGAGCTAAGCACCTCACACTGCCCTGTCTTCCCCAGTTCTGCAGGTAGAAGTTGGTAGTCTAGTTTCATTTTTTTGAGATACCTTCATTTTTTGTGAGATTTTTTGTAATAAAAATTTTACATTTCCATATCCTCCTTAGCTTGTTTTCTAGCAATGTCTCAGAGTTGGTAAACATTGCTTCCCTGCCCTTTTGGTATAAGGGGGTGCCCTCTCCACTAAAACATAAAGCAAAAACACAGGAAAAAAATAATTTCTAAGCTCTCAGTGCAAAAGAAGTCACACAATGTGAAAAAGAGTCAGGAGAATATGACATTTTTAAGGAGAATATGACTTTTATAAAGAGAAATTTGTATTTGCCCCATGCTTAGATAGCAAGATGTGAAATTAATCTAAGCAACAGATTTGATGATAAAAATAGCTAATATATCAATCACTATTAATCAGCTATTCTTGTTTTGAAAATCTGTAATGTATGTATTATTAAATGTTAACCTGTTTGTCTTTGCTTTTGTTTTTCTTACTCTTGTTTTTAATCTTCAAAATAAAGAAAGTTATAGTAATAAAAAAGTGGTTAGGGGCTGGGGAGATGGCTCAGTGGAATAAGTGCTTCCCTGGCAAGCGCAAGGGTCTGAGTTCAATCCCCAGTTCTGCCAAAAAAAAAAAACCACAAAAACCAAAAAAAAATAAAAAAGTGGTTGGTGCATTTCTGAAAATTAAGGATCTGAAGTGTTAAGGAATAGTGTTATGGTATGAGCAGATAGAAAGCAAGCAAAGACTATTCCTTTGAACTTCCCAGATTTCAGAATATATACAGATAAGAACACAGTAATGTCATCAAACAAGGACAAGAATGTAAGAAAAGAGATAGGAGCTGGCGTTAGAGGTTTTTACTGTGGACCAGTACAGTATGAGAAAAAGAAGAGAATCTAGGAAAAGAGAAAAGATGAATGTGGCCACCAACTAGAAGATGTGGAAAAAATTCCCAAGGGACCACACAAGCCTAGATGAAGTTCTCAGGATGACCCCAATTCCAGTAGGCCTACTAGCAGCACCATCAACCAGTACATGTCACAAATGATACAGATCTAATGGAGTGACATACATAAAGGATTGCCATTCCTCTTGCCATCAACAGTGCTGTTTGTATACAGGAAAAAGTTGTAGACACAGCAAACAACAGAGCCTGCTGGTCATGGACAATCGTATAAGAAAGCATTCATTTTATTTTCCACTTTTTCGTTCCAAATCCTGCATCAGAAAGGAAAACAGAAAATAAGGTAAGAGTATATGCCTCCTTATTCATTATACATGTAGAAAAATAAATATTCCTTTAAGAAAAAAATGTAGCCACATTCAAACATTCATAATTCTTATGAGCTTTTATGCTACTCACCTCCTTATCCCCGCACAGAAAAATTCAGATGTAGCAGGGAGTTCACTAGAATAAACCAAGTAACCAACCTCCTTATGTTTTATATATAATGCTTAGAATCATGAATTCCTTATCATAAGAAAGAATAAACTGGATGTAGAGTAGAAATCATAAAATAATATTCATGCAGAGTATGAATAAATATATAAAGGTCACCTCAGTAGATACTGAAAGATTACTTGACAAAATTCAACATTTTTCATAGTTTAGAAAAAAGAATTCAGTAAACTAGGAATAGAAGTATATGACCTCAATCTCATAAAGGGCACCTACCAAAAAAACCTGCAGCTAACATCATACTTAATGGTGACTGGCAGAAGCTCAGCTAAGGTAGAAAGAATTGCACTGCCAAGTGAGCAGAGTAGCTGGTTAAAGGAACAGGCTCAAAATGAAGACACCAATAAAGCTTTTAACCACTTACTGCAATAACAGAAGTAAAAGGCTAAAACATAGAAAATTCTGAGTCTTCCCTTCCATGTTCCCCACTTGTGGAGGTTCAAGCAGATCAGCACAGATATTTGGAAGGATTGTCTCTCTACTAAGTAAGTCCAAGACAATGAGCTCTTGTAGTGTTGTTTGTGGGCCTAGGCTGGGAGAGAGAAAATGCAAATCAGGATAGAGAAGTAGTGAATACAAGGGCACAGTAGGGTAGACTGTCTTCAACATTAACCCATCACCTGAAGGGAAATTCCAGTAAGATTTTTGAGGAAATCCTTGGCATGCAGGATGCCTAGTCTAAGAAAAAAAAATGTGTGTAAGTACATGATTGGACAGAGGGGCCTGAGTCCACAATAACAGCTACTTCCAGACAATACATTGCATCAGCTATGCAGCAAGTCTGATATAGAGAGGGTAACTCTTTGCTGTGAACCTTGCCAAGTAAAGCCTTTGTAATTACCTGTGACATGGCCTACTAAATCATACATGTGGTTTTATTTTTTGGGCCAGAAGCCATTCTCAGTAAAAGGCTAAATGCTTTCCCCTGAAGATCAGGAATAAGATAAGATTTCCACTAATCCTATTCAACATTATACTAGAATTCCTAGGCAGTATAATCAGACAAGAGAGGGGAAATAAAAGGCTTACAGATTTTCAGAACACGTGATTTTCTATATGGAAAATCCCAAGAAATTCAAAAATGAGATCTGACAATTAACAAATAATGTTAGTAGAGCCAGCGAAATAGCTCAACAGATTAAGCTCCTGCTTAGGCAAGCACAGGGAACAGGCCCAAAATGAAAGTACCAATAGAGCTTTTAACCACTTTAACCACTTCTAGTTACTTCGATCACAGGCACCACATAACATGTTGGCCCCACTCCAAGGCATGCTGAGCAGTCACCAAGACAGAGCATGGGGTGCACACCTGTAATACCAGCACTGGGGAGACTGAAAACAGAAGGATCACAATGAGTTTGAGCTGCCTAATGAGACCATGTGCAAAATACATAAAATTTAAAACAATAATGTTAGTAAGGTTGCAATATACAGAGTCAATATACAAAAACAATTTTATTTCTATATTCTAGCAATGAACAATTGGAAAACAAAATTTTAAGTACCATGTTTAATAATATAAACAAGAAAGAAGAGAGATACTAGCATTTATCCCCCACTACCAGAAAATAGATATTCACAAAACAAATTATACCATTAAAGAATCTTCATGTATTTGTATATATAAAATAGTTAGGATAGATTAACAGCTACTTTTTCTTAATTCAGTGAGAAGAAAGATTTGTACTAATACTGTTCGGACAGGATATCATGTCTGCATCTTGTACTATGAATAACCACTACAAAGACAACAATATGCAATGTATTAATTATTGTAACTGTCCTACTGATCCGTTTTGAAACTATCTCATTGCTATTTGTTTCTCAATAAAATAAATAAATAAATGAAAAAAAAAGAATCTTCAGCGACACAGTGGAGTAAAAAAAAAAATGTAGAGAATATCCACATGGAAAAGGTTGCTGGTGAGAGAGACATATCTAAGACCCCAGGAGAGTGCTAGAAGTAAAGAAAAGTAGAGGCAATTGTTATCAGGCACACAGTGGGAGGCACCATAGTCACCAGCAGCCTGATCCACAGAAGACAGCATCTCTTGCCATCAAAAGAACCTATAGACCTTCTTACTGGACAACCCCAGAGAATGATACAAAGCCAAGCATTCTTCTCCAACATCAGAAAGACTTTCTCTTAAATCTCTTCAAGAAAGGTACTTCCAGTCCACCCAATCTCACGGCTTTCCCACTAATGCTCACATTCCAGATCCAGGCTCTGTGGCTACACTAGGCTTTCCCACATCTTGGACATCAAAGCCATTGTTATAGTAAGGTAGGCCACACTCTGAGCTCCAGAAGTTTTTATGCAAGATGCCCTACCTTTAAGGCATTGTCCCAACCACAAAGAACCAGATCCCATTTCCACCATGGAGCTACTGCAATTCTGCATATACCCAAACACCCGCTCTTCCTTTCCCAGTCATTTCACAAACATCTGTGCTTAGCAACCTGTGCAAACCAACACAGTATTGGGAGTTCCTGTACCTCAGTCACCAATTCTATCATTGTCCCAGATCCCAGATTCATCCATAGTCTCCCCATGCATGTTTGTGCTTCAGGCCATAGCTTTGTAGCTACACGGGCAACATGAGAAATTAATTCCATTGTGAACATGAATAGGTCTATAAGACAGACCCACCACCAAGAGGGACCCCATCAGCCACAAATATTTTGGTTGCAGAGAAAGAGATTAGGAAAACCTTACAACAATTGTCAACATAGACCACAACTGTCCTCAGCATCATTGCAGACATCCACCTGCTAGATAAAGAGAAACCCTGTATAGAATTTGAGGCCATCCTGGACTATATAGTGAGTTCAAGATTGGACTGAACTATACAGCTTTTGTGGAAAAAAAAAAAAAGACATACAAGTAGCCAATGAGTACATGAAAAGATGTTGAACATCGTTAATCACTAAGGAAATGCAAAGCAAAACCAAAATGTGATTCTACTTCACACACTTTAGATGGCTATAATTAACAAAAACGAAGTTTTTAAAAAACAGACAATAAGAGCCAGCCAGGGCATGCGGAAAGATGGCGGGCCCGGCGTCCTGAGCGCCGTGGGTCTCAGTGCATCTCTCGCGCCGGCGGCGGGAGCTCTCGGGTTCGGGAGGCAAAAGCCAAGAAGGCTTCTCCTCGAAGCTCTCACTCTCCCTCAAGCCGTTCGCAGACCCGCTGCTTCCGGGCACCCGGGCCCTGGAGCTTGAGGCGGCGGAAGGCGGGAGAGCCCGCGGGACGCGAGGAACACTGGGCGACCGGCGCCATGAGCCAGCAGCGGCCGGCACGGAGACTGCCCAGCCTCCTGGTGGACCCAGCGGAGGAGCCGGTGCGCCGCCGCTGCAGCGACCCCATCAACGTGGACAGCCTGCTGCCATCGAAGATCAGGATTAACTTAGAAGATAACGTACAGTATGTATCCATGAGAAAAGCTCTAAAAGTGAAGATGCATCGCTAGTGTATTTAACTCGGAGATTTATGGATCTAGTCAGATCTGCCCCTGGGGGCATCCTGGACTTAAACAGGGTCGCGAGCAAGCTGGGCGTGTGGAAGCGCAGGGTGTACGACATCACCAACGTCCTGGACGGCATCGCCCTGGTTGAGAAGAAATCCAAGAATCACATCCGGTGGATAGGATCCGATCTCAACAGCTTCACGGCGGTGCCCGAGCAGAAGAAGCTGCAGCAGGAGCTGTCTGACTTGTCTGCCATGGAGGACGCTTTGGATGAGCTGATTAAGGACTGTGCCCAGCAGCTATTCGAGTTAACAGATGACAAAGAGAACGAAAGACTGGCATACGTCACCTACCAGGACATCCACAGCATCCGAGCCTTCCATGAGCAGATCGTCATCGCAGTGAAGGCCCCAGAGGAGACCAGACTGGATGTCCCAGCACCTAGAGAGGACGCCATCACTGTGCACATCCGGAGCACCAAGGGGCCCATCGATGTGTACCTGTGCGAGGTGGAGCAGAGCCGCTCAGCCAAGAGTGCACACCCCGTGCATCTGCAGAAAGAGGAGCCTCCACAGAGTGAGGAGATGCTGGAGGTGAGCAGCTGAGCTGATGGCCGCAGCCATGGCTCCCGAGCAGCCAGCGGACGGAGTTGAACACTTGCAATAATGACCCCATGGAGTGGACTGGAGAGCTGCCTATCTTAGCCCAGCAGTCAGAACCATAGTGGCTTTGAGTGGCTTCCCCTCAGGCTGCTGGAAGATGGTGGTTTGTACCTCAGGAAACAGCTCTCCAGTGACTCAACTCACCGCTTTCTGTGAGGGCCTGGGGACAGGCAGGGCCTTGTGTCCTCCTGGCACCAATGCAGGAGGAGTTGCCTTATGTTGGATTACCCCAGCAGTTGTGGGTGCTGGCTGGTGTGTGCCTGGACCAGTGCTGTGTCTGTACATAACTGTATCATGTTTAACTTCCTGTGAGTGCGTTCCTGGACAGTGGCTGCAGGCACTGTGTCCTTGGCTCTAATTTATTACACTCTTAGGCGAGATCCCCACATGTCTGTGTGCAAGGACCACAGCTCGGCTTCTGGGAGCTGCTGTGGGAGCTGTCATTCCTGTGTCCCCCATGGGTGTGGCCACAGGCCTTCAGGACCAGGACATTAATGCCATCAGTGATGGTTGACCCTGTCATGGTGATATTGGAACCTGGTGTATACTTTCTGCAGGCAGAAGGGGTCAAACGTCTCTGTCTGGCCCTCTTCTGTCAGGCTCTGCGCCCTCAGCTGTCCCCGCCCTCCTTCAGTGCTGGTCCCCACTCCGAGCACCTCTGCTCTGCCTCAGCGGTAAGTCATTTACCACCCGTGCCTCAGTTTACTCAGTAGTTACCATTAGACTGTGAGCTCCTTGAGGGACTGTTGTCACTGTCACCTAGCGCCTTGCGTCGTGCCTGTCCTGTCAAAGTGAACACTTAAAAACCTGGCAGATGAGAGTGTGGTGACTGTAGTGTGGGCAGTAGAGTCTAGCTCGTCTGTCAAGCAGGATTCCTGTGAGCATCATTGATTCATGTTAAATCTCTTGGTTTCAGAGAAAGGTTTGATCATGTATAAAAAGTTTCAAAATAAAGATCTAAAATTACAAAAAAAAAAAAAAGAGCCAGCCAGATAGCTCAGTGGATTAAAGCACCTGCTTAGGCAGACACAGGAGCCAGGGGTTTGATTCCTGGCCTGCAGTGCCGGCCTCACCCCCAAGGCATGCTGAGATAGTGATAGAGACTGGGTGAGGTAGCACACGCCTGTAATCCCAGTGCTTGGAAAGCTGAAAATAGGAAGATCACTATGAGTCTTATTTGTGTAGTGAGACCCTGTAGACCATGTAGACCCTGTATGAAATATAAAAAAGAAAACAAAAACAAAAACAGACAATAACTTTTGTTGTCTGGCATATGAGGCAAGTAGACTTGCCTTGTCATAGACTGATGGTAGGAAAACAGTCCGACAGTATCTCAACAAGTTAGTCAGAGCTACCATGTGAACCAGAAATTTCTATCCTGAATTTACGCTTCAAACAATTGAGGGGACTAAGGGTACAAATCACTGGTAAAATACTTAGTACATGAGACCCTGAATTCAATATTTAGCACCACCTACACACAAGAGACATGTTCAAAATAGCCTTATTTATACCTGTAAAGTGGAAGTACTCCAAAAATCCATCAAATGATCAATGAGTAAGTAAAATGTGCTTTAGCTACACAACAGAATATTGTACACAAAAGAATAAAATTCCACATCAGTGAAATAAATATTGATGCTTGTTAAAATATGAATAAACCCTTAAAAGGTTAGACTAACATGAAAGAAGCCAAACACATAAGGCAACATATTCTATGACTCCATTTATATGAAATTCTAGAATACACAGATCTTAAAGACAAGGATGACTGGAAATGACCACTAGTAGCTACATGGTTTCTTTTAGGGGGTGATAAATACATTATACAGTAAGAGAATGATTACAGTTTCACTGTGGAGTATATTAAAACCAATGAAATGTATATTTTAAATAGTTAATTTTATAGTAGACAAATAATATCTCAATTTTCTAAAAAGCCCCACTTACAAACCCTATCAATCTCTTGCACCCAACTCTGCCTCACATTTAGAAATTATCTAAGTTCACCACTGGTCACTGTCTCCTTTCAAAAATGGGGAAAGTACAACTGCCTATACCTCTTTATTCTCTATACTAAAGTCCTTGATCTAAACTTTTTCCACTGAGCTAGGAAATGCAATTAACAGTACAATTATTCTGTTATTCTGCAATTATTCTGCTGTAATTCTTCAGTCATGAAATAGAAGAAACATGGTGTGGTGGACTAACTAACAGTCACCTTTTGACACCCAGCTGAACTGAATCAGGGTAGTACTAGGTGTGCAGGGCCCACCTGAGGACTGTTGCCAACAACATAAGAAGAGAACTAGAGGGGAAGAGGATGTGCTTCTCCTCCTGAGAAGCTTGTTACATGGGTTTTCCTGATTTGAACTCAGCTGTTGTTATCGTCAGAGGAGCTCCAGTCCTTGTTGTCACTGAGGATGGCTATGGTTCTCTTCATGAGAGCTCTGATCCTTACTTTGAGCATTGCTTCCTGGCGCCCATACAGATCCCTCAGCCTGCTGGCATGGATCCTTCATCCAGCTGGCACAGACTTTCTGGCTTCCATCACTGACCTTTGGGCTTCCCAGTGCAGATTCTTGATACAGACTGGCATAAGACATTGGCGTGAGCTCTAGGCCTCCCGTTGGACTCGTGGAGGACATTGCCATGGGCTCTAGGTCTTCAACTGGACTTGTGCAGGACACTGCAGTGGGATCCAGGCCCTCAGCTGGATACTTTGGGGCTCCAGTATGTGGACAGATGTCCTGTGCTCTTTTGCAACTGACTCTTCAGATGAATGTTATAAAATAATCCTACAAATTATGTATCCTGTATTATTTGCCCTGACAACACATGGGTTTCAAATTCAGATATAAATGTAAATCACTTTTAAAGAGAGAGAGAGAAAGAGAGAGAGAGAGAGAGAGAGAGAGAGAGAGAGAGAGAGAGAGAATCCTTGTGCTCTTCATCACCACAAACACAACTGTGCCCTCACTGGTACTATGGATAGCTGCTGTGTAAAATACTGCCATTTAAATCCAGAAAAAGGGCTGACCAAATAGCTCAGTGGATTAAAGCTCCTGCAATCAGGCATAGGGGTTGGGAGTTTCATCCAGGTGCCAATCCCACCCCTAGGGCACTCTGAGACTGCAGTTGAAACTAGGCATGGTGGTGTTCGCCTATAATCCCAGCTCTTGGGAAGCTGTAAACAGGTGGATCACTATGAGTCTGATCAAGCCCCTGCCCTCTGCGCCTGCTTGCAGGTGCTTTAATCCACTGAGCTATTTGGCTGGCCCAAAGCCCAGAATATTCTATACCATGTTTAAAGCAAACATATGGCACAGTGGATGGTTTCCTTTTGCCTTTAGAATAAAAGCACAAATTTCTCATTAGAATACACATAGCTTTTAATCATCCAGCCACTGCCTATCTACAGGAGTCATGCTTTCCTTCCACTTAGGTATTATCTCAACAATATCTATACAAACTGGGATATTTTCTTTGTTTTTTTCTCATTTACTTCTTTATTGTTATTTTTTATTAGTTCATGTTTTTCACAGGAAGTACTTCAAAGAATCAAAACTGCAACCTCATATTATTATAATGATTTTGCACATTTGAAGAAATCACTGGTCAGCACTCCACACCCCTACACTATTGCAGAAGTAAGACTGAACCCTAAAACCTTCAGAAGCCTCAGTGAGCTGTGGCCCACCCCTCCAATTTCACAAAAGCTACGTTGAGTATGGTATAGATTCTGGAACCTCAATGAGATATGTCCCTCCCCCCCATCACTGCACTGGTGTTGAGTCCTGGTAAAATTCAGGAGCTTTGAAAATGTCAATAAAAAAGGAGCAGAATATAGTCCAAGACCTCCAGCCCACCCAGAACAAGTCCAGGAGTCAAAGACATAGAAGAACTTGGAAGTCACAAACCTGATATATTTAAAATAATAGCAAATGATAATAAAGAAACAACTCCATCATGCTTTAGAAGAAATCACATCAGATAAAAATCTCTAAGGTAAAAAAGAAAGTAAAATCAATAATAAAAGAGTTGCTCAACATATCTAAAGAGGACATACATAAAAAAGAAAAGAATAGAAAACTGATGGAAACACTGAATGATCAATACAGAAAACAATTAGATACATGAAACAGATATCAAGGAAATTAAGAATTGAATTAACACCTGGTGAAACTATTGGAATGAAACAGAAGATGGATTTTCAAATGCTGAAGACAACGTTGCAGCTAATGACTTCAAAAGAGAATATCTCTTAAAAATAACAAGGAAGCAGGAAACAGCAATTCAATAGCTGCAAGATTGGACAAAGAGGATTGGGGTGATAGCTGAGTAGAATAAGCGCCTGCCTGGCAAGTGTAGGGTGCTGAGCTCAATCCCTGGTACCTCAAAAAAAAAAGATTGAGCAAAAAAAAATAATGTAAGACTTATAGGTATCACTGAAACAGTAGGAGTAAACAAAAATAACATAAAAAGACTATTTGCAGAAGTAGTAAAATAAAATTTTCCAATCATGGGAAAAGAATTTGACATACACTTAAGTGAGGCATATAAAATCCAATTAATCATAACCAAAATAAATCAAAACCTGCAACATAATAATCAAGATCTCAAAAATTCAGCAGAGAAATAAAATAGTGAAAGCTGTTGAGAGAAAAGAAACAGATCACCTAGAATGGACAACCCATCAGAATCATGGCACATTTCACAGCATAAACAAATGGTTCAAGAAGAGCTTGAAGTGAAGTATTTCAGGTCCTGATGGAAAACATCTTCCAACACAGATTGATGTACCAAGAAAAATTTTCAAAGTTAATGGAGAAATAGGATACTTACAAATAGCAAATAAGTATATGAGAAAATGTTCCATATCATTTGTCCTTTGAGAAACGCATTTTTTTATTTTTCAGTTTTTAAAGAGTACAAATTAGAAATTAAAAAGAAAAATTTACAAGTGATACAGATTTGCACTTAATAAATTAATATGAATTTCACAGTATTTGTGGTAATACATAGTGTTCTCTTTCAACAGGTTATTCATATTAGATATATGCATGTAAAACTGGATCCAGCCTTTTTTTTTTTTCTAGAGCCGGGAATTGAACTCAGGCCCTAGTGCTTACCAGGCAAACACTTACTCTACTGAGCCATCTCCCTGGCCCCTTATGCATGTAAAACTGGAAGAAGAAAAAATTTATAAGAAATTCAGAAGAGAAAAAGTGCAAACAATTGAAAAAAGGAGATGAAACAAATTAAGGTATTAACTGCTTTTTTCCAGAGACCAAAAGAAATCCACAGTACAGTGGTGCAAACCATCCTGCTTACATACATGGATAAATTTATTTCTCACTCTCCCTCTCCTGTCCTTCTCAACTCAGTAACTTTTTCCTTTTGAAAAATTTCATTCCCTTGCCCAGTATCAACTGTACCTATCAGATTCCATTTTTCTCTTTCGGATTCTCATACTAAAGAGACAGTATGATATTTGTACATTCAAGTCTGATTTACTTCATTAAGAGTATGTTCTCTACTTACATCCATTTACCAACAAAAGACTCAAATTTATCCTATTTTATAGCTGAATATTTTTACACTCCATTGTAGAAAAATACCACATCTTCCTTATTTGTTCTTTTGCTGATGGGCATATACATTGTTTCCAGGATTTAGCTATGACAAATTGCACTTCTGTAAACATGGGTGCACATATATCACTGTGGTATGAGATTTTCAGTACTTCTAGAAAAAATACCCAGGAGGGGAATAGCTGCCTTGAAGGGGATCTCCAGTCCTAGCTTTTGAAAGAATCTCCACACTGCTTTCCATAGTGGATGTACCAGCCTGCACTCCCACTAACAATGCAGAAGTTTTCCTTTTTCTGCCCAGCCTCTCCAGCACTTGTTATTGGCTGACTTTTGATGCTATCCATCATTTCTGCAGTGAGATATAACGTCAGCCTTGTTTTAATTTACATTTCTTGACTGGTCAATGATGTTGAATATTTTCTCATATATTCCCCTGCCATTTGTATTTCTTCCTCTGAGAAGTGTATATTCATTGCAGATGCCCACTTTTGGATTGGGTCTTTGAATTTGGGGGACCTGAATTTTTTTCTTGATTCTTTGTATGTTCTAGATAGAAGGCCTTTTTTGGAGGGATAGTTGGCTATAATTTTGTCACAGCTTGTGAGTTTTCTTTTTACTCTGCTGGAGATTTCCTTTGAAGTGCAGAAAGATTTCAAAAAGATCAGATCACAGTTGTTGATTCATTGAAATATTTCCCTTGCAGATTGGTTTTTATTCATGAACTCTCTACCTACCCCTATTATTTAAGATTTCTACCTACATTTTCCTGCAGATGATTTAGTGTTTCTGTTTTAATATTTAAATTGTTGATCCATTTGGACTGTAGCTTTGTGCATGGTGATAGGCATGGGCTGTTTTAGCCTTCAGCATCTGGAAAGCTAGTATTTCCAGCACCATTTATTAAACAGACTATCTTTCTTCAGTGAACATTTTTTGCCCATTTATCAAAGATAAAGTGGCTGAATGTGTCTGTAGTTGTGTCTGCATCTTCTAATCTGTTCCATTGTTCATCTTGTCTGTGTGTATGCCAGTACCATGCAGATTTTATCACAGTACCTTTATAAAACAATTTCAGGTGAGAGATTATGATACCTCCTGCCTTTCCTATGTTTCCCAGGATTTCTTTTGATATTCTGGGTCTCTTCTGTTTCCAAATGAATTTGAGAAAAGTTTTCTCTAGCTCTGTGAGCTATACTAATGGTATTTTAATCAGAATGTCACTGAATCTGTAAAACAATTTTGGGAGTATAGCCATTTTCACAATGTTGCTTCTTCCTATCCAGGAGCATGGAATATTTTTCCATTTTCTCAAATCCTTTTTAATCTCTTTCAAGCAGTATCAAAATTTTCACTGTATAAATCTTTTACATCCTTTGTGAGATTGATTGCTAAGTATTTCATTTATTTTGAGGTTATTGTGCAAGGCATAGTTTCTATAATTTCTCTCTCAATGTTTTTGTTCTTTGTGTACAAAAAAGCTACTAATTTTTGGATATTTTTGTATCCTGCTATCTTACTGAATTGGGTGATTAAATCTACTTGACTCTTGGTGGAGTTTTTTAAGTCTTCTATGTATGTATCATCTCATCTGTACATAATGATCATTTCAATTCTTCTTTCCCGATGTTCATTTGTTTTATTTCTCTCTTACATAATACTCTGGCTAATGATTCCAGGACTATATTGAATAGGAGTGGAGACAGTGGACAACCTTGTCTTGTTCCTGATTTTAAAGTAAAGGCCTTCAGTTTTTGTGCATTTAGTATGATGTTGACTATTAGTTTCTCATAAATGGCTTTTATCAGGTTGAGATATAGACCATCTATTCCAATTATCTGTAAGATTATTATCTTGAATGAGCATTGGACTTTGTCAAGACTTTTTCTGCATCTATTGAGATGACTATGTGTTTTTTGTTCTTGATTCTATTGATGAGATGTACATTTATGTATTTGTGTATGTTGAAACATCCCTGCTTTCCTGGAATAAATCACATTTGGTCATGTTGTATAATCTTCTCCATGATATGTGACACTCTGTTTCCCAGGATTTAATTGAGGATTTTTGCATCTATATTCATTATAGATATTGGCCTGTAGTTCTGTTTTAGGTGGGTCTCTCTCTGGTTTTGGAATCAAAGTAATGCTTGCCTCCAGGAATAAATTTGGGGAATTGTTTCTCTTTCAATTTCACTGAAGAGATTGAGAATAGTTGGAATTAAATCTTCTCTAAATTTCTTGTAGAATTCTGTTGTGGATCCATTGGGACCTGGGCTTTTTCTTTGTTAGTAGGTTTTTTATTACATTTTCAATTTTGTTTCTTGTTATTGGGTTATTCAGAGTTTGTATATCTTCTTGACTCAGCTTTGGCATTTCATATGAATCTGGGAAACTGTGCATTTCCTCTGTGATTTCCATCCTTGAGTATAAAGATTTTAGAAGTAGGTATTGATGATTTTCTGAATTTCTCTAGGGTCTGTAGTGATTTCACCATTTTCCTTTATTATTGCCTGAATTTGGATTGTTTTCTTTCCTGTTTTTGATTAGATTGCTTAGAGGTTTATCAATTTTATTTTTTCATTCAAAGAACCAACTTTTTAATTCATTTATTCTCTGTGTTCTTGTCTTCATCTCCAATGCATTAATGTCTACTCTAATCTTTAGAAACCCCTAGCTTCTTCAGGATTTGGGCTCGATTTTCTGTTCTTTTTCTAGGAGATTGAGGTGCAGCATAAAATCATTCATTTGGTTTTCAAAGGTAGCAGTTATTGTTTAAAATATCTTGTTTGACCAACTCCATAGGCTACAACCTGGAATATGAGCAAATTCATGCAGGGTAGCAATGTGTAACATAGCAACCACGGTTGAATAATATTTACCTTGTATTTTAAATTATTGTATCTCTAATGTCTTATCTATGGTTGAATAACATTTACCTTGTACTTTTAAATGACTATATCTCTAATGTCTCATCTATTGTGTTTACAATCTGCTTAAATAAACTAAATATTACAAAGGATAAGGTAGGGGAGAGCTTCCAGCTACCCTGCGCCAGAGGGACCTGCCGGACCAAGCCCAGGTGCAGCGTGGGTGAGACCCCCATCCACCTCCTTGGGAGGCCCCAACCACTCGGCAGCACCACCACCCACACCGCCCACTGAGTGAGAATTTCTGCCGCGTTCTGGGGAGCCCCAGATCTAGTCCAAGCCCAGGCCCCGGTGAGTGTGTGGGAGAGCTTCGGGCTACCCTGCACCTGCAAAGCCTGTAGGTCCAAGCCCAGGTTCAACCTGGGTGAGACTTTCTTCCACCCCCATGGGAGCCCACGCACCACTCCGCGGCACCCCACTCCCACCCCGCCCTCCGAGTGAGAATTTCTGCCGCATTCTGGGGACCCCCAAATACAGTCCAAGTCCAGGCCCAGTGAGAGTGTGGGAGAGCTTCCTCTCCCCTCTACTCCACCTTGTCCCCTTCAGACTCAGCTCAGGTCTGGCATATAGGCCTGGGGTGAAACCCTGCAGTTGCAATCCCTGCAGAGAGAGTAGGGGACAGAGGGGAACAACAGGTTCACTCCCAAGGGCAGCAGCGGGAAGGAGTTGAGCACAGCAGCCACACCCAAGACAGGCACAGCTGGATAAATCCAAACTTTGTAGATCTGCACCTGAATTTCACTAGGTGCTAAGGTTATAACTGCACCAAAGCTCTACAACAAAGGTCAGAAGGCAGTGCTACACAAAATGACAATGAGAAGGAGCAAAACACAATCTCAGACCCCAAGCCCACCCATAACAAGGACAGAAGACACTAACACGAACAAATTGGGAATCACACAGCTGAAATCAATGAATTAACAGCTTCTAAAATAAAGAAACAACTGTGGACAAGTCATGGCCATTGCTTGGCCAATGTGCTTTCTGTAAAAACATGAGAGAATGTTTTCTCTCCAAGTGACTCTCCTTAGGCACACTCTACATCATCGATCACTTTCCTCTTTGGCTCCATAATCTCCTTGATCAGAAAATTTGGCACACTACTGAGTTACATGACATTACAGTACACGTTCTCACATGTCCTGAGTCTTAATTGACTTGGAAGGCTAGGGTCAAAATGTTGGCTTTCCTTGCAGCCCTCCTTTTTATCAGATCCAAAAGCTACAACTCTTGTTGCATAGGTCTTGCTTTATCTTGGTCTTAACCATCCAGCAGAAAAGTATAAAAACGAAGTATAAGAAGTAAAGTCATGGTGTTATGTTCAGCTGTAGGGGACTTAGGTCAACAATTTCTGACATTGACAGTCAAGCGGGTTACCCAATACTATTATGGACTACTGGACTCTTTTAGAATATTTTGCTGCGTTCACACACCTATAATATCCAAATGATGGAATTAAACAAAAAAGGGGATACAGATGAATGTCCATTTTGTATCTGTGTATTCAAAATGGTTAGGATAGATTATATAGTTACATTCTCTTAATGAATAGAGGGATTTGTTCTAATGGTGTTTGTAAATATGATATCATGTCTGCATCTTGTACAGCAAATGGCCATTAGGAAGAGAATATGCAATGTGTTAATTATTGAAACTGTCCTACTAATTTCATTTGAAACTGTCTCATTGATATTTGTTTCTCAATAAAATTATGGAAAAAAGATGAGGTAAAATATTTGTTTAGTGAAGAAAGGGTTTCTCTTTAATTCCTTGATCAGTCTTGCATGTGTATATATAGAAATCTGAGCAATAAATTTAATGATAACTGTACATAATATCACCACAATTCTAAGTTTTCTCATCTTATTTTGAAATTTTGTACTATATTTGTATTTGTCATTTGTGTTTTTATCTTTAAAATAAAAAATCTAGTCTCTAGGCCAATGCATTTGTGGAACCATCTACCTGCTCTTCTCGCCCAAGACCCCTCCCCAGACAAACCCCAGGCCCTGCACCAGGCCTCTTGTGCAACCTTGCAACAGAACTCCCTGGAGAGAGGCTAGGAGCCAGACACACCCAGCTAATCCAGGAGCTGAACATCTTGGCAGAGTGGCATAGCAGTTCACCTCTATGAGCTGCAGTAGGAAAAAGCTGAGCACAGCAGCCAAACCAAAGCCAGGCACATCTGGACAAGTTCAAAGTTGGTAAATACAGATCTAGTAAGCTGAAACACTCTGTTGGACCCAGATCTATGAGAGTGTCCTGTCTGTTTTACTCTAGATCTACAAGGGGGGCAACAGGTAACTAGGTGAAGGAGTCTGCCTGGAAGACCCAGGTACATCAAGGGGAGGGGATCAGACAGAACTTCGGGCAGGTAACTCAAACGCAAATTCCCAATTTAATATCTGCTTAGCTGCACAGACATAAAATTTTTTCTTACTGTCTAAAATACAAAAGTTTGTCAACTGCTAAATATCACTGCCCATTATTCGTGTTCCTAATTGTAGATCTGTAAATACAAAACTATAACAGCCTTAACCATATAATCTCTTGGATAAGAATTTTGCTAGGTGCTAAGGTTATAACTGCACCAAAGCTCTACAATAAAGATCAGAGGACAGTGCTATACAAAATGACAAAGAAAAGGAGCACAATGCAATCTCAGACCCCAAGCCCACCCAGAACAAGTGCAGAGGACACTAGCACAGAAGAAATTGGGAATCACACAGCTGAAATGTCTCAATTAATAGAGTCTGAAGTAAGGAAACAACTGAAGAAAGGCATAGAGGAAGTCAGATCAGGAATAATCTCTGAAGTGAAAAAAGGATAACTATAATGAAAGAATTAATAACTGTTTCTAACAAAGTCACTGATAAAAAAAGAGGAATATACAAAAATTATGGAATCCTTGAATGAACAATACAGGAAAGAAATAGATTGGATGAAGCAGAGTCAAAGACATATAAAGGAACTTAAAATTTCAATCACAAGCTTGAAAAACCATTTGAACGAAAGTGAAGATAGAGCTTCAGATCTTGAAAACACCACCGCACCAAGGTAAAAGGTAAGAAAAGATCTTTTTAAAACAACTAGGGCCCAGAAAAAATAATCCATCACCTTCACCTGAATGACGATGCAAAGATGAACAATGTGAAACTAATAGGCATCAATAAAAAAGAAAGGGTCAATACAAATGATATAAAAAGAATATGGGGGACTGGGGAGATGGTTCAGTGGAATAAGCGCTTCCTTGGCAAGCACAAGTTCAATCCCCAGTTCCAAAAAAAAATATGGGCCAAAGTAATAGCAGAAAACGTCTGAAATATGAGGAAACAATCTGACATTCAGGTAACTGAAGTATACAGAACGCCAAATAACATCAGTCCAAATAAAAACACACCCAGACATATAATAGTCAAGCACAAAAACAATATACTGAAAGCTGCTAGAGAAAAGAAACAGATCACATTCAAAGGAAAACCCATCAGAATTATGGCCGACTTCTCTTCACAAACCATGAAGGCAAGAAGAGCATGGAGCAGAGTACTTCAAGTCCTCTATGAAAACAAATTTCAGCCTAGACTACTATACCCTGCAAAACTCTCTTTCAAGTTTGATGGAGAAGTGAAATACTTCCATGGCAAAGAACAACTAAAGAATTTCATGATGACAAAACCAACCCTACACAGACTACTAAAAGCTATTCTAGACAGGAACCAAAATGACCAGAACTCCACGAATGAAAACAGAAAGAAACCAGCAAATAGGACAAACAATTAAATAGGAGAAAAAGAGATAAACAACAGCAGGTAAATAACATGTGAATCATAAGTCAGTACATCTCAATTATAACCATCAATGTAAACAGATTCAACTCACCAATTTAAAGAAACAGACTGGCACAGTGGATTAGGAAGCAAAATCCAAAAATCTTCTGTATACAAGAAACACACTTAACTCATAAAGAAATTCATAGGCTGAAAGTCAAAGGGTGGGAAGCAATACTACACACCCCAGCACCTCAGAAAAAAGCAAGGGTAGCCATCCTTTTTGCAAACAGTCTCAACTTCAAACCAAGAATGATCAAAGGAAATGAAACCCACTATATACTGGTTAGGAAAAAAATCCAAGAGGAAGAGGTAACACTCACAAATAAGTATGCACCAAACACAGGAGCACCCAACTATATAAGACAAATCTTTGATAGACATGAATAATTAATATAAAATAAAAAATCAACTTACTGAATAAAAAAGGATCATTTATTTGGGCTTGTTCTGTTTTCCTAGTGTGCCAATTTATTGCTATACATTTTGCTCTGATGACAGATTTTATTGCATCACACAGATTTTGGCAAGTTGTATCTTCATTTTCATTTGACTGTAAATATTTTTTAATATCTCCTTTAATTTCCTCTGTGACCCACTAGTTGTTTAGGAGGTTATTTAATTTCCATGTGTTTATCGTGTTTTTGCTGTTTCTTTTGTCAATAATTTCCAGTTTTATTACACAGTGATAAGATAGTATGCCTGGGATAATTTCAATTCCTTTGCATTTGATTAAGAATGCTTTATGTCTTGGTATATGATCAATCATAGAGAATTTCTCATGTGCATCTGAAAAGAATGTGTGTTTTCTTGGTGGGTGAAACACTCTGTAAAGGTCTACCAAGTTATTTTCTTCATAAGTTTGGTTTAGGTGTGGGAGGGTATGATTTTTTGCCTAGTTTATCTATCTCTTTGTGACAATGGCATGTTAAGGGGCTGTACTACTATTGTATTATTCCTCATTTGATTTTTCATATCTTAAAATCTGTCCTATGCAGAAGTATGTTCCTACATTGGGTGCTTATGTATTTATCATTTTTATCTCTTCCTCTCTCAATTTTCCCTTAACAGGTATGTAGTGACCTTCTTTATCTCTTTGGATGATTTTTGGCTTGAAGTTGATATTTTCAGCTGCAAGGATACCTACCTCTGCTTTTTTCTGATTTCCTGTGGCATAGAGGATTGTTTTCCATCTTTTGAGTTTTAGTCTGTGACTTTCATTTTGACTTAAATGTGTTTCTTATATGAAGCATATTGTTGGATTTTGTTTCCTAATCCACTCTGCTAGTCTCTTTACTTTGACTGCTGAACTGAGGCCATTGACATGGATGGTTATAACTGATATGTATTGGATTATCTTTGTCATGTTATTTTCCTGTTATAGATTCTATACTTTATCCCTCTTTCTAATTACTTGCTATTTTGTGGTTCCTTTCTGCTGTTCTTGAAGCTATGATTGTTACTTTCTCTTTCTATAACATCTGTCAGTACTCTTTGTAGGGTTGGTTTGGTGGTCATGAATTTCATCAATTCTTATTTTTCTTGGAAGGATCTTATTTCATCATTGAATTTGATGGACAGTTTTGCAGGGTACATCAATCTGGGTTAAAAGTTATTTTCTTTCAGAACCTGAAATATTTCACTCCTAGCTCTTCTTAATTTGGTGGTTTGTGTGTAGAAATCTGCTATGATTCTGATGGGCAGAATACGATCATTATAGATGATCTGTTTCTTCTCACTAGCAGCTTTTACTATTCTTTTGCTGAATTTCTGAGATCTTTATTATTATGTGTCTTTGTGTAGTTTGATTGTGATTATGGCTGTGTGGGGTTTTATATGCCTCGCTTAACTGTTTGTCAGGTTGTTTTTCTCATGGTTGAAAGTTTTCTGCTTGTATTTCTGCAAATAGTCTTTTTATGTCATCCCACTGCTCATTGACACCTATTATTCTTATATTATTTTTGTCTCCCAGTGCTTCATTGACACCTATTATTCTTATATTATTTTTCCTTGCATCACCTTGTAGGTACTGAATCATTATTTCTTGGTTCCTTGTTCATTTTAAGAGATCTTTCCTTTCATGTTCATTAGCTGCACCACTGCCTTTGAGGTCTGAAAGCATATCTTCAGTTCCATTCAAGTGGTTTTGCCAGTTTGGAATGGAGTTTTTCATTTCATGGGTATCTGTTTCATGCATCCAAATTGTTTTCTGCATTGTTTATTCAATATTTCCATAATTTTTCTCTTCTATTTTTATCTATGTCTTCTTTATTGGTGCTGAGCAATTTTTCCAAAATTGTATTCGTCTCTGTTTTGACCTGAGAGATAATTTCTGATCTTATTTCTTCTATTGTCTGATGGACTTGTTTCTTTACTTCAGTTGCTATCATTTCAGAGATTTCAGGAGTTTGATTTCCAAGTTCTTGTGTGTCTTTGTCTCCTGGATTTGTTCTGGGTGGGATAGAGGATTGACAGTGCTTTTTGCTCCTGCATTTTGGCATTTTTTGAAGCTCCCAGTAATCACCCAGAGAGAGTCCCTCAGGTTGCCCAGAGTCAGCCAAAGTTCTTAAAAGGCTCCAGGAAAGCTCCATACCTGCTCACACTGGGCCCACTGACTGCAGCTCTCCTGAGTCCCATAGGCCACTCAGAGTTTCCTACGTTCTTAAAAGTTTGGATTTGCACCATCAGAAGCTCCACCTCTGTGCACTTGGGGATAAAGAAGATCAGAGCTTACCAGAGTCCTGCAGGCTTCCCAGAGTCTGCTGAAGTCCTTAAATGTCACCAAGAAAGCTCCACACCTGTTTGCACGGCAAGAAATGCAATTTAAAACAACACTGGAATCCTACCTCACACCAGCAATAATGGTTCTCATCAAGAAAGTCAACTAAGATCAAATTCCAGCAGGGCTGTAGGGAAAATAGAGCCCTTCTCCATTGCTGATGGGAGTGTAAACTGACACAACCGCTATGGAAATCAATGTGGAGATTCTTCAAAAGTGTAGGATTAGAGTTCCCTTTCCACATAGCTTCTTTTCTCCTATGAATTTTCCCAGAAGAATTAAAAACATCATATCATGATGATATATGTGCACCCATGTTTGTAGTAGCACAATTTTTAAAAGCTAAATTTTACAAACAACCCAAGATGCATATCAACCAAGGACCATATGTAAAAGATGTGGTATTTTTATACAATTGAGTAATACTCAGCTATAAAGAAGGACAAACTTGGGCTGGGGAGATAACTCCATGGTCTACACACCTGCTTGACAAGTGCAGAGACCCAGGTTTGATCCCAGGTACCACATGCCATGCAGGACCCACTCCATGATGGCCCCAAGCCATTCTGGCTACTGAAACCAGGCATGGTGGTGCATGCCTATAATCCCAGCTCTGGGGAGGCTAAAACAGGAGGATCGCTGAATCTGATCTGTATAGCAAGACCCTGTACCAAATAAATAAATCTTTTAAAAAATATAAAAGGACAAACTTGAGGTTTTCACAGGTAAATGGATGCAACTAAAGACCATACTATAAGTGAAATAAATCAGATTTGTATTGTGAAATTGTATTATCTCCCTAATGTAATAATGTAAGAACCTGAAAAGGTAAATAATTCAAATGTGCAGTAGCTATTGCAAAAGGGAAAGAAACTGCTCAAAAAGCAACAACAGCTAGGATAAGGAAAAGGAGAAAAGAAGAAATGGAAGAGAATATATCTGGATAGATGAATAGATAGATAGATAGATAGATAGATAGATACTAGCTTAAATAATTATACTACTAATTTGTATAAGTTTACAGAAAAATATAGTTTGTGCTTACATTGTTTGGACAATTTTTCACACCTATGTCTTATAATCTGAGCAACTACTTTGGAGATAACAATGTGCAATATATTATCCATTGCTAATTGCCTATCTTTTTATTTTTATTTTTAAAGAAAATGCAGACTAGTAAAAAAAAAATAGAAACGATACACAATTTCACTAAATAAAATTACATAAATTACAAAAATTACCCTAAATTACCTATCTTGATTTGAAATGATACATAATTTCACTAAACAAAATTACTTAAATTACCCTAAATTACCTATGTTGATTTGAAATTCTGCATCATTGTTTTTATTATTTTTCTCTCTTTAAAATAAAAAAGACCAGTCCATGTTTGCATTACATAATGATTACATCCATCATAAGGAGTTGGTGCATGTGCAAAACACATACCAATTCTCTCTAGTTCCCCTTTCTCTCCCTTTCTTCCTGGCTGCATAGTGTTAAGTGAAATTAATCTACCCTAAAAATTAAATAATTCATGGTTTCTCTTACATGGAAAACCCAAAATGTAAACAAGCAACAAAATAAAAGTTAGATAATAAGAAGTATGATGATAGATCTTTCTCAAATGAAAAAGAAGTCAGAGATGGACAGAATGGAGGACAAAGTGAAGGAAAAAACATTCTATTGTTTTTGCATTTGTTATCAGTACTTCCTATGCAATTCCATTGACTTCTGAATTTATAGTCACCTCAATTTAATATGTAGACCCTCCCAAATTCTTTTTTTTTTCTTTTTGTATTTTTGAGGAAAGATCTTGCTATGAAATGCAGGCTGGCTCTGAACTCATCTTGTAACCTAGGCTGGCCTCAAACTCACAGCAATCCTCCTGCCTCAGCCCCCCAAGTGCTAGGTCTCCTAAACCTTCACTAACTTTGGTGTACAGCTCATTGACAGACTCATTATTAGGGTTCTAAAATCTATCCAAGCACTTAGAGAAGGACTCTTGCTTTCTCAGCCTTGCTTTTAAAGGGATAAATCACATATAAACATAGACAGATATGTATAACAACCTATTTTTCTTAGAATTCACAATTATATTTCTGTGAAACCCTTCAGAGGTAAACTAACTACTTTCTTTCTCCCTGCTGATCCATATATAGCATAGTTTAGCCTCCTTATTGCTAGAGATATCAATAAGTTTGATTGGCAACAGCAAACTAAGAACAGTGGAGAAACTAGTTGTCAAACTCTCAGGCTCTCATGCAGAGAATTTTGCAAATTTGATCTACCAAATGTTAGGCACAATGTAGGCAGAAAAAAAAATTGATTATTATGTCTGTGCTTGGACCTGGAGCTCTAATATTATTCTTAGTAATTTCAGAGTATTGTTCTATGTCTAGAAAAGGAGGCTTTGTGTACCTATTTTTACCAAAGTAAAAAAAAATCAATATAGAAGAAATAATACTTATGCAAATTCTAAAGAAAATAATTTTAAATACGTGTTCAAAGTGATTCTTGCAGATATTAAAAATAGAAAATCTAGTTCCAAAGTAAAGATAAGCCTGTGAAATATGAAAGGTTTTAACAAAGTAGCCCATGATATTCATTTCAATGTTTGTAGGCCTTTCTCAATTATTTCTGACTTCAGAGTCATTCATGTTCTTTTCCTTCTTTTTTATAGGTACATAATGATTGTACATAATAATTACATTCATTGTGGTGAGTTGGTACAAATACCTGACAAATCTTAATTGATTTTTATATCTTCTCCTATGATCTTTCCCCCTCTCTCCATCTCTTGGACATGTGTAATATGTGCTTGCATGCATGCATGCACGTGTGTGTGTGCGTGTGTGTGTGTGTGTGTGTGTGTGTGTAGTACATCATTAGCATGCTCCTCAGGGACTCAATATACAACACATTGCATAGCCTGTTTTTTTTTTCTTTAAATCTTATTCCTCACCACTCACCCAATTCCTCCCTCTGTGTATTGGTTCCCTTCCCATTTGCTAAAGATATATCTCACTATCCTCTACAATCTATCTTTTACCTTGCTTTTTATCTATATTTGTTTTCCTGACATATCAGAAACCATGCTAGGGTTAATCTTGCATGTCTGATTTACTTTGTTTAACATTATGGTCTCAAGGTACATTCATTTTCCTACAAATGATTCATTTATCATTGCTTATGCCAGACTAGTATTATACTGTGTATAAATGCCATATATTTTTTAACCATTCATTTGTTGATGGACATATAAACCCCTTGTGAGATTTAATTATTTTGAATTTCACTCCTAAATAGATGGATATGCATGTATAGTTGTAATGTGATGTCTTTAACCTTTTCAGGAAGATACCTAGAAGTGAATAGCAGGGTCTAATAGAATTTCTAGTTTCAGATTTCGGAGGAGTCTCCAGACTGATTTCCATAATGGTTGCTATAATTGGTCCCACCAATAGTGTAGTATTACTCCTTTATAACTGAAGCCTGACCAGAATTTATTATTATTTGATTTCTTGATGATATCCAGTCTTTCTGAAGTGAATGGAATCTCTGTTGTTTTAATTTGCCTTTCTTAAGTGGGCAGTGATGCTGAACATTTTTTCATGTATTTATTGGCCATTTGTAGTTCTTCTGAGAAGTGCATATTCACCTGTTTTTATGGAGTCTTTTCATTTTAAGGGTCTAATTTCTTAAAATCTTTATATATTCTAGATAGTAGCACTTTGAGGAATAGCTGACAAAGTTTTCTTCCCGTTATGTAGGTTGTCTCTTCACTCTGTTGATGGTTACCTTTAACTGAAATAGCTTTCTCATTTGGTATGATCCCATTTGTTGATATTTGATATTATTTCTTGTGCTAGTGTTGTCCTGTTCATAAAAGGCTTGGCTATTCCTATGTCTTTCATAGTTTTACCAATTTTGTCTTTGATCAGAATAAGTATTCCTCTTTTAATATTTATATTTTAATCTATTTTTATTTTAGTTTACATGGTGAAAGATATGGACCTACCTTCCACCTCCTGCATGTGAATAGTCAGTTTCTCAGCACCACTTGTTAAGAGGCTATGAGGTATCTGTTTTATAAGTGCCCTCTGAATCTTCCCTGACTGTCTTATTATTTCCATTATCTGTTTACCTTCTGTGATTCCCCACTCCAGCACTTCTCTGATAATTTTTTTTATCTCTTGTTATCCTTTCAAATAACTGTATGTTTATCATTTCCAATTATCCCCCTGCACAATACCTGGATTGGATTTGTGGGAGTTAAGAGTTTTGGACATTTTATTGCTGTTATAGCATGTACATACATGTCCTTCCAAATCCTCATGCACTTTTAGGTGGGGCATTTCAAAGTTACCTGTATCCACAGCAGTGGTGGCAATCCTATTTCATGTGTGCCACAATGGGCTATTGATATTGAAAGCTCTAAAAGTTTCACCATCACTGATCTAGGCTGTGATGCTGGGATTAAAAATATGTGGCATTGGACTCATCCACTAAACTGTTAGTATAGATCTGGATGTCGATAACAAAAACTAAATTCATGTGGCTTTTTGCTATTACGTTTTACAAATTGCTTATATATTCTGGATATTAACTCTGTATCACATAGATTGTATTCTCTCCCATTAGTTAGGTCACCTTTTCACTCTAATGATAGTGTCATTTGCACTGCCAAAAGTGCCTTAGTTTGACGTAGTCCTACTTGTCTATTTTGTTTTTTGTTCCTCATGTTTTTACAGGAAACTACTGCCAAGGCCAATGTTAAGCATTTCCCTTCTATTTTCTTACTCGTTTTACAGTAAACCAACCCATTCCCTTGAGTGATTGAGTTTGGCATTCTTCTTTGTTTATACTTTATTAGTTCATGTTACCAGTACATAGAATTTATGTTCTTTGTAGGGATTTGGTAAATCTATGTAATCCATCTTAATTCATTTTTTTATTTGCCTCTTCTCCCCACCCTCTTCTCACCCCCATTTCTTGATCCCTTCCTATTTGAGAAAGACCTATCACACTACTTCCTATTATCTATCTTTTATTTTGCTCTTTCTTCATATTTTAGCTTCTCATATAAGAGAAAACATATGATATTTATTCTTGAGTGTCTGATTTATTTCACTTAATATTATAGTCTCAAGTAACATTCATTTTCCTACAAAACCTTCTTTCCTTAGATTCTGGTACATTTTTTTCTTTTCACTCCATTAATATAGAACTTTACACTCCAGCATCTAATAATTCTTAATAAAGCTTAGAGAAGCCTCTTCCTTTTCCCATTCTGTAATGAGCATCATTAGATCACAGTGCTACACATATGAAAAGTATGAAGCCAAAAACAGTTGAGAGAGATCTATAAACATGCCACCAACTCTGGTTTTTATTTCCTGATTTCCAAGCACATCTCCATGGCAGACTTATTTTATTTCCTTTTCCAGTGATATCTAGTAGTCTAGCTGTCTATCAGGAGGTCACAACCTCAAGCATCCAAATGGAACCTTATTCTTCTCCCCATTCATTTTCCCAACATACAAAGAGTAATCAAATATATAGTGAATGTTGATATAAAAATTATTACAATAAAAAACACATTACTATTAACCTCCTGGAAAAACTTCGCACTGAAAACACAGTTATTCCATTGTTATTAGCATATACTCATAACACCACCTCTGCCTTCCAGTGCATTGCCTTACATCATTGCCAAATGTCTTTCCGTAATGTAAATTTGACATCTCTTTCCTAGTAAAAGTTATCTAGGGGTTTACAATTGATTACAGGCAAGAAGGAAACTTCCTTAACAGAGAGTATAACACCTTTTATAACTTGTCTTCTAACTACTTGCTCTCTCTCATCATTAATTCAATGTTCATGTTTTGATTCAATGTCCAATACTCACTCAATGTTCATACTTACTTCTCAACTAATCCTTTTCTGTACAGCTAGACCCCCCTTCTTCTATACAATATATAAACCTCTTCTCATTGCTAAAATAAGTTATATTATATATATATATATATATATATGCAAATTATGCAGACTGATGTGGAAGAAGGCCAAATTAGAGCCAATCCTGGCCAATTTATCAGCTTAGCAACACCCTATTTCAAAAAAGTATGTGCTGAGTCTTCACTGATCTTGAAGGGTTAAGGCCAAAATATTGGCTATCTTTTAAGCCCATCTATCTCTCTAATTTTTGGTCTGCAAGCTTTAGTTACTAAACATCCGGAAGAGAAGATTAAAGATTTTATTACCCTGTAACAGGGCAGTTAAGCTCATCACTGTCTGTCTGACTGTCAAACACCTTAGACATAAAATGGAATTGTTAATTTCCAAAAATCATGGATACTCTCAAATTTAAATCCCTATATAATGTTAAAAAGCAATTACACATTCTTAGAAATTTAGTAATCAAAGGGCCAGCCAAATAGCTCAGCAGATGAAAGCACCTGCAAGCAGGTGCAGAGGCAGTAGATTCAATGTCTGGGCCTGATGTACTGGCCCCACCCCCAAGGCACACTGAGAAGGCAATTGAGACTGGTCATGGTGGCGCACTCCTGTAAGCCCAGCTCTTTGGAGGCTGTAAACAGGCAGATTGCTACAAGTCCAATCTAGTAGTGAGACCCTGAACACCCTGTAGACCCTTCCCTAAAAATAAATCAGTCAATCGACAGAGAGAGAGAGAGAGAGAGAGAGAGAGAGAGAGAGAGAGAGAGAAATCAAACCATATACAACATTGTAGCAGGACAATTCTATGACTTTTTTCTTATCTCTCATTTTCTTTTATTATCTTTTTTCTTAAACATTTACTTTAAAGAGTGTATAGTATTAAATGATATGATATTAGAAGAAGTATGCAAATGACAAGTACTTCAAACACAGTTTTAATATTATACATTGCTCTCCTCAATATAGTTGCTTAGTTCACAGATATCAGCATATAGAGTTAGTCAGAGTGAGAATTCTACCCATTAACTGGTATTTTCAAAAACCTGATGGCAATTTGTAGGACCATAGCTTAACCACCTTGTTTATATAAATGTATGATTTTGCCCCAACCATATTTTCTGACTTTTCTCCTTTCTCTTTCTTTGTTGTTTAATCCTTAAATTCTCTCTTTCCATTTAACTGTGTTATACCTTTCAATTTTTATTTCATCTTTTGAGTTCTTACACTAGGGAGACAATATGATATTTACACATAACTAAGTGGTGTCCCAAATTTTCTAAACAAAGCCATTGCAGAGGAAAGTGATTGACAATTTATAGTATGCCTAAGGAGAGTCATCTAGAGAGAAAAAATTCTCTCATGTTTCACAGACAGCAAATTGCTCAAGCAATGGCCATGACTCATTGGGTGGCTGACACTGACATAAAATCTACAAGGTGATATACATGGTTCCAGGGTAAATCCTGAGGGGATTTGACAGATATTATTAGCTATCAAAAGTTACACTTTTAGTTATATAGATCTTGCTTTAACTTGGTCTTAACCATCCAGCAAAAAAAATGTAACCATAAGGTATAAACAATAAAGCTATATTAATATGCTGAGCTATAAAAAGCTCAAGTCAACAAATTTAGACAATTGCCAGTTGTGCTGGTAACTCACTACTATTATGGACTATTGGACCGTATTGAGTTATTTTGCTGAATTCAAGTACCTACAATCTTTGGACTGGTATCAAGTATGGAAAGGTCCCTTAAAGACTTCTCCAAATACAGCATCTTTAACTGCATTGGAACACCCATCTCTGACAAAACAAAACAAAAATGGGGGAATATGTTGGGAGACACAAAAGCTAGGAAATTGATCAAATATGTCTAGGTGGGACTAGGCCTCAATGCCTAAAGCAAACAAGCTAACTCAGTCCTGAGATAAACATCCTGTTTGGTTTAGGTCAACTGTCCATCACAAGGCAATCTTGTTTCACATGTTACTAATTTTGAAAAAATATAAAGGAACATTTTGCTGTGAAAAAAAAATATATATATATATATATATATATATATATATATATGCAAGATAGTTAAGATAAATATACTGGGGAACTACATGCTTGTGCCCCCGTCCTGTCCCTCTCTTGGACAGGAGCTTTCTTTCTCTCAATAAATATATTCTGCTCATAAAAAAAGATAAATATACATCTACTTTCTCTTAGTTTGAGAAGAAAGGTTTGTATTAATATTGTTTAGACAAAATATCATGTCTGCATCTTGTCATCTGAATAACCACTACGAAGACAACGATATGAAATGTATTAATTATTGTAACTGCCCTACTAGCCTGTTTTGAAACTGTTTCATCGCTGTTTTATCTTTTTTCTCACTAAAATGGATTTAAAAATAGATTTAAAAGCAAGGTATACAGTTCGGTGCAAAGGCCTCAAGTTCAGTCCCCAGTACCTCAAAAAAGAAATAAACAAAATAAATTATAATTTATTTGTGTTATAAGAATATGAGATCTGTATGGAAGCAGTACCTGTTTTTCTATCTATATATCACATGATAAATACATGAAAAATTGAACTAGAGAATAAATCATTTAATGAGTCAACATTGGTCATTTATTTTTCTAAACATTCCAACTTGATCTCCTAATTATCTCAAATGAAAAAGTCTCACGAACCATGATCATTTGAGTAATGGAAACTGTTATGTTGTCATCTATTCTGACAATAACTATAAAAGAAAAATAAAACCTTGTTATATATCTGCCACCCTGAGTAATAACCTTGAAAACAGGCCGTGAAATTACCCCATTAAAAAAATCCCAGTGATGACATCTCTGCCACAGTAATAAAATTCTGGTAAACACTCTGACCATTTGTCTAGGATAAGAATGAGTTTGCCACCTCAAGTGTTAAGAACCTAATACAGAAGAGTCAATACAGCCAAGGAGAAAAACCGCTGCCACATTAAAAAGACTAAAAACTTTAACACCCTGGAATATTCCGGGTCACATTCAAGATGCATTTTTTGACATTTGAATAGGTGAAAATTAAGTGGGATGGTGGGTACATTTCACACAAAGTGAGATCAGATTAGACGTGAAAGCTCTTTTTATAACAAAACCTTGTATTGAGTACTGCTATACCTCTATATGTTGTATATGCACAAATATTAAATGGACTCAGGCTTAAGACTAGAAAAACTAATCCGTTTATCTGTAAGAGTCAAAGAAAGACAAATACTACTGCTGTTTTTCAAAGTAAGTTAAATTTATTATTTCTGTTGTCTGTCATCATCAATTGTAGTGAGAATATAAACCAGCAATCTGGAAAATAGTCTCTAACAAGCCAGAAGCCCCTTCTCAGCTACATTGAACTCTACTCTGACCACAATGACCAAAGAAATAGAAGAACTGGATGAAAATTTCAAACGTCATAGAAGTAACAGAAATCCCAAAATAAATCTTGGTCATTGCCGTAACAAATGTGATATGGAAAGTTGACATATATTTGGAATCATAAAGCAATTAAATATTAAGATTTTTCTATTTGGCTCAAGTTCTCTTATTTTCTAATTTTTCCCTATTTCCTGTCTTATTTGTTTGACAAAAAAAATTGTATACATTTGTTGTGCAGAGCGTGTTGTTTTGAA
>NW_004524617.1:14094341-14099131 GCF_000260255.1 Octodon degus | reverse complement strand
TCCTTTCTCTCCTTCTCCCTCTGCCTCTCCCTCTCCTCTCTCTCTCTCTCTCTCTTTCTCCAGCACTCCATGAAGCCACAGAAAAAAGAGCTCTTCAATGAGATTTATACAGGGCAGGATCCTAGAGCAGAGATAAAGATGAAGAAGATACTATCTCCAAAAGAATAAATGAATAAATGAAAACTATCAACACTCTATGGTTTGTGGAGAAACATATTTTGTCCTATTCATCTATATCTACTGAGTGACTACTATATGTGATATACAGTTAATTATAATAACATAGGAGTAGGGATTAAAGAAAATGAAGATAAAAGAATGAAGAATTACAAAGGAAAAATGATTTTTAAAATTATAACATGTTTCTAACCATGGCAAAATTCATTTGAGTATCATATCTACATTTAAAACTCTACTCACAGTGTGGCTTTGGAGTAGCAGTAGCAGCAACAGCATCTGGGAACTTGTAAGAAATGCAAAATCTCAGGCCCCATTCCAGATCTACTGACTCAGATCTGCTGTTTAACCATATCCTCTGGTGCTTGAACACGCATTAAAGTTTAAGAAGTACTGTTATAAGGACTTCCTAGAGTTACTCAAGGTGATGCTAGAAGTTTGAAGTAATTAAAGATGGTGTCATTTCACATGAAAGTGCTGTATTTGAGAAGGATAGTCATGTGGCATTTTACAGAAAATGTTTCTTACATTCATCATGGAGTCAAACAGCAGAAGCAGTCACTTAATGAATGTGTAACAATCATACAGTATAGCAAAAACAGATAGCATTATTTTATTAATACATTCTTTCATGATGGAAAAAAAGTCTTATGCTACATAGATTCTCTAAAGAAAGGGAAAAATGAGGCTGACTTAAACTGGAAAGTTGCTTCTTCCATTTTGTGTTTTGCTGCCTTTCTCTTCTTAATACTATTCTCCTTTCTGTTTCAGGCCCAACTCTGGCACTTAATGAGAGTTCAGTAAATACTTTTGACTGATTGAAGTTCAACTGCTTTAAAATTCTGTGTTAAACTGTAATAATAAATCAGCATCAAATCTAGTTGTAAATTATCCTCTACTTAGAGAACAGTACCATCTAGTGTTTGCCCAGGAAGACACCATTTATATTAAATGTATTCTGATCAAACCTTATGAGAAAATTCTACTGTATATCAAAAATGGACCAAAACATTAATTTTTTTAAAAAGCTAACCTACTGTGCAGCATCTTCATACTTTCCTTCAACTCTGAGACAGTTTTAGAATGACTTCAGATTGCTCTTACCATATATCAGATCCTAATCTGAAACACCAAGAGCACTATTATAGAAAGGCAACTCTCCTTCAACATCTATGCAGCCTAGCCACAGTCTCATACTTCATTCTTTACTAACTCCAATATATACCATCCAATTTCGACCTTTCAAAATTTATCTACCTGTGCCTAGAACTTTCTCTTCCCATTAAATATTACCTTTCTGCTCACAAGCAGGACCAGAATTACCATCAACTGTGTCCCAAAAGCCCCCATCTAATGACTAATGGGAGCTAGAAATGAACATCATAGGACTCAGGTCAACAATTTCTGACATTGCCAGTCAAGCGGAGGACCCAATACTATTATGGACTAATGGACTCTTTTGGAATATTTTGCTGAGTTAACACACATATAATATTCAAATAATGGAACTAAATAAAAAAGGGGATAAGGATGAATGTCTATTTTTTATCTGTGTATTCAAAATGGTTAGAATAGATATATAGTTACATTCTCTTAATGAATAGAGGGATTTGTACTGATAGTGTTTGTAAATAGAATATCATGTCCTCATCTTGTACAGCAATTAACCACTAGGAAGAATGTATGCAATGTGTTCATTATTGAAACTGTCCCCCCAATTTGGTTTGAAACTGTCTCATTGCTATTTGTTTCTCAATAAAGTTATAGGAGAAAAAAAGAAATGAACATCATAGTCACCTTGCTCTTCAGGAGGAAAGCTCTATTTTTAAAAAGTTTTCTCATGAAAACTGTGGTATCAGTTTCAATAAAGCATGCTAGGCAGATTTGTTTAGCATACTTCTGGGTGTGTTCTCATGACTTACTGAAGAGGGAAGACTAACCCTGGGTGTGGATGGCACCAACCAATATACTTGTAGCCTGGATGCAATTAAAAGGAAATGAAGAAGCCTCATTTCCACTTTTTCAGGGAAGCTCCAGTCCTCACCATTGCTTTTGGAAATCTGACTCCAGCCTTCCACTGCAGACACTTCAGCCTTCCAATGCAGGCTGTACAGCTGCCTGACAGAGACTCAAACAGAACTCTACACTGATCTTCAGAGCTTTTGATTTTTGACTGCATTATCTGGATCTCCAGTGCACAGATGGACCTTCTGTATTTTTCCACACCTGAATCTGTAGGCAGCCACTATTAGCCTGCCTACTTTGGTATATATACTTGGGATATATATATGAGAAATTCTGTTCCACTAGTGAACCTTGACTGATATAGATTATGTGCCAATCAGTTACAGTGATGGGGTTTCCCTTGGCTGCATTCTTTTCCTTGTCTTGCTGCTTTACCCCTCTACCAGTCTTTCCTTCAACTCCTAACTAACTACTTGCACTTGAGTACTTGAAACTGGCATGTGGAGAAGCCCAAACTAAGTCATTCTTATTGCACTACATCCCCTCCAAAGCCATTGGCTAAAAAAACAGGTAGAAAAGAACTATGCTATGCCTAGCTCAACATTTGTGAAATATTCTCAATGTAATGCTATGATTACATCACCATATGACTGTTACATGATAGGGAATGCAATGTTTTATTCATTGCTGTATTGTTGACACCTAGAATAAATAATAGGCACTCAATAAATATTTGCATACTAAAAGTTGATGTTAGACATAAATGTATTTCTTGGCATTGAGGGAAAAAAGTACCCTATGGTGATCAAGATTTTAAATACAGGGCCAGGGAGATAAATCAGTAGAATAAGCACTTGCCTGGCAAGCACAAGGTTCAATCCTCAATACCACAGAAAAAGATTTTTAAGTACAAAGTTAATTTTTGCATTAATTTCAACCACTTTTAACCATAAAAACACTTCTAGCAAAATCCAGATCTACAGGTTCACACTTGATCTACCAAACCAATGAAAATACATGTCGTGAATAAAAGTATATTTCAGGTCTGAGCATGTGTGAGTGCAGAAACATCAAAAGAAGTTTGTGTTTAAGTCAATATATTAGCAAGTACTATGGATCATAATGACACACCAGTATCCTAGCATGACAGAAATTGTCTAATCAAAGGACATTGTACCACAATTTGTAGATCATTTGTCAGTATCAGCCATGTGCATGAGTCACAGCCATTGCTTGGCCAGTGTGCTCTCTGTGAAAGCCTGAGAGAATGTTTTCTCTCCATGTGACTCCCCTTAGGCACACTCTACATCATCGATCACTTTCCTCTTTGGCCCCATAATTTCCTTGATCAGAAAATTTGGGACACTACCGAGTTACATGACATTACAGTACAAGTTCTCCTATGTCCTGAGTCCTTACTGACCTTGAAAGGCAATAAAATTAATTTTGAAAAGAAAAGCATAACTTCCACATATATTTTTATAATAAATGAATAATTAAAATTAAAAAAATAAAAGCATCTTCACATTGAAAAAAAACAAAGATATTGTAAAATTAGTAGAGGAAAATGGCTTAACTCTGGGAGTTTTAACCAGTACAGGTTAACTATATAAAAGACACATCTTGTCTTACTCAGGACAGTATAAGGCATGCTAGGCTCCAGAAACAGCTCAACAGGAAAAGCAAAGTGAGCTTTGATTAAGCAGTATAGCCCACTTATCACAGTCTAAAAAGCTTCTATGAAAAGAATAAAGAGGTTCATTATAGTGGGTGGGCTTGGCACATAGAACCTTACTGACTCGAGAGACTATTAGTGAGCCCTGCTTTAGGCAGAACAGATGTTCTACCTACAGCCATAGGACAGATGGAGACTGGCAAGAGTGACCAATAGGCAGGTTATCAGGGCCCTAATTAAATAATCCTGGATGCAGAACATGGTTCCGTTCCTAAAAGAAATTTGAATAAAAATGAGAAATTAGGATGTACTATCTTTGCAAGTCCAAGAAAAGTCCTGTGTTTCTCTCAAATGCGGATTTAGCCACAGTGAATTTGGGGCATGGGGCAGGTTTAATGGTTATTATCTTGATCTGACCTGTTAAATTCCTTGATGGTAAATCATATTGGGAGAGCCCGGAATTTTAGACCTAAATTCTAGTAGATAGGAGGATGTGTTGCCCACAGGTCTCAACCTGAGGTTATTGTACCTTACAAATTATTATGTCTGTTCTAAATTGAATAGAAGAGACCCAGTCCTAGCCCAGGTCCGGTGAGTGTGTGGAGAGCTTCCTGTAAACCTGTGCCGGTGGGACCACTCCCAGCCCAGGCGCAGCGTGGGCCGGACACTCTCCCACACCGTCGGGCCGCCCCCCACCACTCCGCCGTACCTCCCCGCCCCTCCCTCCTAGTAGGAATTTCTGCTGACTACCGGGAATCCCCAGACCCAGTTCTAGCTCAGGTCCGATGAATGTGTGAAGAGCTTCCTGCTACCCTGTGCCAGCGGGACCACTCCCAGCCCAGGCGCAGCGTGGGCCGGACAATCTCCCACCCCCACGGGCTGCCCCCCACCACTCCGCTGTACCTCCCCCACCCCTCCTGCCCAGTAGGAATTTCTGCCAAGTTCCGGGAATGCCCAGACCCAGTCCTAACCC
>NW_004524617.1:14086396-14087794 GCF_000260255.1 Octodon degus | reverse complement strand
TGGGCTGGGACTGGTCCCGCCGGCGCAGGGTAGCAGGAAACTCGATATATAATTTTTTAAAGTGTAGTCACCTGAGTCACATGTGAAGATACATGCCTATAATCCCACAGTCTGGGAGGCTGGGGCAGGAGGATCACACATTCAAGCCCAGTCTGAGCAACTTAGCAATTTAGGAGAGAATCTGTGTCAAAATAAAAGTAAAAGATAAAAAAGTGGGTGTGTAGCTCAGTATGAATGCTCTGAGTTTAATCCCCATTGCCACAAAACGTAATAGTCTTCCCCCATTTCCACAGTTCATTGACTATCACAACCAAGACAGTTTTGGATAGGATTTTTTATTTTGAAATATCTTGCTCTGGATTATTTTAGATAAAAGAAGGATGCATGAAAAGCATATATTAATGGTAATTATAAAATTGTTTCTTTTTCCATTTTCTTAACACATATTCCCTTTATTATCCTGATGTGAATAATTAAGGTATGATAATTTGCAATTGTTTTAGTTTATTATTTGCCCTGGGTAAATATGGTAGAAAATGATGAGGCAAGACATTTAACTTTATTCACAATAAGGTCAGAACCTCAGCTCAAATTAGATTCTCACTAAAATTCAAACTAGGAACATAAAAGCACCTGAAGATTGTATTTGGCCATATTTTCATTTTTAGGAGAAAATACCCAACACTCACAACTTAAAGGAGGAGACTTTTTAAAAAGAAAAAAATAGAATAAAAATAAAACAAGTTTCAAAACAGACTAGTAGGGACTGGCCTGATAGCTCAGCAGACTACAGCACCTGCTTAGGCATAGGCATAGTGCAGCAGCTGGGCTTCGATCCCTGGCATGCCATGTCAGCCCTGCCCATGGTGTGCACGAGACAAAGATTGAGACTGGGCACAGCGGTGCGTGCCTGTAATCCCAGTACTTGGGAGGCTGAAAAAATAGAAACAGGAGGATCACTATGAGTCTGATCTATGTAGTGAGACCCTGTAGACTCTGTCCTAAGTACAGAAAGAATAAAAAAAAACAGACTAATAGGAGAACAATAATAATTCACTATTTATTGTTATCTTCATAAATTATTCAGAGTACAAGATATAGGCATGAAATATTGTCCAGATTTTTTTAATCAGCTTATAGCTTCAGAGGTTTCAGGCTGTGGTCAGCTGACACCAAGGCAGAAGCATAGCAGAAGGGTGTAAGGGAGCAAAGTTAACCAATCTGAAAGACTGCTAGAGGTGAATAGGCTAGAAATCAAAAAGAAAAGGGAGGAAATAAATGCTACAAAATTATCTAGTGCATACATTAGTAATAGTAAACTGATCTAGCGAATATAAGAAGCTGAACCCAAAGGAAAATAAGTGAAGAACTATCCTGATTTACATTGAGGAATTTTCT
>NW_004524617.1:14067637-14079321 GCF_000260255.1 Octodon degus | reverse complement strand
GCTGGGACTGGTCCCGCCGGCGCAGGGTAGCAGGAAACTCTCCGCACACTCACCGGACCTGGGCTAGGACTGGGTCTGGGGGCTCCCGGAACACGGCAGAAAATCCTACTCGGCGGGCGGGGTGGGGGAGGCACTGCCGAGGAATTTTCAATATGCTACTAAATTGGAAGCAGCAGGAGGTACTTCTAGTAGTAGAGGTTGATGGTGGCCCAAATAGGACTTTTGACAGTCTGCTTAATTTGTTTGTCTCCTTTTTTCAATTGTTTATCTTTCTCTCTTCTTAAATTTTATGTATTTCTTTTTTCTTGCTCCTTCCAATTTTGCATGCACATATCTGGTAATATGAACAACTAGTTGGAAGACAACATTAAGTATTGCAACAAAGACTGTGAAATTTGTTTATATTCTGTATAAGCCCTTCCATTTCTGACCATGGCTGGCAATACCACCTGGAGTAATTGCTTGCTTATAAAAAATACAAATACTTCAAGATCTTTGAGAAAGAAACAATACCAAAAGGATAGAAGATATTAAATTGTAATATGGAATTACCCTAAAATCTTAGAAATGGCAGAAACCCAAAGAGACAAGTAGATTACAAATTGTACATTTGTTCTAAAAGTGTGTGCCTGTTCCCTGAAACCATGAACTTTTGTTTTAGTAGCCTCATTACTCAAAGGGAAAATAACTCAAAATCCAAATTCCATACAATGTGCATAATTTTCCATGACACCCTCTCCATTTTAAGCATGGCTTCTAGAAATTAAATGTCAGGGTCAAAGTTAAATAGTATCCACCCCATTCCAAGATGATAGGAAGTTACTATGGTACTATGAAATAATAGACAATGGGAAAATCCCTGAAAGTGTGTCATGACAAGTCAGCCTTTAGCTATTTACATCTCAAATTTAAACCACATGGGTTAGCAGGAAAAAAAAAGCCCAGTTAGAGATTTTTTTATGTAGATATTTATGAGGCTTGAATGCCCAATGAGGACAAGTAGGAAGAAGAAGGATGAGGAATAGGGAATTTTCTTAAAGGTAAGGATGTGTTCTATACACATATAAATGCCATACAAGGAATGAAAACAATATGGCTTGCAAATATCATATTATCTTCATATTGTAAGAAACTAAAAGAGTAAATAAAATACAAATGGTACAATAGATATTGTTAAAAGGAAAAAAGTTGATCATAGGAAAAGAAATACTGTGATGGGAGAAAGGAGAAAAAGAAGTGTGTGTGTGTGTGTGTGTGTGTGTGTGTGTGTGTCTTTGTGATAGATAGATAGATAGATAGATTGATAGATAGCTAAGATAATTGTACCACTAATTTCTATTGGTTTACTGAAAGGAACACTTAATGCCCAATTGATCAATTTTGAGTCCCTATATCTGGTAATCTAAGCAACTACTTTGAAGACAATAATATGTAATATAAAAACCATTGCCAATTTCCTATCATCTTGTTTTGAAATTCTGTGTCATTTTATTGATTTTTATGACCATATAGACAACATTTTAGCCCTAGCCATTTAAGGTGAGTGAGGACTCAGGACATATGCGAATCTGTAATGTAATATCCTATAACTCTGTGGTCTCCCAACTTTTCTGATCAAGGAAATTATGGGGCCACAGAGGAAAGTGATTGAAAATATAGAGTGTGCCTAAGGAGAGTCAGCTAGAGAGAAAACATTCTCTCAGACTTTCACAGAGGGCAAATTGATCATGCAATGGCTGTAATTCATCCACATGGCTGACATTGACAAAGGATCTACAAATTGCAATACAGGGTTTCAGGGAAAATCCTGAGGGGGATTTGACTGACCTTGTCAGATACAGAAGTTAAATTTCTTGTTCTATAGGTCTTGCTTTATCTTGGTCTTAGCCATCCAGCAGAAAAGTATAAATATGAGGTATAGAAAGTAAAGCCATATTAATATACTGAACTATAAAAGGCTCAAGTCAACAACTTCTGACATTGCCTATTCCGCGAATAACCCACTACCATTATGGACTACTGGACTATATTGGATTATTTTGCTGAATTTACACATCCACAATATTTAAATGGCAGTGGAATACCCATCTCTGACAAAACTAAACAAAAAAGGGGATACAAATGAAGGACCATTTTGTATCTGTATACACAAAATAGTTATGATAGATATGTAGCTACTTTCTCTTAATTCAATGAGAAGAAAGATTTGTACTAATAGTGTTTGGACAGAATATCATGTTTGCATCTTGTACTCTAACCATTACAACAACAACAATATGCAATGTATTAATCATTGAAAGTGTCCTAATGACCTGTTTTGAAACTGTCCTATTGCTATTTGTTTCTCAATAAAATTAATAAAAAATAAAATAAAAGACCATGTACAGAAATAATTTTTTAAAAATTAAAGGGATCAAGAGATGCATAGAAGGGTTGCCCAAATAGCTCAGCAGATTAAAGCGCCTGCAAGCAAGTGCAGGGGCCAGGGTTTTGATCCCCCCATGTGGGCCCTGACCCCAGGGTGAGCTGAGATGGCAATTGAGACTGGGCGCGGTGGCACGCACCTGTAATCCCAGCACTTGGGAGGCTGTAATCAGAAGGATCATTATAAGTCTGATCTACATAGTGAAGCCCTGTAGACCCTGTACTAAATACATTTTAAAAAGAGAGATGCATGGATAAGGAAGGACAGAAAGGGAAAGGGGAGAAAAAAGGAGTTACAATATGTTATGTTCATATATCAACTCCCCACGAAGAGTGTAAATGTTATATACTAAACAAGTTTACTAAAATGGCTCTGTGGGGCCTGGTAGAAGGTTCAGTAGAATAAATGCTTCCCTGGCAAGCACAAGGGTCTGAGTTCAATCCCCAGTTCCAAAAAAAAAAAAAAAAAAAAACTCATCTCTGGATTCGGAGCATGGTGGTGCACACCTGTAATCCCAGCACTAGGGAGGGTGAAAAGAGGAGGATCACTACCAGTCTGAGCTGCATTGTGAGACCCTGCACACAAAAAATATATATACTGATGTCTGAATTACATTTCCAGGTATTCTTATGTAGCATGAAATGCACTTTGAGCATCAGGAATTTTTAAGTTCTTTAGACAGTTACATAGGCAACCAACTTTGAGAATCACTATTGGGGATTGCGGACATACACATATATAAAATCAAAATTTCATTTGGAGAAGGCACATGATATCAAGCCTTCAAACAAATAAGCTGAAATTCAAACCAGAAGTATTCAAAATATAATATAAAAATATAAATAATGGCACTTTAAAAGCACACGGAGTTTGGAATTCAAAGTCTGACATTTATTTGATAAGAGAGAAAGTCCCTGAACAGAGAGGAAACCGTCCCTCTGATGGCATCCCCATGGCCAACTTGCCTGTGGATTACACTCCCTGGCCATGGCCACCCACCAACTCCAAGCCCACTCTGTTTTGTTTCCCCTAGGCAATAGGCCACACAGGCATCAACCAATTAATTATCCTGAGTGTGGGTAAGGCCAACGTCTTGGGAGAGAAGATAAGCCCCAGAGACTTGCCATAAAAGAGAAATAATGGACCTGGCCATTAGTGTTAGCCACAACAAAAGTTCATGGTTTTGTAAATCACAAAAATGGCATGGGGGAGCCAGGGAGATGGCTCAGTAAAATAAGTGCTTCCCCAGCAAGCTCAAGGGCCTGAGTTCAATCCCCAGTTCCGCTAAAAAAAAAAAAAAAAAAAAAAAAAAAAAAAAAAAAAAAAAACAGCCCGGAGTTTTATTCTGAAAGTGAACTTATTGCAGGCTAGAGTTGGAAAACAAACCCAGTTAAGTGCCTGCCATACTGCTCCATTTTGTGAATTTCATTTAAACAGGCTCCATTTTGGGAAGGGGTTGTTTAAGGCTGAGCCACAGGAAACTACCAAGAAGCTCCACTTCAGAGTTTCCACTATTAACTTTCCACAATGACTGGGTGACAGTCAGCCATGGTAGATAGCTACAAAGAGTGCATAGGCCAGACATACACTCCCTGAAAAGTTTAAGTTGAGGCCAAGAATGACACTGGTCTTTCCCCACATAGTAAGAAATCAGAACTGGGCAGTAGAGCTCTTAGAGGAGGTTGGATCTGAAAATGTTGGCATTAAATCCAATGGTCTACTTGAATCTTTGCCCTTCTGCCTACATCCAGCAGAGACCAGAAGGCTGATTGTTCTTCTCCCTTATTAATATGAGCAAGGATACACCCTGACTTGAACAGTTGCAACAATCTGGGGTATATGGACAGAGAGGAAGCTGAATCAAGAAGAAAAGTTTTGAAAGAAGAGTTCTTAAGCCCACAGAATGGAAACCTAGGCAGAAAAAATCATGATGTGTTCTCTTCCAAGACTGCAGACTATAGAGGAAAACTACGCATTCAAAATAAATTCATTACTCAGTTTTTTTTATTTTTCTCTTTCCTTTTCTTTCATTGGTTTTGCTAGGTTTGAGTTCTATACCTTTTTTCCTTTTCAATTTTTAACTTTTTTCCTTTATTATGTTCCTTTTTACCATTATTTTACTCACTGTATTTTCTTCTTTTTTCTTGTTATTATTTTTCTGTTACTGTTATCTAATATTAATATCCCTTTAATCCTCACAGGATCCTATATCTCTTTTTTTTACACTCTAGGAATTCATGAGAATGGCTTTTTTCCATAATTTTACTGAGAGAGAAATAGCAATGAGTCAGTTTCAAATCAAATTGGTAGGACAGTTTCAATAATTAACACATTGCATACATTCTTCCTAGTGGTTATTTGCTGTACAAGATGCAGACTTGATATCCTATTTACAAACACCATTAGAATAAATTCCTCTATTCATTAAGAGAATGTAACTATATACATATCTTAACCACTTCGAATACACAGATACAAAATGGACATTCATCTGTATCCCCTTTTTTCGTTAAGTTCCATCATTTGAATATTATAGGTGTGTAAACTCAGCAAAATATTCTAAAAGAGTCCAGTAGCCCATAATAATATTGGGTCTTCTGCTTGACTGGCAATGTCAGAAATTGTTGACCTGAGTCCCCTACAGCTCAACATAACAGCATGGCTTTACTTCTTACATTTCGTTTTTATACTTTTCTGCTGCATGGTTAAGACCAAGGTAAAGCAGGACCTATGCAACAAGAGTTGTAGCTTTTGGGTCTGATAAGGTCAGTGAAATGCCCTCAGGATTTATCCTGAGATCCTGTACCTCCGAATGTAGAACCTTTGTCAGTGTCAGCCATGTGGATGAGTCACGGCCATTGCTTGGCCAGGGTGCTCTCTGTGACAACCTGAGAGAATGTCCTCTCTCCATGTGACTCTCCCTTGGCACACTCTACATCATCGATCACTTTCCTCTTTGGTCCCATAATCTCCTTGATCAGAAAATTTGGGACACTACTGAGTTACATGATGTTACAGTACAAGTTCTCATAAGTTCTGAGTCTTAATTGACCTTGGAAGGCTAGGGCCAAAATGTTGGTTTTCCTTGCGGCACTGCTTTTTCTCTAATTTTGGTCTGCAAACGTAGGTTGTTAAGCCTCCAGAAGAGAAGCTTATTGCTACTACCATACAACCTAGGCTGTTAAGCTTAACCTCACTATCTGTCTGAATATCAAACATCTTAGGCAAAACATGGGACAGGTATTTTTCATCAAGTATTGACTATATCTCAATTTTCATGCCTCTTTCTCATCTATTATTAGTTAAATTTTCAAATTTTACTTTTCTCATTCTCTAGTTTTCCATCTCCTTTATCTTTACTAAAATAAACATTTAACCTTATAGATGTGTAGATAGGTAACACTATTCTCTTAATGTTGAATATTTTTCAATAGTTACTGGAGTTTAAGATGTTCTATTTAGGATATTTCTTATAGGTCAATATTTGATGTCACAGTATGAGACTGTGGGTGGTGTGGAGGATGAAATTATTATCTAGAGATGAGACTTAGTTGAATCTCCCCAGGGGCCCAAAAGGGCTATTTCTCTACTGAGAATATTGAGCCATTAGAAGGACAGAGGGACTAACAAATCAGTCAAGCCAAGAACTCTCTAGGTTTTATTTAGAATATCAGGTGAGAGAGAAAAATCAGTTTGGGTCAAAGGATTTTGGGTGAAGGGAAAAAGACATGGCCAAACACAACATACTTTATTAATCTGAACTTGTTGTTTAACCATTCAATTCTCACAGTCTGTGTGCTTTTACCCCATAATTTAGCCACTCATTTTGCATACAGACTGTGTTATCTGCCCCATTGTTTACTTATTCTCATGAAACCTGCATGCCTTTTGCCTTACAGTTTATTTTTTGTGTGATTTTGGCCAATGTTTTAACCATTCACTCCTCATAGAGCCTATGTTCTTTTATCCCATAGCCTAATCATTCAGTTTAATCATTCACTCCTGGCCACATCTCCCACATTTTCTCTTTTATTGTTTTACAAATCAGAAATGTGGAAGGAAATAGAAATATAGCACAGATGGGTATTGGGCTTGATGTAGGAAGGTCATCATGGCCTTGGTCTGAAGCATCCACTGGAACAGAGTACAGAGATTCAAAGACTATAAGAATAAAACAATAAAAGGATAATCCTAATAGTAAAAAAAATTCAAATGTGAAAGTTGGGACCAGAAAAACATTTTTGAGAACTTAGCCTGGAGGCAATATCATTAAGGAAACTCAAAGTGATATTATGAGCCTCTATTTGTAATTTATGCAGTGGGGCTTGTAATTGGCCCTGGAGATTAGTAACATCTCTGTTCACATTTGTAGGAAAGGCACCATGGAGAAGGTGTTGAGGTAGATAATTTCATAAAATGTTGAATGGTTAAAAGGGATTCATGTGATACACATAAAATGATAATTGACATTACAACTAACTTGACTGGATGTCCAGAGGCCTTGGTGATGTTGACTGAGCTAATCAATTGTTGTTGTAAGGACATCAAGTTGCTGTAAGTTTTTTTAATCAATGTTGATCCAAGTACCATAATAGGAATATTGTTTTATTAATAGATGTTAACATTATATATCACAAGAGCCTGGAAAGGAATACATAACAACTACTGATTTTGTTGGAACTATATATAATACAAAAAAAAGTTTCCAGGAAATACCATGGGTTGGCTATAGTCCCTCTGATAGATCTTTGTGGGACTAGGAGGTGGCAGTTAAATTGTGTCTGTATCTGAGTGTCATTATAGGAAAGAGGCAATCTTGAATTTTCCTATGTAACTATATTGAAGACAGGTGAGGTAAGAACATGAGCTCAATAAATCATGTCACTTTCTTGAAGTACATATGACAGCAAACTCGAAAAGATAAGGAACCTTTTTACTTTTGTAATTTTGGAGTTACAAGTGATTTATGTGATCTTTATAAGAAGCAGGTTTTCAGAAGGGAAGGAAATTCTTGTGCTTTGCAGTGTTTCTTCAGCTTGAGTAATAAGTCAGTTTTTTATAGTGCTGTGAAACCTTCTGAATCACAAGTTAGAAATTTTAAAATCTCATTGAATTATATTCCATGTTCCATATAATGGTCAATAACCTCTATTGTTTAAGAAGCTAAAAAGTTTATTTTTCAAAATATGTAAAATATATTTATTACTTAAGGTTTAGCTATTTATTTTTTTCCATAATTTTATTGAGAAATAAATAGCAATGAGACACTTTCAAATCAAATTGGTAGGACAGTTCCAGTAATTAACACATTGCATACTGCCTTCCTTCCTGCCTTCCTAGTGGTTATTTGTTGTACAAGATGCCGACATGATATCTTATTTACAAACACTATTAGAACAAATCCCTCTATTCACTGAATTAAGAGAATGTAGCTATATATCTATCCTAACCACTTTGAATACAAAATGGTTGTTCATCTATATCCCCTTTTTTTTGTTTAGTTCCATCATTTAAATATTATAGGTGTGTGAACTAAGCAAAATATTCCAAAATACTCCAGTAGTCCATAATAGTATTGGGTCTTCCACTTGACTGGCAATGTCAGAAGTTGTTGACCTGAGTCCCCTACAGCACAACATAACAACATGGCTTTACTTCTTGTACTTCGTTTTTATACTTTTCTGCTGGATGGTTAAAACCAAGATATAGCAAGACCTATGCAATAAGAATTGTAGCTTTTTGATCTGATGAGGTCAGTCAAATCCCCTCAGGATTTATCCTGAAAACCCCTCTATTTTTTTACAAACTGAGTTTTGAGGCACTCATTAGCTCTTTTATAATGGCTTGTCTCATGAGTTTATGAGGGGTTTCAATGGTATGTTTAACATGTCACAGTTGGAGGAATGTTTACAAGAAAATAAGTGTTATTTTCCATTAAAGAGATAGGAACATATGCGAGAGCATCTCATCATTTTTATTATGAATAAAGGTGATTTTAATCACTTGTAGGGTCTCCAAAACATAGGCCAAATCAGTGACAATATTGAGAGATTGCATTGAAGAACTGTCATTTTTTTATCAATTATATGTGTCTTAGAAGTTGATTTTGTAGAATATTAACATAATAGTTATAAAGTTTTGTAAAGGAAATTTAAGGTCAATAACAACATCAAATTTGGAACGAAATACAGTGGCCCAATGATATACTTTCTTTTTTTTAAAGAGAGTATAAATTAGAATTAAAACAGAAAAAACTGCAAGTGATATAGAATTTCACTTAACCATAATATGAATGTCATAGTATTTGTTGTAGTACATAGAGTTGTCTTCCAACTAGTTATTCATATTACCAGATATATGCATGTAAAATTGGAAGAAGAAAGAAAAAAAGAAAGAAATGCATAAGAAATTAAGAAGAAAAAAAGAAAAAAGAAAAAAGATAAACAATTGAAAACAGGAAACAAAACATATTAAATATTATCTGCTCCTTTCCATAGACTTATCTATGTATGTAAACAGGATGGTTTGGATAACTGTACTATGCATTCCTGCTGGTCTATGGAAAGGAACACTCAATGATATACTTTCTTCCATTTAGGACATTCTTATTTTTGTTTGGTCAATTTAACTTGTCTTTACACTACATTTGAATATGTCTCTCCTTGCCATAGTTAGCATCTGTGCCTTATGAATTTCACTTCCCACATTTTGACAAGCGTTGATCATTTTAGCAATATTTAATGTTTTTCTTTGAGGGGTGCCAAGACTCTTTGACAATTAGCATTGGCATTCTCAGATATTAGTTGAAGAGCTAAGACATCTGCTGTTTAGGGGTTGTCTATTTGGCAGGACATTGAGTTTTGCAAGCAGTTAATATAATCTGTATGAACTCTACCATGACTTTGTCTAATGCTTGCAAAGGAGCCTTGAAGCCCACTGGTTTCTGGGATTTTTTTCCATTTTTTAAGGGTGGCACAAGGAAAAATCTGTGGATTAATCTGGGTATACATTTTTCTATATCTTTTTAAAACTCCTTTAAGGGACTGGGGAGATTGCTCAGTAAAAAAAGCACTTGCCTGGCAACAGCAGGGTCCTGAGTTCAATCACCGGTACAACAAAAATTTAAAATGAAATAAAACCCCTTTAAGACATTTTTATGGAGAACTCAAAGTCTGAAAAGGGAAAAAGTTCAGCCACGGGTGGAAGAAGTAGAAAAAAAGCCTGAGAAGGACCCAAGGAAGGAGGATGCAGCTTTTTTAATGGTGTCTCCTCTCTCTGGATAAATTGAATAGCAATTCTGTAAAGATGATATGTAGCCCACTGTGCAACTTTTTCAGAACTTATGATTTTCTTAATTTAATTTTCTTACTTGTTTTCAGAACTCCATCTCTATATTCTATCCCAAAAGTAACCAAGGGTATTCTTGATGAATAATGATTAGAAGGAGTTTAATGAGTTGATATTTAAGAACTTTACAGACAGATTTTTTTAAAGACATTGTAAATGTTTAAATTGTTTTTTCTCTTTAGATAGAGTTTGACCCATGTTACAGGCAAAAGAAAAGAAAAATAATCTAATGAACTGTCTCTGCTTATTTAACAATTGGACAACAAAAAAACCTCTGGGCTGATAAACCTCACCACTAAAGTTGCCATTGGCTTCCCAGACTATTCCATGGCTGCCTATGTTACCTTACTGGGATGAGACTTTTAGACATCCTTGTTTCTTTGACAGTTTGGCAGATTGATCCTCCAAGCTGATCTGTAGCAGCAGGTTTGCCTCACATGGGACACCACTTGTCACAGTGTGCAACCATAGGCAGTGTGAAAGATGAAAAGATTACCCAAAGACAAGACTTAAGTCAATCTACCCAGAGGCCCAGAGAAGCTACTTCTCCACTGAGAGCACCCAACAATTAGGGAGACTCTGGGACAAGAAAAAAGCTACCAAGCTGAGAACTACCAGGTTTTTCTTTAGAATATCAGTAGAAGAGAAAACAGCAGGAGAAAAACACTTTAGGGCAAGGGATATATCAAAGCCAAGCAGTTTTTCTTGGGAAAGAAGAAGGACAATATCCAGATACAATACACTTTACTTATCTAAACTTCTTGTTGTTTAACCATTTAGTTCTCACACAGCTTATTTTTTTTTACTCCATAGTGTAACCATTCATTTCTCTGTGCTTTTGTCCCACACTTGTTTATTCATTCACTCCTGGCAAGGTCCCTCGCAATTTGGCTTGTCTTATTATGTATACTATAATTACAGACCTTTCAGGGCTAAATATGTAGAATATTAGGTTTTCATATGTGTCAATATCTGCATTGTCTCCAATGATATTATTATTATTGATATTGTTACTATAACTAAAATGACATAAATGCTGATATTAGTTGGTTATCTATGTATGACAATGTTTGCATTTTCCTGGTATTGTTATAGGACATCCAAATTCTATAATGGAAATATTATAACTTCAAACTTGCTAAATGTCTGGTACACTAACTATATGTGCTCTAAAGAAAAAATTTTAAGGAACAACAGAGGTTAAGTGTAAGAAGTACTTATTGAGGGAATGAAAGTTCCTACCTAAGAGGGACAAGAAGACATCCAGAAAGTGGGTTGTCCATAAGCCAAATTCCCGAAGGAAATTTTATGAAGCAAAATCACAAAATGGGTATAAGGTGAAGCAAAATTATGTTCAACTAATACAAATACAGTCTCTTAGGTAATATTGAAATGTACATGAAAAAAGAGCCTTACCTGAGAGAAAGGTCAAGGAGGTCTTGAACCCCCACACAGGTAACTTCTGCCTATTTAGAATATTTATCATTATTATTTAATTCCTTGGGAAAGTATGTAGCTCTAGTCATTCCATTTTGTCTTATCTGCAGGCCTGGCCTTCAACAAAAGTCCCTGTACCCACAGTTGTAATATGTTCTCATCCTCTACACTGGCTTCTTTGAGGGCCTAGCCCTGTCCAACTGCCTATAACATGTCGTCAACCTTACAAAGGTGTCTAAAATAGTACCATTAATAATATTGTAGAGTCCTAGCCCAGGTCCGGTGAGTGTGCGGAGAGTTTCCTGCTACCCTGCGCCAGCGGGACCAGTCCCAGCCCAGGCGCAGCGTGGGCCGGAATCTCTCCCAGCCCCTCGGGCCACACCCCACCACTCCGCAGTGCCTCCCCCACACCGCACGCCGAATAGGATTTTCTGCCGAGTTCCGGGAGACCGCAGACCCAGTCCTAGCCCAGGTC
>NW_004524617.1:14054259-14060568 GCF_000260255.1 Octodon degus | reverse complement strand
ACTAAGAAGAATATATGCAGTGTATTATTTGTTGAAACTGTACTTTCGATTTGATTTGAAACTGTCTCATTGCTATATGTTTATCAATAATACTTTGAAAAAAAATAATAATAATATTGTAATCCATTCCTGGAGAATAAGTATTAAGCCAAATATACCGCAGCCTCTAGGCCTAAATAAATGGTGGTTGTGGAATTACAGGACAGAGGTAAAGTCTTATAGCTAGCCATGCCAAGAATGTGTCACTAAAAAGCAAGCACTCACTGAGGAAATCCCATTCTAGTAACAAAGTCTTCTGCTATAATCAGACCTCAAGCCTACACACATACACACACACACACACACACACACACACACACACACAAACATGATACAATAAGATGACAAAATGTTTCAAAAAATACCCAACATGTTAAGGTTGATTCATAGGGCATCAAGAATAAAAAAACCAAAAGCCACGCAGCTAAATTTTTAAAAGGATAGCAGAAAAGATTTCTTAAAAAATTAAGGGAGATCCAGTATGGCTGAACAGAGGAGTTACATTGGAGATACTCAGAAAAAATTAACTTAAAACATAGGTAATTTGAAGAAAGGGAGGAACCAAATTGAAAAAAGACACTTGTAGATCAGACAAAACATACACATAGGAGTTAAAAAGAGAGAAGACAGCCAATGAGACTAGCCCACAGAGCTTCCATCCCCACCCAAAACAGGCACCACCATTTTAAGAACTTCCCAAATATCTGGTGGGAACCAAGGAATGTGGCAGAGTCTACCATCACAGGATAGTCTTTGGGTATATGGGCCACTTCATCTCATCATCCCCTCTCTAAACACTGAGGAAGCTGAAGCCTGGTAAAATTTTCTTTTTTTTTTTCTTGTCTAAACAATATTAGTACAAACTTTTAATCTCAGTGAACTAAGAGAAAGTAGCTATATATCTATCCTAACTCTCTTGTGTATACGTATATTTTTTCCTTTCCTTTTTTTTCACAACAACACTATCCTTTACATAGGAAAACCTCCAGTCCTAGCCCAGGTCCAGAGAGTGTGTGGGAGGGTTTCCTGCTACCCTGCTCCAGTGGGACCAACTCCAGGTCACAGCGGAGGTCTGCATGGTTCAGACCCTCTTCCACCCACTTGGGACACCCCCCACCTCTCCGCAGTACCTCCCCCACCACGCCCGCCAAGTAGGAATTTCTGCCGTGTTCCGGAAACCCCCAGACCCAGTCCTACCCAGGTCCCGTGAGTGTGTAGGAGAGCTTCCAGCTACCCTGCTCTGGTGGGACCAAATCCTGGTCCCAGCCAAGCACAGCTTGGGTCAAACCGTCTTCAACCCCCTTGGGATGCCCCAGACCACACCACAGCACCTCCCCCACCTCGCCTGCCTAGTAGGAATTTCTGCCGCGTTCCAGGAACCCCCAGACTCAGTCCTAGCCCAGGTCCAGTGAGGGTGTGGGAGAGTTTCCATCTACCCTGCGACAGCGGGACCAACTCCGGGTCCCAGCTCAGGCACAGCATGGGTCAGACCCTCTTCCACCCCCTTGGGATGAGCCCCAACTCTCCGCAGTACCTCCCTCACCCTGACCGCCCAGTAGGAATTTCTGCCCCATTACAGGAATCCCCAGACCCAGGCCTAGCCAGGCTCCAGTGAGTGTGTGGGAGAGTTTCCAGCTACCCTGAGCCAGCGGGACAAACTCTGGGTCCCAGCCCAAGCGCAGTGTGGGTCAGACCCTCTTCAACCCCCTTGGAATGCCCCCCAAGCACTCCGCAGCATCTCCCCCACCCCGCCCGACAAGTAGGAATTTCTGCCACACTCTGGGAACACCCAGACCCAGTCCTAGCCCAGGCAAAGTGAGTGTGTGGGAGAGCTGCCTCTACTCTTACTCAACCTTGGCCCCTACAGGCTCAGCTCAGGCCTGGCCTACAGGCCTGGGCTGTAACCCTGCACCTGCAATACCTACAGAAAGGGTAGAGGATAGAAGCACTCAGCTAGTCCAGGAACAGAACATCTTACAACAGGGGCAAAACAGGGTCACCCTCAAGGGCAGCAGCAGCAAGGAGTTGAGCACAGCAGCCAGACACAAGCCAGGCACAGCTGAATAAATACAGACTTTGTAGATCTGCACCTGAACTTCAGTACGTACTAAGGTTATAACTACAAAGAAGATCTACAACTAAGATCAAAAGACAGTGCTACACAAATGAGGAGAAGGAACAAAATGCAACCTCAGAACCCAAAACCACCTGTAAAAAGTGCAGAGGACACTAACACAGAACAAATGGGGAATCACAAAGCTGAAAGTAATGAATCAAAGGATTCTGAAATAAAGAAACAGATGCAGAAATGTATAGAGGAAATCAGATTGTTAATAAAAAAGTAATCCCAAAATGATCAAATGCATAAACATATGGAGGAAACCCAGTACCCACCCAGGACAAGTGCAGAGAACACTAGCATAGCTCAAATGCATGAATTAACAGCGTTGATAGTAAAGAAGCAAGAGCAGAAAGATATAGAGGAAATCAGAGCACAAGTCTTTTCTGAAATAAAAAAAGAATTCTCAGAACTCATAGAATCTGAAGTAAAGAAGCAACTACAGAAACATAGGGAGGAAACCCAATCTGAAAAAAAAAACACTGCAGTAAAAGAATTTATAACTGCTTATAAAGAAGACATTCATAAAAAAAAATAGAGGAGATTAGAAAAATGATGGATTCCCTGAATGAGCAATTCAGTAAAGAACTAGATCGCATGAAGCAGAGTCAAAGAGATAAAGAGGAAATGAAAACCTCAATCACAAGCTTACAAAACCGTTTAAGTGAAAATGAAGACAGAGTTTCAGATCTTGAAGATGCTGGTGCAACTAGTGAAAAGGTAAGAAAGGATATCTTAAAAACAATGAGGATGCAGGAAAGAATAATCCAACACCTGCAAGATGATGCAAAGATGAACAATGTGAGATTAATAAGCGTCAATGAGAAAGAAGGAGTCAATACAAATGACATTAAAAAAATATGGGCAGAAATAATAGCAGAAAACTTCCCAATATGAGGAAACAATATCACATACAGGTAACTGAAGCATACAGAACGCATACTAACCTCAATCCAATAAAAAACACACTGAAACATATAATAGTCAAGATCCCAGAAATTCAGCACAAGAATAATATACTGAAAGCCGCTAGAGAAAAGAAGCAGATCACATTCAAAGGAAAACCCATCAGAATTATGGCCGAATTCTCTTCACAAAACATGCAGGCAAGAAGAGCATGGAGCAGAGTGCTTTGGGTCTTCTATGAAAACAAATTCCAGCCCAGACTACTATGCCCTGCAAAACTCTCTTTCAAGTTTGATGGAGAAGTGAAACACTTTCATGACAAAGAACAGCTAAATAATTTCGTGATGACAAAGCCAACTCTACACAGGCTACTGAAAGAAGCTCTAGAGAGGGACCAAAATGATCAGAACTCCACGAATGAGATCGGAAGCAACCAACTAAATAGGGTAAACAATCAAATACAGGAGAAAAAGGAGTAAATGACAACAGGTAAATAACATGGTAACCATAAGTCAATACACCTCAATTCTAACCATCACGGTAAATGGGCTCAATTCCCCAACTAAGAGAAATGGACTGGCAAAGTGGATTAGGAAACAAAATCCAACAAATGGTGTATACAAGAAACACATTTAACTCATAAAAAATATTCTTGGTTGAAAGTCAAAGGATGGAACAAAATACTACATGCCCCAGCACCACAGAAAAAAGCAGGGGTAGCAATTTTATTCTCAGACAGTCTCAACTTCAAACAAACAATGATCAAGCAAAATAAAGAAGGCCACTATATACTGGTTAGGGGAAAAACTCAAGAGGAAGAGGTAACACTCATAAATATGTATGCAACAAACACGGGAGCACCCAACTATATAAAGCAAATCTTAATGCAAATGAAAAATCTAATATCCAATACCACAATTTTAACAGGAGACCTTAACACACCCTTATCTCCAAAAGATAGGTCAACCAGACAAAAATTTAGCAAAGAAATAACAGAACTGAATCAGAGCTTCAAACAAATGGACTTGGTGGACATATACAGAGTGTTCCACCCAAACACAGCTGAACACACATTTTTCTCAGCTGCACATGGGTCATTTTCTAAAATAGACCACATACTGGACCATAGGTCAAATTTAAGTATATGCAAGAAAACAGAAATTATACCATGCATATTATGTGACCACAGTGCAATGAAAATGGAAATAAATGACAAAAGAAACCAGAAAAAAACATTAAATACATGGAAATTAAATGACACCCTACTCAGCAACCAATGGGTCACAGATGAAATTAAACAAGAAATTCAACAATATCTACAATTCAACGACAAATCAAGCACAACTTATCGTAATTTATGGGATACGATGAAAGGAGTTCTCAGGGGGAAATTCATACCTGTGAACTCACACATTAGGAAAACATAATGGGAACAAATAAATACCCCAATGCTGCAACTTCAACAACTAGAAAAGGAAGACCAAACCAAACCCAGATCCCAAAGACAGGAGGCAATCATAAAGATTAGAGCAGAAATTAATTCAATTGAGACGAAGAAAAAAATTCAAATAATTAAATAAAACAAAAAACTGCTTCTTTGAAAGATTAAATAAAATCAATAAGCCCCTAGCTAACCTCATCAAAAAGAGGAAAGAAAAACTTCAAATACAAGCAATAAGGAATGAAAAGGGTGTAATTACCACACACTCAGTGGAAATTCTAAGATTATCAGTACCTACTTTGAGAATCTTTACTCTCACAAAGTAGAATACACAGAAGAAATGAACAGATTCCTAGAAAGGTGCAAATTACCACAACTAAAGTCCAGGTCGGGATGGATTCACAGCTGAAATGTACAAGACACTTACAGACGATGTAGTCCCTATACTCCTCAAACACTTCCATGAAATTCAAAAGGAAACAATACTCCCAAAATCATTCCTGGAGGCAAGTATTATACTGATACCAAAGCCAGGGAAAGATGCAACTGAAAAAGAGAACTACAGGCCTATCTCCCTCATGAACATAGATGCCAAAATCCTCAATAAAATCCTAGCAAACAGAATAGAGCAAATCATCAAGAACATCATACACCATGACAAGGTAGGATAGATCCCAGGGATGCAAGGATGGTTCAATATTCAAAAATCTATCAATGTAATACACTATGTCAATAGAGTGAAAACTAAACACCACATGATCATCTCCATTGATGCAGAAAAGGTTTTGACAAAGTCCAACACTCATTCATGTTCAAAGTCCTACAGAAAATTACAATAGATGGCCTCTACTTCAATCTGATAAAAGCCATTTATGAAAACCCAATGGCTAACATAATCCTAAATGGGGAAAAACTGAAATATTTTACTCTTAGATCTGGTAAAAGACAAGGATGTCCTCTCTCACCACTTCTATTCAATATAGTTCTGGAATCATTAGCTGCAGCCATTAGACAAAAAAAAAAAATAAAAGGAATAAGAATAGGCAAAAAAAAACCTTAAATTATCTTTATTTGCAGATGACATGATACTTTATTTGGAAGAACCAAAAAACTCCACCAAGAAGCTACAAAAATTAATACAGAAATTCAGTAGCAAAGCAGGTTATAAAGTCAATACACAAAAGTCAGTAGCATTCCTCTACAGAGACAACAAACACTCTGAGAGAGAAATTATAGAAACAATAACTTTCACAATAGCCCTTAGGAAAATGAAATACCATGGAATTCATCTAACTAAAGAAGTCAAAGATCTTTCAAGCAAAATTACAGCACTCTGAAAAAAGAGATCATGCAGGATTTCAGAAAATGGAAAGATATTCCATGCTCCTGGATAGGAAGAATCAACATTGTGAAGATGGCCATACTCCCAAAATTCCTATACAGATTTAATGCAATCCCTATCGGATTACCAACGACATACCCCATAGACCTAGAGAAATCATTCCTAAAATTTATCAGGAACCAGAAAAGACCTAGAATATCAAAGGCAATTCTGGGCAATAAAGACAAGGCTGGAGGCATTACAATTCCTGACTTGAAATTATACTACAAGCTACTGTGATAAAATCATCACGGTACTGGCATCAAAATAGACCTGAGTATCAATGGAATAGATTAGAAGACGCTGAAGCACCTACGAACACACTCAGTCAACTTATCTTTGACAAAGGGGCCAAACATTCTCACTGGAATAAAGATAGCCTCTTTAAATAATGGTGCTGGAAAAACTGGCTCTCTACATGCC
>NW_004524617.1:14052383-14053306 GCF_000260255.1 Octodon degus | reverse complement strand
TTTTACACAATGGAGTATTATTCAGCTATTAAGAATGATAAACTGCTAGCCTTTATATTGAAGTGGATGCCACTTGAACATATACTCATAAGTGAAATAAACCAGACACACATGTGTAAATATAGTATAGTCTCTCTAGTGTAAGAACTTCAAAGAAGAAATACAATTAGAAAGATATAATACAAGTACAAGGAAAGCAGGATCTCAAGGACTAACTAATCAAGAGAGGGAAAAGAGAACAACTAGGAAATATGACAATGTCAAGCCACACAGTTAAATGCAAAAGATGAGCAAGGCAATGATCCTGAGAATATTCAGAAAATTCTTTAATCTAGCAGTTTGTTGGAAAGATTCTCACCCTGACTAACTATATATACTGATACCTGTGAACTAAGCTACTGCACTGCACATGGTAATTTGTAACAGTACTTTCATGTTTGGAATGCCTGTCATTCTGGTATTCTGAACATGGGCGGCTTGTCAGGACATGCTAGTCTCTGCCATGATGTCTCTCGGGTAGGTGGATGTTCAAGAAGAAGATGGTGAATGAAATCAAGAGAAAGAAAAAGGAATATTGTGGGACTGTCCTGCTTCAAGGTTGTATATGGTGCAATTTTTGGACTTACGTGCAAACATGAGAAGTACAGAATTCTTCGTCCTATTTTTAAAACTTAATCTAATTTTTAAATGTTTTTATCATATTATGTAGGGACTTGTTCAACATATCAATACTTGATGAAAATTACCTGTTCCTTATTATGCCTAAGATGTTTGAGATGCAGTGAGATACTGAGGTTAAGCTTAATAGCCTAAATTGTTTGATAATAACAATAAGCCTGTCTTCTGGATGGTTAACAACATAAGTTTGCAGACCAAAATTAGAGAAAAAGGAGGGCTACAAGAAATTCCAACATTTGGCCCTA
>NW_004524617.1:14039710-14049988 GCF_000260255.1 Octodon degus | reverse complement strand
AGGTCCTGCTTTACCTTGGTCTTAACCATCCAGTAGAAAAGTATGAAGATGAAATATAGGAAGGAAAGCCATGCTGTTATGTTGAACTGTGGGGGACTCAGGTCAACAATTTCTGATGTTGCCAGTTAAACAGAAGATTCAATGCTATTATGTGCTACTGGACTCTTTTAGAATATTTTGCTGAGTTTACACACCTATAATATTCAAATAATGGAATTTAATAAAAATGGGTATACAGATGAATGTCCATTTGTATTTGTGTATTCAAAGTGCTTAGGATAGATATATAGTTACATTCTCTTAATGAATAGAATGATTTGTTCTAATGGTGTTTGTAAATAGGATCTCAAGTCCGCATCTTATACAGCAATTAACCACTAAGAAGAATGTATGCAGTGTGTTAATTATTGAAACTGTCCAAGCGATTTGATTTGAAACTTTCTCATTGCTATTTGCTTATCAGTAAAATTTTGAAAAATGAAAAAAAAAGAGCATAGGCAGATTAGAGGTAAAGCACTGGCCAATGGTTTTGCTTTACTCAATCCTAAATATGTATGAGATACGTAGTTTGATAATTTATAAATGAAATAAAAAGTGCAAAATACTAGAGAAATTTTCTTAAGCTTACTGGGACTGGAACTCCTGAGAGATCATTTGTAGCAGAGAAAAAACAGAATGTTTCTGACCAGGGAACTACACAAAAATACTGTAGAGTGCACTGGTGAGCTGATAGGTGAATAGGCAGGCACAGCATCCCAAAGGCCTACTATGATAAATGGAAAACAAAAAAGATGTCAACTGTCCCCTGTAAGAAAGGGCAGAAAAACAAAATATATGTGCTATCAGTGTAAGCAATACTCGTGTATTGAACATGCACTTTTGATGTGTGAGGAGTACTTTGGATGTGACAATTGAAGCAAAGATCTTTTTTTTATTTTGTAGGGTTCTATTGGTATTTTCCCTGTAGTTTATGTAGGTTTTCATACAGCTGATGTGATATTTGCTCTAAGCACTCATTATACATTTGATATTTTATTGATATCTTACATCTATGCTAAGTGCACATTGTACAGCACAGTAGGAAAGTTTCTGACAAAGCAGGAAGAGGTGGAAAGCTAAGCACAATTGCTGTCAGTGAAAGCAAGACATGTGCATGGAACACGCAGCTGTCATGTGTGAATACTGTTTTGGAACAGTTGAAGCAAAGAACATTTCTGTGGTAGGCTTTTGTGTTTACATTGTAGTTCACATAGGTTTTATTCCTGATGTTATCTCTTAAGTTGTGTGAGCAAGTATACAGTTGATGTCAAAATGTTTCTATTTATTCTAAACATGCAATACTTATTAAGAATGTAGGGGGCCGGGGTGATGGCTTGGTGGAATAAATGCTTCCCTAACAACGCAAGGGCCTGAGTTCAATCCCCGGTTCCACAAAAGAAAAAAAAGAATGTAATGCTTTAGGGGCCGGGGAGATGGCTCAGTAGAATAAGCACTTCCTTGGCAAGCACAAGGGCCTGAGTTCAATCCCTGGTTCCATGAAAAAAAAAAAAAGTAAAGCTTTATTTTACCTGTATTTCATGTTGCTGTTAACTATACATTGCATAATATAATAAGAACTTCCTGACAAAGTAGCAACATATCAAGTATATCCTACAAAAAGGCCAGGAAAGCAAATCATAAGTGCTGTCAGTATAAACAATGTGTGTGTGTGGAACATGCTGTTGTCATATATGAAGACTGCCTCAGGTGTGATAATTGAAGATTTTTATGTAGAGTCTTACTTGTTGTTCACTGTAGTTCATATAGGAATTTATTTCTATTATTTTTTAATACCAAATTCTAAAATACCTTGTTTTGTTATATTAAAAAATATAATTTCTTTTGTAATATTTTTCATGTTAAATATTCCTTGTTTAATAAAATAAATTAAACTTTTTAAAAAAGTGGTTGGGATAGATATATTGTTACATTCTCTTAATGAATAGAATAATTTGTTCTAATGGTGTTTGTAAATAGGATCTCAAGTCCACATCTTGTACAGCAATTAACCACTGAGAAGAATGTATGCAGTGTGTTAATTATTGAAACTGTCCTACCGATTTGATTTGAAACTGTCTCACAGCTATTTGTTTATCAATAAAATTATGAAGAAAAAGAAAAGAAATAGATCACATGAAGCAGAGTCAAAGAGATATAGAGGAACTTAAAATCTCAATTACAAGCTTGCAAAAGCGTTTGAGTGAAAGTGAAGACAGAGGTTCAGGTCTTGAAGATGCTGTTGCTTCTAGTGAAAAAGTAAGAAAAGATCACTTGAAAACAAGCTCAACTGCCTATATTGTAAGGTAATAATAATAAACTTCTCTTCTGGAACATTAACAGCCTAAGCTAGCAGGCCAAAAATTAGAGAAAAAGAAGAAAAGCAAGGACAAGCGACATTTTGGCTTCAGCCTTTCAAGATCAGTGAAGATTCAGGACATAGAAGAACTTGTACTAGAACACGATGTAACTCAGTTGTGTCCAAAATTTTCTGATCAAGATTATGGGGTCATAGAGGAAAGTGATTGACAATGTAAAATGTTCCTAAGGAGAGTCACATTTAGAGAAAACATTCTCTCAGGCTTTCACAGAGAGCAAACTTGTCAAGAAATGGCTATGATTCATCCACATGGCTGACACTGACAAAGGATCTACAAATGGCGGTACAGGGTTTAAGTGTAATTCCTGAGGGGATTTGACTGACCTTATCAGATACAAACGTTACATTTCTTGTTATATAGGTCTTGCTTTATCTTGGTCTTAACAATCCAGCAGAAAACTATAAAAATGAGGTAGAAAAAGTAAAGCCATATTAATATGCTGAGCTATAAAGGCTCAAGTCAACAACTTCTGGCATTGCCAGTCCTATGGAAAATCCATTACTATTATGAATTACTGGACCATATTGGAATATTTTGCTGAATTCATGCTCCTACAATATATAAATAACAATGGAATACCCTTCTCTGACAAAGCTAAACAAAAAATGAAAATACAAATGAACGACCATTTTGTATCTTTATATTCAAAATAGTTAGTATGGGGGCCGGAGAGATGGCTCAGAGGATAAGTGCTTCCCTGGCAAGCACAAGGGCCTGAGTTCAATTCCCAGCTCTGCAAAAAAAAAAAAACAGGGTAGATATACAGCTACTTTCTCATAATTACATGAATGGAAAGATTTCTTCTAATAGTGTTTGTGGACAGGATATCATGTCTGCGTCTTGTACAATGAATAACCACTTAGCAATATGCAATGTATTAATTATTGAAACTGTACTAGTAATCCATTTTGCCACTGTCTCCTTGCTATTTGTTTCTCAATAAAATTATTTTTAAAAATTTGGCATCTATTCATTAAAAATGAACTCTGAACAAAATAAGTATATAAGGACCTTACTTGAGTCTAAAAGAAAGCCATTTTTGAAAAACCAATAACCTATATCACATTAAATTCACATAAAATGAAAGCTTTCCCTCTGAAATCAGGAATAAGACAAGGATGTCTACTTTCACCACTCCTTTTCAACATTGTACTAGAAATAGTAGCCAGGGCAATCAGGCAGAAGAAAAAACAGAGAGAGAGTGTGCAAGTATGAGATAGAGAGACAGAAATAGAGACATAAAGAGACATATATAGGGATAGATAGATGATAGATAGATAGATAGATAGATAGATAGATAGATAGATAGATAGACCAATAGATGTCATAATTAGGCCATGAGCATGAAGATGTTTTAAAGGAAATAGTGTCACATAAGAAAGATCTTTCTTTCTACCATATGAGGATGCAGCAAGCAAAAAAGCTGCAATCTACAAGTGAGGAACACAATCTTCAGTATATATCAAATCAACTGGACTCAATAAATTAAATTTCTAAACTTCTATAACTGAAAAATAAATACTTATTGTTTCAAATACAAGCACTGTATATGCTATTTTGTTAAAACACTCCAAGCTAATGAACATGTAGTATATATTTGAGATTCATGTTCAATAGAAAATGGACTTAGCCCACTCACTGTGAGACTGACCTCATCCCAGTTTAACTATACAGAAAAAGTTTGTTTGAAACTTTGAAAATAAGTGTTATAGAGAAAAAGATAAGGGGATTAAAAGTATTTCAAGGATGTAATCATAGTGATAAAATAACTGAATTAAGATAGAGGCCTTAACAATCTGAGGCCAAGAAAAGTAAAACAACACCTTCTACCACAAAAAAAGACTGATGGAGCCAATAGATGAGAGATCATGATGAGACAAAATATCAGCTATAATTTTGGGAGCTAAACAAGTGACCTGGAGGTAGATAGTTATCTTAAAGTGAGCTCTTTGAATGTGAGAGGTCAAAGATGGATGGATGCTTTTGGTAAATGAGATGTTGTCAACTGTGTGTTTAGAATTGGGTTGCTAATGTGAAGTGGCAAGATAATGACAGTGGTAATGAATAAGTCAAAAGATTGAGATAGAATTGAGGGTCACTGAAGCCATAAGGAATTATTGCAGTAACTTAAAGAAGAATTTGAGCAAGAAGCATGAATGAAGACCAGAAATCAAGAAGTTAGTGACAGCATCACAAAGGAGAACAAGATAGCATACCACTTTCACAAGCTTCAATAGAGGACAAGGTTTGAAAAAATAGAGGAGATAAAGCGATCTGGAAACAATAATACAGCCACTACCCCTCCGTTATTCCTAAAGTATAAAAGTATGATAAAATAACACATAACCCTTTCTTTTGAGAAGGCTGTATTAATTTATAGGTAGTGCTGGAACAACCAAACAGTGTGTGAGACACTGGGATGATGACACATGAAGTCTAAAACAACATGGGCTCTCAGTTTTCTTCATTGGTCAAGAATTCTAATTATCTGTACGTAAGCCATGCTACATATTGAGATCAAGTTCAGGTAGATACATAGCAAGGCACTGTCTCAAAAAAATTTGTGTACAAAACGAAAGGATAAAACGTGATAGTCTATACTTTAGCCTCTTTAGTCATCCATGAATCTCTTCTTCAAACAATGTGTTAAGCAATGTATGCTACCAGCATTAATATTTCTGAGACTTATGAAATCATACCTTGACTGAAACACCTGCTCTATACACTTACATTTTTGAAAGTATGTACCTATAAGGTTAGGTAGTTTTTAAAAACTACTATTTTTATGTGCAAGTCCTATTACTGTAGGCAGCTGAGTTAGATAGAAACATTATAGGCAGTCAGACAGGACTAGGTACTCAAAGGACCCAATATGGAAGACAAAATACCTTGCAACTGTGGGAGAGGAAAAGTAACCTGCACGGTGGGCAGGCTCAAGACAAAACATTAACAAATGCCTTATATAGTTGGGTGCTCCCATGTTTGGTGCATATACATTTATGAGTGTTACCTCTTCCTCTTGAACTTTTCCCCTAACCAGTATATAGTGACCTTCTTTATTTCATTTGATCATTCTTGGTTTGAAGTTCAGACTGTCTGAGAACAGGATTGCTACCCCTGCTTTTTTTTGAAGTGCTGGGGCATGTAGTATTGTTTTCTATCCTTTGAATTTCAGCCTATGAGTTCCTTTCTGAGTTAAGTGTGTTTCTTGTATACAGCATATTATTGGATTTTGTTTCCTAATCCACTGTGCCAGTCCATTTCTTTTAATTGGTGAATTGAGTCCATTTACACTGATGGTTATAATTGAGACGTATTGACTACAATTGACATGCTATTTACCTGCTGTTGTTTACTCCTTTTTCTCCTGTGTTTAATTGTTTTCCTGATTTAGTGGGTTCCTTCTGTTCTCATTCATGGAGTTCTGATCATTCTGGTATCTGTATATACAAAATAGTTAGGATAGGTATATAGCTACTTTCACATAATTCAATATGAAGAAAGATCTGTACTAATAGTGTTTGGATAGGATATCATGTCTGCATCTTGCGCTATGAATGACTACTACAAAGACAACAATATGAAATGTATTAATTGTTGTAACTCTCCTATCAACCTGTTTTGAAGCTGTCACATTGCAATCGTTTTCTCATAAAATTAATAAAAAATAAAAATTATCTACAAAATTAAAAAAAGATTAACAGATGCACCCACATGCCTCCCTGTTGATAGACATCAGGGATGGACATTCTAAATAGGTTATCCATTACCTTAAAAAAGCTAGGAAGACTCAATAACCCAAGCCCCTACAAGAAAAGTCCTGTTCTGTGTTCATGCCCACTTGCCATGTGACTGGCTTCCCCATTTGATCCTAATTTATCAATTTTACCTGAGCAATTATACTTGTATTCTTATTGTTTGACCATAGTTTTGTCCCACCACATACCTACCTTGGGAGTTCCCATATTTTTGAACATAGATCTGCCTCACCTCATGATTTTGCTCTATAAAAATTCCCCAAAAAAGACAGATTCCTTAGTAACCAACTTGTGTTCCCTTCTGTCCCTCTTTCAGACAGAAGTATTCTTTTCCTCTTAGTAAATACATTCTGCTCTTAACCTCCATTGTTTCTCAAATTCATTATTTAGTTTTAGAGAATACAAACTCATTCCAGGCATCACTCAGGTTAGGGAATTTCATTCCCTTATGTCACTGTCACTAACATTTTATGAGATTTCACCTTGTTTCCTCTTGTCAATTTAATGCTAAACAGGCTTTATAGACATTTCTATTGATCTTGGTTTTGTGAGACACATTAAAAATGTCATGTATCAGTTGCCATATGTGAAGTAGTGCCAAGCTCTAATTCTCTTTACTCATATCTGAGTGGTCTTCATTCTTCCCTTACAAACAAATCTGAATTCACCTAAATTCTCCCAAACTTCCAAATAATAGCAGTGTAACCATGAGTAAGTGCATTCTATCTGCTTCCTCATCATTTTACAATGAAATGTTCTCCCAAATTCATTGTTTCTCAGGGTTCAGTTTAAAGATTCATTAATGAATTGTAAAACTGATTTAGCATTTCAAAGGAGGCATTTTAAGTAAATAAACCAGTATAGAAAATTAGAATGCAAATAAGAATAAGAACTGCTTCGCTGTTGATCTCCTTGCTCCTTCTCATTCTCTCTCCCTGTACTGATCCTTATCCCTTTTTGCTGTCTTCCTTCCTAGCCAATTTAATCACTCTTTAAAACTTTAACTCAGCACCCTTTTCTGGCTCATATCCAGTGAAACTTTGGTTAATTGTCCTCACATTTCCCTATCAGAATACTTGTGAATAAAATATCTTGAAAAGGGGGGGAAATGAGAGATTAAAGGGTCTTATCACCACCAGGATGCTTCATTAGACTGAATGCAATCAATAAGTGTGCAGCTGCTTGATGAGGTACAGAGGCCATAGGAAAGCATTTGAATGAAATTTGAGTCAATGAACAGATGAAACTCAGAAATATTGGCATTTAGAATAACAAAAGAAATAGTAAGACAATTACTAAGAGAATTAAAGTGCCCAGAACATAATGTGCAGGGCAGCCTGGAGGGTAAAGGAAGCTCTCCTTTGGTGGGCTGAAGGACAGAATCTGTACACTCTAGGACTACATCTCCTATTACCAGGCAAATATAAAGTCTGAACTGATAGGTGATCTAGGCTCTGCATAGTCTGCTAACATGACAAGTTCCTTATATTCCACAATGGATTTAGAGAGTGATATGATTGAAATAAGGGAAAGAAACTCCCAACCTGAAAGATATCTGGGATAAGTTTGAGTTCTCTAAAAATCAAAGAATGAATTTTAGGAATTACAAAGGTTAAGAACAGAATATATTTACTGAAGGAAAGAAGCTTGTCTGAGAGAAAGAAAGAAGGGATCCTCAGTGTATTGCCAAAGAACCTGCCTTTTTTAGTATTTTTAGAGAGAAAACCATGAGTTGAAGCAGGTCTAAGGTGAGAAACAAGGAAACTTGCTAGGTTGACATGAGGTGGGACAAAACTATGGCCAACCAATAAAATTATAAGTATAATTGCTCAAGTGAAATTGATTAAGTCAAGATAAAATCGGTAGCAAGTCGTGTAGCAAGTACACCTGAATATAGAACAGGGACCTTTCCTGTAGGGGCTTGGGGTAGTAGTTCTTCCTGGCTTTTTCAAGGTGATCGATACCTATTTTGGCTATCAATCCCTTCTGTCCATCCCTAGGGAGGAATGTCGGTGTATCTATCTAAACTTTTTTCTTGAAGTCTGGCCCACAGTGGAAATGTCTGTCTCCCCCACACCTGCAAGGTTTCTTGTCTTCTATATTGGCTCCTTTGAAGGCCTGTCCATGCTTGATTGCCCATAATATTTTTATCTAACTCAGCTGCCTACAATATGATGGTGAGCCATCTTAAGAAGCCTTCCATTTTCTAGGCTGGCTGTGTGGGAGACTGAACTCCCACTAGATCTCCAATACCTAGTGGTCACTTCTCTATAGTAACTTTCCAGACACCCATAAAGAGATTCAGTTTGAGCATCGGAAAGCAGTGACTATGACGTAGATCCAAGGGAAACATGGATGTAGGTGATATAGCAGAATCAAACCCCCAACACGAAAGGTACCTGAGATGCATTTGTGTTCTCTAAAACTGGAGAATGAATTTTAGGAACAAGAGAGATTAACAGCATAATACATTTATTGGGGGAAAGAACATTCCTGTCCTGTTAGGTTTTTCGGCACAGCAGCAAAGAAACAGAAGTAAAAGAAAAGGATGGAAAAGGCCTTTATTGCCATTGAGTAGGACACAGAGAGGATCAATGGCAGGGAGATGGGGTGATTCCTCTGACCTGACATAGGAAGGCTGAGACTTGATGGACTTTTGATAGCGGAGAGTTTGAGGGGTAGGTTCAGTGACACCTAAGGAGCTGATTGGGGTCTCCCTTGTGTGCACAGGAAAAGTATCCAGGACTGGGATAGATAAGGAGGAGGAAGTAGACATTGGGAAGATAAGCTGTTGCTTTGGGGATTCAGCCATGTTGAATCAGGGCCATGATACTTTACAAGTTTGTACTCAGACCAGAACCTGTCATATCCAAAAAAGGGACAGAAGGGAACGCAAGCAGGCAGCACAGAAATCTGCCTTCCCTAGGGATTTTTATAGAGTAAAACCATGAAGTGAGACAGGTCTAAGGTGGAAAACAAGGGAACTCACTGGATGGACATGAGGTGAGACAAAACTGTGGTCAACCAATAAGACTACAAGCACAATTGCTCAGGTAAAATGGACTAAATCCAGGAACAAATGGAGAAGTGAGTCACATAGCAAGCAGGCATGAATATAGAACAAGGGCTTTCCCTATAGGGAGTTGGGTTAGTGACTCTTCCTGGTTACCTCAAGGAGATTATCAATCTTGGATGCTTATCTTTAGGGAGGTATGCATTTGTTCAATCTTTTGTCTTTAGGTCTGGCTCACGATGGGAGTGTCTGTCTCTCTTACAGGAGCAAGGTATCTTATCTTACATACTGGCTCCTTCTAAGGGCCAAGGCCTCCCTGTCTGACTGCCTATAATATTTCTATGTAACTCAGCTGCCTGCAACAATAAACCCTCTGAAGAAGTCACACAAACTGCCATGAGGGAATCATGGAGGATGACCACTCTGGCTTCTTCATGCCTAAAGGGGTCATAGTTGTTGATCAACAGTCAGAGATACTCTCCAGAGGTTCTATCTAAAGGCCCTAGGTAGACACCAGGCATTTTTCACTTGGGTAAGTGCATCGCTTTACATCTGGAGGAGACAAAGCCAAAGAAAGAGTTAAGTATGCTTGAGCCAAATAATAACATCAACAGGATAATGATGAATACAGTCAACAGGGGGCCGGCCCCTTAGCTCAGTTCTTTAAGTGGCTGCTTCAACAAAGCAGTCAGGCTCAGGTTGCTCTGGTTTGATCCTTACAATTCAAGCCAGTCAAACCTGCCATGAAGGCATTCAGAGAAAAAAAAACACAGTCAACAAAGATTTCCAAGAGGAGACAGTAAGAACTTTTTATAAGGAACATAAAGGTGGGATCTATGGAAATTTTGAGGCTGATATGTTATTGATCTGATGTTTAATACTTTGAAAAGCTATTGAAATACTAGCAGAAGAATCAAGAATGTATACACAAGATTGAGTTTTTATAACTACACAAGTACCTCGTGTTCTGTTAGAACATGTAAAACATTTGATTTTGGAGGATGGCCTGTCTCATTTTTAAGTAGAGATGGGAAGTATACACAAATATTGGACATTCTCTCTCTCTCTCTCTCTCTCTCTCATATATATA
>NW_004524617.1:14034293-14039492 GCF_000260255.1 Octodon degus | reverse complement strand
CATATATATATATACTTAAAGTTTGTATTATTTTCACCAATTAAAATGCACATAATATATGTAGCATAAAACATTAGACAATGTTACTTTTCAAAAATATAGTCAGAAAGGTCACAGTCATATTTACTATCAGCATATAATACTAGAGGAGTTACATCAGAAATTAATCAAATAAACTCATGCAGTGTTATCATGACATACATAGCATTTAGTCATATTGAACCAATGTCCCATTCAGAGTCTTTGATATGGCCCCTGGATGTCAGCAAGCGGCCCTGCTGAGGACTTTTTTCTTTTCACACTGGGGATCTGAGTTTTATGTTCTGAATATGAGGGCCCTTCAGTCCTACTGGACCACCTGAGAAGATGAATCTTAGCTCTGGGGCCTTTACCTCAGAGTGCAGTCTTACTTTCACTGGCTGCATTGGCAGTCAGGGCATAGCTAGGGAAGCCTCTTAAGACAGTCCCTCCTAAGGAAGCCTGGCTTTAGACAGCAGTAGCAAATGAACATAGTTGTTGAGCTCTTCTTGGAGCCCAGAGAATCAGATTTGTGGTCTGTTTTTGAGGCCACAACAAAGGCAGCCACATTTTGATCTCTTTGTTTCTCTCCCTGGTTTTTCTTGCAGTCCTGTTTATAGAATACCAAGGAGGCAGATTTTACTAAAGTATCAAATGAACGATCTGGATCAAAAACAATCTTTTGTAGCTAAATTTAATATCTGGGACGATGAAGTAATGAATTTATCCTTAAGAATAATCTGTCCCTGCATAGAATTAGGATCTAGGGAAGTATGCTTTGTCAGTGTCTTTGCTAAATGTTCTAAGAAAGGAGAGGGGCTTTTTTTCCTAATAAATAACTGAAAATTTAAGATAACTAGAAGGTTTGGCTTTAGGTCCTTTTAGATCTTCAAGAATGTCCACCTGAAAATGTTTCCTATGCCAATATCCTGTCTGGCTGTTAGGCCAGCCAGGACCTTAGGTAGGGACTACCTGGGCTCCAGTGGGAACTGGTTATTCCCCTGGCCTTCTGATTGCTGAAACTTAACAATATGATATTCATCTCCAGATGCAATAGCAGCTTATATTGCTTCCTGTCTCTCATTAGAGGTCAATGTTTGACTTAAGAGTAACATTACATCTTTCCAATCTAGGTCATAGGTCTGAGTGAAGCCTCTAAAGACCTCAAGGTACTTATCAGGGCAATCTAAAACTTTCCAAGATCTGACTTCTTCTTTTCTGGGTCACTAAGAGGGGAAAAAAAGCACATGAACTCCAGAGGTTCCAAATTGTGCCTTTACTTCGTATAAATGATACTGTCCTTAAGGAACTTCAATAAACTCAACTATGGATATAGTCCTGTATAGGTCTGGGTTACAGCTGGTCTAGAATCCCCATCATGTAGACTAAGAGGGTGAGTAGAGGAAATCATAGATTTATTAATTGTGGGTGAGGCTTTGATTAAGGCTGTCTTGACCTCAGGCTCCAAAGGTTGGGAAGGAACAGCCTCTGGCTCCAGGATAGTGAATGACTTAGGAGCCAGAGGTGTCTGGTTTTCCTGTTTCTCACATTTAAATTTTTAAACTTAATAAGTACTATTTCTTAATACAAAACAAAATCTTAACATACAGTATTTTTGACCATTTTTCTTTTTTTATATCTTTCTAGTTGGAAAATAGCGTCATTAATTAATACTTTCCTTAGCAATTCATTTTGACTCTAGGGACTCACTCTAAAGAAGTAAGGGCAAACATCTTCCAATGACTTTGACTGTGAGCACCTCATATCAATATAGAATTGGTTTGAGAATCACCGCTTTATTTCTAATTGATACTTATACCCTCAAATATGTCCCTCAAGTATAATCCGCTCCAGAGCACTGGATGTCATCTGGAGAGACTGAAAGATAAAATTCCACTGGCATATCTACCCTTGAACAGGTGCACAATCTCATCCTCCCAGGAATCTCATGAACTTTGTACTCCATCCTACTGAGCACTTATAAGCATAAATTACAATTGGTCTGGTGATAGGAATATCTAAAGCAGTAAGTATAACTTAGTAATAAACTATTGCATATATAAAGGGGAGTTGGGAGACCCAGTCCTAGCCCAGGTCAGATGCTGTTCTATCAGCTTCATCTTTATGAACATTATCCTCAGGAGTAGTAATAATGGTTTCATCTATTAGAAAAACCTACTTCCTACCAGCCTTCTTCAAATTTTCTTATTTGCTATGGAGCCACAGCTTTCAGACACATTTTCTGCTAAATGTTCAAAGGAATGAAAAAAAGGCAGTTGTTGTGGGTGCTTATGCCACTGAGCTATCTCCCCAGCTAAACTTTTTTGAGTCACAGATTCCTGATGGCCTCATAGATCCTTTCCCTACAAAAATTTCCATATACATGTACTTGGAGAATTCTACTTGGAATGGCGGGAATTTCGACTCCCCAAACAAGTCATTGATGACTTTTGGATGAAAATCCCTGCTTTCAGAGTGTTGTCACAGGTATACAAGCATGAGCGGTATCACAGCGAAGTCTAGCTTCCAAGTCACTCACAGAGGGAAGATAAGGGGCAGCAACACAGGCAAGTGGCTCCATATGAAGTTGCACTCGCTTCACGCACCTGACACAAGCCCCAAACTTCAGTTGGCCCAAGAATCTCACTTCAGTGCTCTGACAGTGTGGCTCTGTGAGTCATGAAACAGTACACAGGAAAGAGAAACACAAGGGTAAATGATGTTTATCAGATTTCTTTTAAAAAAATGCCCTGGGCACATGGACACTCATTTTTGTGCAGCACAGCTATGTCTAAGGAGGTATATGTACCTGCACCTTTCTGCCACTAGTACTTCGTCATTAGAGATGGCCATGCAGGTAGAGTTGTGAGGATGAGACAGATGAAAAAGACACAATCATTATTACAGATAATTCTGACTCAGGGCTAGAAAATGTTTAATCTCATTAAATATGTTCTCTTAAGAAACGCACTTTGTTCCACTCAATCTAAGTTTATTAATCTGTTAAACTTATACAGTGATATGTAGCTTTCATTTCTCAAAAACTTCTGTGAATATTAAAAAATACTTGATGAATAGTATTGTGAAAAACACACCTGTAAATCTGCACCAGAGTACCACACCTGATTAGTATTTCCCAAAAATAGCATCAAAGAGGTTGGGAGACTTTTTAATTCTTGTCATCCACTGATCTAATCATATCTACTTGAGGACCAGGGAGATAGCTCAGTAGAATAAGTGCTTGCCTGGAAAACACAAGGGCCCGAGTTCAATCCCCAGTTCTGCAAAAAATAAATAAATAAATAAATTTTAAAAAAAATAAAAGGGAGTTGGAAATAGAGCAATTTTCAGGCTACAAAGATCACTTCTAGAGCTAGATGGAACAATTGTCATAAGGAATTTCATACCATGCACTAGGATGAATAATCTCAAGACAGACTCAGGACATAGGAGAACCAGTACTGTAACATCCTGTAACTCAATTGTGTCCAAAATTTACTGACTAAGGAGATTATGTGGTGACAGAGGAAAGTGATTGATGATGTAGACTGTGCCTAAGAAGAGTCACATGGAGAGAAAGCATTCTCTCAGGCTCTCACAGAGAGCAAATTGGTCAAGCAATGACCATGACTCATCCACTTGGCTGACACTGACAAAGATCTACAAATTGTGGTACAGGGTTTCAGGGTAATTCCTGAGGGGTTTTGACTGACCTTTTCAGATATACAAGTTACATTTCTTGTTATATAGGTCTTGCTTTATCTTGATCTTAACCATCCAGCAGAAAAGTATAAAAATGAGGTATAGGCCGGGGAGATGGCTCAGTAGAATAAGTTGTTTCCTGGCCAGTGCAAAGTTCTGAGTTGAATCCCCAGTTCCAAAAAAAAAAGAAAAAGAAAAAAGAAAAGAAAAACGATAAAAGAAAAAGAAAAAGAAAAATTATTATTTTTTATAATTTTTATACAAGGTATAAAAATAAAGCCATATTAATATGCTAACATGTAAAAGGCTCAAAGTCAACAACTTTAGACATGGCCAGCCCTATGGATAACCCACTACTATTATACACTACTGGACTGTATTGGATTATTTTGTTGAATTCACACACCTACAATATTTAACTGGCAATGGAATAACAAAAATCTCTAACAAAAACTAAGTAAAAAAGGGAATACAAAATAGTTAGAATAGATATACAGCTACTTTCTCTTAATTCAAATGAGAAGAAAGATTTTTACTAATAGTGTTTGGACAGGATATCATGTCTGCATCTTGTACTATGAATAACCACTATGAAGACAACAATCCGCGATGTATTAATTATTGAAACTGTCCTACTGATCAGTTTTGAAACTGTCTCATTGCTATTTGTTTCTCAATAAAATTAATTTTAAAAAGGAAATTTTAAAAAAGAAATCTCAAGACACTTGTAGTAGGCAAACTTTTCTAGCAACAAGACATGACTACGTTTTATTTAAATTTTGAAGTTCATGTGTTAAACATATCATCTAGCAATCAAATTTTGCATGTTTGTAAAAGCACATTAGTTAAGGCTGAAAAAAATCTCATTCTTAGTTAGCATATATAAGGCACAAGTGTAACTCATTCCCCAGATCACTACTGTGGAATTTAAATTGTTGCAAGCTGCCTTAGCCTAACTTATGAAGGGGGACAATTAAGTGGTCCACTGAAAAGCCTAGGGAGAATTCCTAGTTTACTAGCAGAGATAAGTACAATACATAAGTGAAGATTTTTCAGTGGTCAGGAGCCAGTTTCCATAGAATATCTTTGGGTATCAGCCAGATAGTAGTCCTGGCCATGACTCCTCAGTTGTTCTCAGGTTCTATTGGCCGACACAGTCAGAGAACAGTCCCCAGAAAGGAATCCAGCTGTCTCTCTGGTCAGTATTTCATCATCCATTGGCTTGAATGGAGATTGACCAAAGAAATGCTGGGGAAAACTGTCCTCTGCTTCAAAGAAGGCAACTGCTCTGAGAGTGATTTACTAAATGGCAGAATAGCCATTGTTTGTCAGAGTTCTATAAGGGATAGTTAAAAGCTTGAACAAGATTGCCTACCACTTGGTGAATGAAAGCAAGAGACAGGAAAAGGAATACTGTGGGACAGTCCTGCTTCAAGGTTGTATATGGTGAGATTTTTGGACTTATGTGCAAACATGAGA
>NW_004524617.1:14032492-14033323 GCF_000260255.1 Octodon degus | reverse complement strand
CCACTGAGAAGAATGTATGCAGTGTATTATTTGTTGAAACTGTACTTTCGATTTGATTTGAAACTCTCTCATTGCTATATGTTTATCAATAAAACCTTGAAAAGAAAAAAAAAGAAACTACTTTCGATTTGATTTGAAACTGTCTCATTGCTATATGTTTATCAATAAAACTTTGAAAAGAAATAAAAGAGAAATAGACTCACACAGTGGATTAGGAAACAAAATCCAACCATATGCTGCATACAAGAAACACACTTAACTCATAAAGACATTCATAGGCTGAAAGTCAAAGGATGGAACACAGTACTACATGCCCAAGCACCTCAGAAAAAAGCTGGGGTAGCAATTCTGTTCTCAGACAGTCTTAACTTCAAACCAACAATGATTAAGCAAAATAAAAAAGGCCACTATATACTGGTAAGGGGAAAAATTCAAGAGGAAGGGGTAACACTCATCAATATGTATGCACCAAACATGGGAGCACCCAACTATATGAAGCAAATCTTAATGGACATGAAAAATCTAATATCTAATATACAATACCACAATTTTAACAGGAGACCTTTAAACCCCCTTATCTCCAAAAGATTGGAAAACGAGATAAAAACTTAGCAAACAAATAACAAAACTGAATCAGAGCTTGAAACAAATGGACTTGGTGGATATATACAGAGTGTTCCATGCAAAAACAGCTGAATACACGTTTTTCTCAGCTGCACATGGGTCATTTTCTAAAATAGACCACACGCTGGTCCATAAGTCATGCTTAAATATATGCAAGAAAACAGAAATTATCCCATGCACATTATCTGACCACAGTGCAATGAAACT
>NW_004524617.1:14030953-14032392 GCF_000260255.1 Octodon degus | reverse complement strand
GAAATAAACAACAAAAGAAACCAGAAAAAAACGTTCAATACATGGAAATTAAATGACACCCTACTCAGCAACCAATGGGTCACAGATGAAATTAAACAAGAAATTCAACAATATCGACAATTCAAGCAAAAATTATCATAATTTATAGGATGCGAAGAAAGCAGTTCTCAGAGGGAAATTCATAGCTGTGAACTCACACATTGGGAAAACAGAACGGGAAAAAATAGACACCCTAATGCTGCACCTCCAACAACTAGAAAAGGAAGACCAACTAAACCCAGAGCCAAAGACAGGAGGAAATAATAAAGATTAGAGCAGAAATTAATTCAATTGAGATGAAGAAAACGATTTAAAGAATTAAAAAAGCAAAAAGCTGGTTCTTTGAAAGACTAAATAAAATCGATAAGCCCCTAGCTAACTTCATCAAATAGAGGAAAAAAAACATTCAAATACAAGCAATAAGGAATGAAAAGGGTGTAATTACCAAAGACTCAGTAGAAATTCAGAAGATTATAAATAGCTACTTTGAGAATCTTTACTCTCACAGAATAGAATACACAGAAGAAATGGACAGATTCCTAGAAAGGTACAAATTACCAAAACTGAATCGACAAGATATAACCACTCTCAATTGCCCAATAACAGCCAAAGAAATACGAGATGTAAATAAACACCTACCGGAAAAAAAAGACCAGGTCCGGATGGATTCACAGCTGAATTCTACAAGACATTTACAGAAGATGTAGCCCATATACTCCTCAAACACCTCTATGAAATTGAAAAGGAAGCAAACCTCCCAAAATCATTCCTGGAGGCAAGTATTATACTGATACCAAAGCCAGGGAAAGATGCAACTAAAAAAGAGAACTACAGGCCGATCTCCCTCATGAACATAGATGCCAAAATCCACAATAAAATCCTAGCAAATAGAATACAGCAAATCATCAAGAAGATCATACACCATGAGCATGTAGGATTCATCCTAGGGATGCAAGGATGGTTCAATATTCAAAAATCTATAAATCTAATACACTATAGCAATAGAGCGAAAATTAAACACCACATGATCATCTCCATGGATGCAGAAAAAGCATTTGACAAAGTCCAACAGTCATTCATATTCAAAGTCCTACAGAAAATTGGAATAGATGGCTCTACTTCAATCTGGTAAAAGATTGAAAACCCAGCGGCTAAGATAATCCTAAATGGGGAAAAACTAAAATCTTTTACTCTTAGATCGGGTACAAGACAAGGATGTCCTCTATCACCACTCCTATTCAATATATTTCTGGAAACATTGGCTAGAGCTATTAGACATGAGAAAGAAATAAAAGGAATAAGAATGGGCAAAGAAGAAGTTAAATTATCTTTATTTGCAGATGAAATGATACTTTACTTGGAAGACCCAAAAAACTCCACCAAGAAGCTACTAGAATTAA
>NW_004524617.1:14028657-14029364 GCF_000260255.1 Octodon degus | reverse complement strand
TGGATGCCACTTGAACATATACTCTAACTGAAATAAACCAGACACACATGTGTAAACATCGTACAGTCTCCCTAGTATAAGAACTCAAAAGAAGAAATACAAATAGAAAGATATAATACAAGTAAAAGGAAAACAGGATCGCCTGGACTTAACTAATCGAGAGAGGTAAAGGCGAAGAGCTAGGAAACATGACAACGTCAAGCCATACATTTATAGGTAGAAGATGAGCAAGGCAATGTTACTGAGAATCTTCAGAGGATTTTTAGTCTAGCAGTTATTGGGAAAGAGTCTCACCCTGGCTAACTATATATGCTGATACCTGTGAACTAAGCTACTGCACTCCAGATGGTACTTTGTAATAGCAGTTTCATGCTCGGAGTGCCTGTCATTCTAGTATTCTGAACATGGGCTGCTTGTCATAACATGCCAGTTCCTGCTATGATGTCTCTCAAGTAGATGGTTGTTCAAGAAGAAGGGGGTGGTGAAGGAAAGCAAGAGACAGGAAAAGGAATATGGTGGGACAGTACTGCTTCAAGGTTGTACATGGTGAGATTTTTGGACTTATGTGCAAACATGAGAAGTATAGAGAAGTATATAATTCTTTGTGCATATTTTTAAAATATATTCTAATTTTTAAATGTTTTTTATCATATTCTGTAAGGACTTAAAGTTCAACATATCAATACTTGATGAAAAATATCTGTTCC
>NW_004524617.1:14026991-14027658 GCF_000260255.1 Octodon degus | reverse complement strand
TATCTGTGTATTCAAAGTGGTTAGGATAGATATGTAGTTACATTCTGTTAATGAATAGAATGATATGTTCTAATGGTGTTTGCAAATAGGATCTCAAGTCTGCATCATGTACAGCAATTAACCACTAAGAAGAACGTATGCACTGTGTTAGTTACTGAAACTGTCCTATCAATTTGATTTGAAGGGGCCTGGCCCTAGCTCAGTTCTTTAACTGGCTGCTTCCATAAAGCTGTCAGCCTCATGTTGCTGTAGTTCAATCCCCACAACACTCCAGCCGGTCAAAAGTGCCCTGAAGGCATTCGAGGACCAAAAAAAAAAGTCCTTATTCCATTTTGCCAGGGAGATGGCTCAGTGGAATAAGCACTTCCCTGTCAAGTGCAAGAGTTCAATCCCTGGTTCTGGAAAAAAAAATCAGATGATTTGAAACTGTCTCTTTGCTATTTGTTTATCAATAAAATTATGGAAAAAAATTTTTAAAAATATTCAAATAACGGAACTTAACAAAAAAAAGGGTATACAGATAAATGTCCATTTTGTATCTGTGTATTCAAAGTGGTTGAGATAGATATATTGTTACATTCTCTTAATGAATAGAATGATTTGTTCTAATGGTGTTTGTAAATAGGATCTCAAGTCCGCATCTTGTACAGCAATTAACCACTAAGAA
>NW_004524617.1:14024855-14025547 GCF_000260255.1 Octodon degus | reverse complement strand
CATCCACATGGCTTACACTGACAAAGGATCTACAATCTGAGGTACAGGATCTCAGGATAAATCCTGAGGGGATTTCACTGACCTTATCAGACCCAGAAGCTACAACTCATTGCATAGGTCCTGCTTTACCTTGGTCTTTAACATCCAGAAGGAAAGTATTAAAACGAAATATAAGAAATAAAGCCATGCTGTTTTGTTGAGCTGGGGGGCCTCAGGTCAACAATTTCTGACCTTGCCAGTCAAGCAGAAGACCCAATACTTTTATGGGCTACTGGACTGTTTTAGAATATTTTGCTGAGTTTACACACCTATAATATTCAAATAACAGTATTTAACAAAAAAAGCATATACTGATGAACGTCCATTTTTTATCTGTGTATTCAGGATGGTTAAGATAGATATATAGTTACATTCTGTTAATGAATAGAATGATTTGTTCTAATAGTGTTTGTAAATAGGATGTCGAGTCTGCATCTTCTACAGCAATTAACCACTAAGAAGAATGTATGCTGTGTGTTAATTATTGAAACTGTCCTACCGATTTGATTTGAAATTGTCTCATTGTTATTTGTTTATCAATAAAATTATGGCCAAAAAAAATTTAACAAATAAAATGTATTGTTTCTCTTAAAAACATAAATAAACAAAAAGAAAAGAAAAAGTAGGGCTGCAAGGAAAGCCAACATTTTGGC
>NW_004524617.1:14021176-14024755 GCF_000260255.1 Octodon degus | reverse complement strand
ACTGTGATAAAATCAGCATGGTACTGGCATTAAAATAGACCTGAGGATCAATGGAATAGATTAGAAGATGCTAAAGCCCCTGCGAATACACTCAGCCACCTTATCTTTGACAAAAGGGCCAAACATACTGACTGAAGAAAAGATAGCCTCTTTAACAAATGGCGCTGGAAAAAACTGGCTCTCAACATGCTGAAAATTCAAACTTGAACCAGGTCTATAACCATGCACTAAACAAAAGTCAAAATGGATTAAAGATCTAATCATTAAAGCAGAGACACTAAATCTCCTGGCAGAGAAAGTAGGAGGAACTATTGAAGACATAGGGATAGGCAAAGAGTTCATGGACAGAAATCAAATCGCACGGGAAACAGTTGAAAGAATTAACAACTGGAACCTGCTCTTACCGAGAAGTTTTTTCACGTCAAAAGAAATTACCAACAAAGTGGAAAACGCAACTCACAAATTTGGAAAAAATCATGACAAATAAGTACTCTGACAAAGGTCTGCTGTCTAGAATCTATAAAAAACACTAGGGCCCCAAAATTTAAAGACCCAATCCAGAAATGGGCATCCGAGATGAACACACACTTCTCAGAGGAAGAAATTAAAGAAGCAAATAAATATATGAAAAAATTCTCCACATCACTAACCATTCGTGAAATGCAAATTAAAATCACATTGAGGCGTCTACTTCTGCACCTGCAGCCCCTGTATGCAACCTATCATGGCAGCATCCTTGAGCGGCCATACAGGTGCTCTAAAATTGCTCCATTTGTGATCAGGGTATCTTACAATGGGAGAGAAGGCATTGAGGAAGGAGCCAGAGAGCACTCGCGTTTTGTCCAGTCAGATATTGTGTTAGAAGGCTGGTAGTGTGCAGCTTTTGAAGAATTTAGGAATGTTTGTATTTAATAATAATTCTGATCAAGTTTACTGTTTATATCCTGTCATTAAGAAACTCAACGACCCTCTCAGTCATGGCCTTGGTCTCAGGCAGCAACCTTGGACAAGGTCTTGCTGTTATATCTTCAGATGTTACTGTGAGAAGAACCTGGCATAGGTTGTGCTTGGATTGCCTTGCGCACCCACCTGTGATTCTATAATTGTCTCAATAAAGGCTTAATTTAAAAAAAAACATATCGAGATATCATCTCACCCCAGTAAGAATGGCTATCATAAAGAAATCACCCAAAAACAAATGTTGAAGAGGCTGTGGGGAAAAAGGAACCCTTCTGCACTGCTGGTGGGAATGTAGACTGGTGCAACCACTCTGGAAATCAGTATGGAGACTCCTTAGAAATTTGGACTGCAAATCCCCTTTAAACCAGCTATTCCTCTACTGGGAATTTTCCCGGAGGTTCTGAAAATATATATCATCATAGTGATATATGTATGCCTATATTTATAGCAGCACAATTTGTGATAGCCAAATCTTGGAAACAACCAAGATGCCCATCACCTGAGGAAAGCTTGAAAAAGGCGTGCTATTCTTACACAATGGAGTATTATACAGCTATTAAGAATGATAAATTCGAACACTTTATATTGAAGTGGATGCCACTTGAACATATACTCATAAATGAAATAAATCAGACACACGTGTGTAAATATCATATAGTCTCCCTAGTATAAGAACTCAAAAGAAGAAATACAAATAGAAAGATATAATACATGTAAAATGATGCAGGATTTCAAGGACTAACTAATCCAGAGAGGGAAAGAAGAGCTAGGAAGCGTGAATATGTCAAGCCATACAGTTATATGCAGAAGATGAGCAAGGCAATAATCCTGAGAATCTTCAGAAGATTTTTGAATCTAGCAGTTAATTGGAAAGATTCTCATCCTGACTAACTATATATACTGATAACTGTGAAATGAGCTACTGCACTGCAGATGGTAATTTGTAAGAGTAGTTTCATGCTTGGACTGCCTGTCATTCTGGTCTTCTGAATATGGGCTGCTTTTCATGACATGCCAGTTTGAAGAAATTAAAGAAGAGAATAAATATATGACAAAATGCTCCACATCTCTAGCCACCTGTGTGATGCAAATTAAAGACACATTGATATATCATCTCACCTCACAAATTCGGGTGTGGCTATGATGTCTCTCAGGTAGGTGGATGTTCAAGAAGAAGGGGGTGGTGAATGAAAGCAAGAGACAGGAAAAGGAATATTGTGGGACTGTCCTGCTTCAAGGTTGTATATGGTGAGATTTTTGGACTTATGTGCAAACATGAGAAGCATATAATTCTTTATATATGTTTATCAATAAAACTTTGCAAAGAAAAAAAAAAGAATAAGCTTGTCTTCTGGATGGTTAACAACCTAAGTTTGCAGACCAAAATTAGAGAAAAAGGGGGGCTGCAAGGAAAGCCAACATTTTGTCCCTAGCCTTCTAAGGTCAATTAAGACTCAGGACATATGAGAACTTGTACTGTAACGTCATGTAACTCGGTAGTGTCCCAAATTTTCTGATCAAGGAGATTATGGGGCCAAAGAGGAAAGTGATCGATGATGTAGAGTGTGCCTAAGGAGAGTCACATGGAGAGAAAACATTCTCTCAGGCTTTCACAGAGAGCACATTGGCCAAGCAATGGCCATGACTCATCCACATGGCTGACACTGACAAAGGTTCTACAATCTGAGGTAGAGGATCTCGGGATAAATCCTGAGGGGATTTCACTGACCTTATCAGACACAAAAGCCACAACTCTTGTTGCATAGGTCCTGCTTTACCTTGGTCTTAACCATCCAGAAGAAAAGTATAAAAACGAAACATAAGAAATAAAGCCATGCTGTTGTGTTGAGCTGTGGGGACTCAGGTCAACAATTTCTGACATTGCCGGTTAAGTGGAAGACCCAATACTATTATGGACTACTGGACTCTTTTAGAATATTTTGCTCAGTTTACACACCTATAATATTCAAATAATGGAACTTAACAAGAAAAGGGTATACAGATGAATGTCCTTTTTGTATCTCTGTTTTCAAAGTGGTTCAGATAGATATATAGTTACATTCTGTTAATGAATAGAATGATTTGTTCTAATTGTGTTTGTAAATAGGATATCAAGTCTGCATCTTATACAGCAATTAACCCCTAAGAAGAATGAATGCAGTTTGTTAATTATTAAGACTACCCTACCGATCTGATTTGAAACTTTCTCATTGCTATTAGTTTATCAATAAAGTTATGGCAAAAAAATGAATAAATAAATGTTTTTATCATATTCTGTAGAAATTCAACATATCAATACTTCGGGAAAAATACCTATTCCACATTATGCCTAAGAGGTTTCATATGCAGACAGGTGAGGTTAAGCTTAATAGCCTAAGTTGTATGGTAATAAGAATAAGCTTGGTGGATGTTCAAGAAGAAGGGGGTGGTGAATGTAAGCAAGAGACAGGAAAAGTAATATTGTGGGACTGTCCTGCTTCAAGGTTGTATATGGTGAGATTTTTGGACTTATGTGCAAACATGAGAAGCATAGAAATCTTCATCCTATTTTTAAAATATAATCTAATTTTTAAATGTTTTTTATCATATTATGTAGGGACTTAAAGTTCAACATATCAA
>NW_004524617.1:14006571-14018746 GCF_000260255.1 Octodon degus | reverse complement strand
AAGAAGTAAAGCCATGCTGTTATGTGGAGCTTTAGGGGACTCAGGTCAACAATTTCTGACATTGCCATTCTAGCGGAAGATCCATTACTATTATGACTACTGGATTCCTTTAGAAAATTTTGCTGAGTTTACACACCTATAATATTCAAATAACAGAACTTAACAAAAAAAATTGTATACAGATCTATGTCCTTGTTGTATCTGTGTATTCAAAGTGCTTAGCATAGATATATAGTTACATTCTCTTAATGAATAAAGGGATTTTTTTCTAATGGTGTTTGTAAATAGAATGTCATATACGCATCTTGTACAGCAATTAACCACTAGGAAGAATGTATGCAATGTGCTAATTATTGAAGCTGTCCTACACATTTGATTTGAAACTGTCTCATTGCTATTTGCTTATCAATAAAATTATGAAAAAATGAATGATAAAATCAAAACCTTTATATTGAAGTCGATGCCACTTGAAGATATACTCATAAGTGAAATAAATGAGACATACAAGTGTAAATATCATATATTTTCCCTAATTTTAGTACTCAAAAGAAGGAATACAAATAAAATGGTATAGTACGACTAAAAGAAATGCAAGAACTCGAGGACTTACTAATTAAGAGAGGGAAAGGTGAAGAGCTAGGAAACATGACAGTGATGAGACATACAGTTATATGTAGAAGATGTACAAGGCAATGATCCTGAGAATCTCCAGAAGATTTTTGAATCTAGCAGTTAATTAGAAAGATTCTCACCCTGTCTAACTGTATATAAAAACACCTGTGACCTAAGCAACTGCGCTGAAGATGGCCATTTGTAATAGTAGGTTTAGGCTTGGAGTGCCTGTCATTCTGATATTGTGAATACTGGCTGCTTGTTATGACATGCCCATTGCAGCTGGGCTGTCTCTCAGGTAGATGACCGTTCAAAAAGAAAGGGGGTGGTGAATGAAAGCATGAGACAGGAAAAGGAATATTATGTGTATATCCTGCTTCAAGGTTGTGTATGGTTAGATTTTTGGACTTACTTGTAAACATAAGAAGTATATAATTCTTTATGCCTATTTTTAAAAAATATATTCTAATTTTTAAATGTTTTTATCATATTATGTAGGGACTTAAAGTTCAACATATCAGTACTTGATGAAAAATACGTGTTCCGTGTTATGCCTACGACGTTTGATGTTCAGACAAATAGTGAGGTTAAGATTAACAACCTTGGTTGTATGGTAACAACTCTAAACTTCTCTTCTGGAGGGTTAAGGATTTAATTTTGCAGACCAAAATTTGAGAAAAAGGAGTGCTGCAAGGAAAGCCAACATTTTGGCCCTAGCCTTGCAAGGTCCATTAAGACTCAGGACATATGAGAACTTGTACGGTAACATCATGTATCTCAGTAGTGTCCCAAATTTTCTGATCAAGGAGATTATGGGGTCAAAGAGGAAAGTGACTGATGATGTAGAGTGTGCCTCAGGAGAGTCACATGGAGAGAAAACATTTTCCCTGGCTTTCACAGAGAGCACATTGACCAAACAATGACTGTGACTCATCCACATGGCTGACACTGACAAAGGATCTACAATCTGAGGTATAGAATCTCAGGATAAATCCTGAGGGGATTTCACTTACCTTATCAGACCCACAAGCTACAACTCTTGTTGCATAGGTCTTGCTTTATCTTGGTCTTAACCATTCAGCAGAAAAGTATAAAAATGATGTATAAGAAGTAAAGCCATGCTGTTATGTTGAGCTGTAAGGGACTCAGGTCAACAATTTCTGACATTGCCAGTGAAATGAAAGACCCAATAGTATTATGGAAACCACTAGGAAGAATATATGCAATGTCTTGATTGTTGAAACTGTCCTACCAATTCTGTTTGGAAGTGTCTCATTGTTGTTTTTTTCTCAATAAAATTATGGAAAAAATAAAATTAATTTAAAATTTTTTAAAAAATTTTAAAATACTATTATGGATTACTGGACTCTTTTAGAACATTTTGCTGAATTAACACATCTATAATATTCAAATAATGGAATTTAGCAAAATAAAGGGGATGCAGATGAATGTCCATTTTGTATCTTTGTATTCAAAATGGTTTGGATAGTTACATAGTTACATTCTCTTAATGAATAGAGGGATTTGTTCTAATAGTGTTTGTAAATAGGATAGCATGTGTGCATCTTATACAGAAATTAACCACTAGGAAGAATGTATGCAGTGTTTTAATTATTGAAACTGTCCTAGCAATTTTGTTTGAAACTGTCTCATTGCTATTTGTTTCTCAATAAAATTATGGGGGGAAAAAGATCTGGATATTCCCCAAAAAAATGAAACGAAGAAGCAGCAAAGCCATGCTGTTATGTTGAGCTGTAGGGGACTCAGATCAACAATTTCTGATATTGCCAGTGAAGTGGAAGACCCAATACTATTATGAACTACTGGACTTTTAGAATATTTTGCTGAGTTTACACACCTTAAATATTCAAATAATGGAACTTAAAAAAAGGAGATACAGATGAATGTCCATTTTGTATCTGTGTATTCAAAGTGGTTAGGATAGATATATAGTTACATTCTCTTAATGAATAGAGAGATTTGTTCTTATAGTGTTTGTGAATAGGATATCATGTCCACATCTTGTATGGCAATTAACCACTAAGAAGAAGAATATATGAAATGTGTTAGTTATTGAAACTGTGCTACCTATTTGTTTTGAAACTGTCTTATTGCTCTGTTTCTCAATAAAATTATGGGAAAGAAAAGAAAAAGAAAAAAAGTTCTTTATAAACTAAAAAAAAAAAAATTAGACCTCAACAATGAATGAGGTAAGAAGAAAATTATATAAACATTACCATTCACAGTAACCTAATGAAAAATTATATATGTAGGCATTAACCTAACCAAGGAAGTGAAAGCTTTCTGTTATGGTTTGTGTCTAATTCTCCTCCCAAAGTCTCATGCAGTCAAGGGGCAACTTCTATAGCTTGTGATAGACTATTGTTTGTATGCATGCTGCACCTCCCCTGAGGAAGGCAATTTGCATTACAATATAAGAAGGAGAGAAATGCTACCTAGCTGCCTGTGCTGCCACCACTCCATTTTGGCTCTCTGCTGTTTGTCACCACCATGAAATGTTGTTCTCTACAATGTGCCGCTCTGCCTTGGATCCATCTGAGTATGAACTGAAACCTCCACTAACTATGAGTTAAATAAACCCTCCCTTCATTCATTTTGAAAGTCGGGTATTTGCCCTAGCAATGAGAGAAAAGTAACTGAGACAATCTCTAAAAAGAAATAGTACTCTGAACAAGATTGAAGATGACATCAGAAAATGGAAAGATTTCTTTTCCTCCTAAAATAAATACTGCCAATATTGCCATACTTCCAAAACTGTTATATAGATTCAGTGCAGTTCTGATCAAAATACCAACAGTAATCTAGATTTACTGATCTAAAAAAAGCAATTCTAAACACATGTGGAATCATAAGAGACCCAGAATAGTAAAAGTCATTTGGACAATGAGGACAAAGTAGGCAACATGGCAATACCTGACTCCAAACTATGTTACAAAGCATTAGTGATAAAAATGGCATACCACTAGTCCAAAAAAACACATAGATAAATGAAACAGAACCAAGGATAAAGAAACCTGCTCAGATATAGTCATCTATTTAATTTGGGTTGTTTGTTTGTTTGTTTGTTTGTTTTAACAGTTTCAAAACAGATTAATAGGACAGTTTCAATAATTAATACATTGTACATTGTTATCTTCTTAGTGGTAACTATTTAATTTGTAACAAAGGTGCCAAAAATCTATATTGAAGGAAAGATAACCTATTCAATAAACAGTGTTCGGAAAACAGAGTATTGGTTGGCAGGAGAATGAAACTAAACACTTATCTCTCACCATATACTAAATTAAAATTGGAATAGGTCAAGGAAAGTTTGTGCATGACATCAGTCTGAGTTACCAAGTGAGCTCAAGGCCAGCCTGAACTACACGGCAAAACCCTGTCTCAAAACAACAAAAAACAAAGAGCAGCAGGAACCAACAAATAGATTACATCAGATTACAAATTCTGTTCAGCAAAAGAATCACTCAGTATAGTGAAGACAACCTACAAAATAGGAACTAAGTTTTGGTAGCTATTCCTCAGACATAAGAAAAAATTGAACCACCTAAAATTAAAGGTCTAAAATTAAAAACTCTACCTTTCCTTTGTAGGGGTCTTTCATTTCCTTGGTTAGGTTAATTCCTATGTATTTCATTTTACTTGAAGTTACTGTGAAAGGTAGAGTTTTCCTAATTTCCTTCCTATCCCATTCATTGGCAAGAGAAATGAACCAGCACTTCATAGAGGAAGAGATATGAATGGTCAACAAGTATATTTTAAAATGTTTAACACTTCAGACCATTAGAAAATTCAAAATTAAAACAACTCTAGGATCCAAACTTATTTTTAAAAGAATGGCAACCATTATTGTTGGTGAGTTCAAGACTAGCCTGGATTCTGACCATCTTTCAAAACACTAAAGAAGAAGAAAAACAGAAGCTGGAGAAGGAAAGGAGGAGGACAAGAAAGACAGGGAGGAGGAAGAGGACAAGGACGAGGATGAGGATGAGGATGAGAAGATGAGGAGAAGGAAAGGGGCAAGAGGAGATAGTCTGGGTAAACTCTGAGGGAGACTCAATATCTTTTTTTTTCTTTTGAAGACAGAGTCCTGTAATACAGTTCAGGCCAGCCAGCTAACTTTGTAGCACAGACTGGTCTTGAACTCACTACAATCCTCCTGCCTCAGTCTCCCAAGTACTGAGATTACAGTCATGCACCTCTACTCCCAGCCTCATTATCTGAAATATATGCACTCATTACATATAGCACTGAGTGAAAGTGATTATTATTTTGATATTAGAGTTAAATTTAAATTTAAAAAAATGCTGTCATAGGTGTGGTGCAAGAGGAACCCTTCTTCATTGTTCTTTGGAACGCATGTTAGTATAACCATTATGGAAATCAATATGGCACAATAGTGTTTACAGCAGCACAATTCCTAATGGCTGAGTCTTAGAAGAAGCCTCTGTGCTCATTAACAGACTACTGGATAAAGAAAATGTGGTCTACATATAAGGTAATATTACTCAGTGATAAAGAATAACACATATTAGGCAATTTTAGGAAAATGGTTTCATCTGAAAAATGTAATTTTGAGTGAAATGAACCAGACCCATGACCTTATAACATGTGGTATCTCTGATCAGAGTAAGGCAAAGTACAAAGAAAGAAAATGATATGGAATTGATAGGAAGGGACTGGAGGACAGATTTCTTGCAATGGGGAAGTGGTCAAAGGGAACAAGGGTCATGAGTGAAGAAGAAGGAAAGAGGAAGTGAGAAGAATAAAGATACACCTTGTATATGAACCTAATAATCGCAATTAATGTAAAATCCATATGGCATAACTTGAACTAAGAAAAATAATACTGACAAGTGTAAAAAAAAGGGTATACAGGAACTTGAAGGGGAAAGGGGAAGCCAGAAAAAGGGGATTTTAAAGAAACAAGCTGTAACATGTACATGTAACCATTCCCCAAAAGGATTGTGAAGTGTATGAATTGCAAACATGTACTTAAAAAAAGCTTTATTGACACTCTTTAACAGATTTAAGCCCAAATGCATTCTACCCCCTCCAAAGAAGTGACTCAGATATAATTTTCATTTTTACAGAATTGTTTTTTCTAAGTTTGCAATGGTGACATTCTATAAACATGACTGCTGTAAAAGTACAAAGTGCAATTGTGTGCTGACATCTAGTGGAACTGCAAAGAAACATTTTTATATTATGTTTCTGCTACCTTAAATTAATTTGATTATTCTTAATTGTATGAATTTGTGGTTGAAACAGTAAAACTTCCTGAGATTTGACTCAAATTTATAATGCATAAGTGAAAAGTATAAGGGATAAAAGAGAGAGAAGGAATGTTTATGAAGACACATCACTGCATTTTCCCCATTTAAAGCAAAACAAAATCTACTCTGATGGTCAACCATACACTAGCCAAAGGAAAGAATTATGGTTTTTGTGCTATTTGAATTTATGCTCATAAGACTTGGTTCTCATGTAAATATGCGTCATCTCCACATTCTCATTATTATTTTTTGTTTGTTTGGTTTTGCTTTTGTTTTGTTTTGTATTTTAGGAAAGGGTTTACAGGGTGCTCAGGATATCACTACTATATGGAACTCGTAGTGATCCACCTGTTTACAGCCTCCCAAGTGCTGGGATTACAGGAACGCACAACCATTCCCAGTCTCAATTGCCGTCTCAGCACACCCCAGGAGCGGGGTTGGCACAACAAGCCGGGAGATTGAACCCCTGGCCCCTGTGCCTGCTTGAAGGGCTTTAATCCACTGAGCTATTTGGCCAGCCCTCCACATTCTTAACTCCTATTCAACTAAAGTTATTCTATTGCAGAATTTTGCTTTACTGTGCTTATGTCATATAGAGCATGTCAAATATGTCTGGTCCATTACATACTTCTTGAACATGGCAAAGGAGATACCTAGAACAAGAGAACTGAAAACAAATGTATGTGTGCAATATTGTTACTTAAGCAAGGAAATATGTAATGCAGCACTATGTTCCACAGCACTGATTGTATTGCTTTGACTACATGACTATTCCAAAGTATTGTAGAGTATCCCTGTTTCCTCAGCATCAGCATTACAAAGGGGCTTCCTAAGTAAAGCACATATGATTCTCTACCTGACAATTTTCTCAGCTAAGGTTTCTGCCTTGAGCTTGAATTTTAAAGACAGGATTCCATTGGAGATGTATATGTACTCTGAAAGGAGCATTTAGTTATGTTTCTGGTACCAGCATTTATCTCCCTTGTCATCATGACCCCCTGAATCCAGTTGCCAAATATTGGTGGCATCCACTGTGTTATGAAATCTGGAAAAAGTTATGTACTGCTGAGAAGATAGACTCCCAGATAAAGATATCTTCATGCAAACTTTAAGGTATTATAGACCACAAAATCTCCTTGTTGGCCCTCTGCCATGTCATTTCTCCATCACCAGGAAAACCTCACTTTAATCATTTATTTATTTATTTATTTATTTATGAAGGGTCTCACTACACAGCTCAGACTCATAGTGCTGCTCCTGTCTCAGCCTACCTAGTGCTAGGATTACAGGCATGTGCCACCATGCCTGGTTTTGGTGGCTGGCTCAGCAGACCCAGGGTTCTGGAGCTGGCATGGCAGGCAGTACTGGGGATCAAACCCAGATCCTTGAACTTACCAGCCAGGCACTTAGACCACCGAGATATCTCCCCAGCGCACCTCACTCTAGACAAATACAGCAAGCTATGCATATCATGTGATTTTACCAGAGATGTTTCCTCTTTGGTATTATTCAATGGATACCACCTCTAAATCACTTAAAGTGAATTTTAATGCCTCCAAGTATCATGTAATTTACATATACATGAAAAGTAACAGATATTTAGACATAGCACACAGAAAGGACAATGATGATCACAAGAAAGCCACTACTTCAATCCATTCATCCCATATATTTATGTGTCCTGAAGACATAAACACACCAAATGGAAAGAAGGTAGCTCGAATAAATCTTTAATCCACTCAAACTTTGGTTAGAACCCTGAATGCCTAATGATGAATAGTAAGCCTAAGTGTAGATGAAAGTGCTACTTATTGACAAATATTCATACTCTCCTTCTCTTGGACACTTTACCTGAGCAAATTACTAGCCTCTCTGCAAAGACTACAAACCTTAGCCCATTCTCTTTGGTCCTTCACCTAAGGGACAGCATGTTGATCAACTGGGCAATCCCCAGTAGTGTGAAAAAAGGAAGAATCTAAGGTAGCAGAATCACAAAACAGCAGAGCAATGTCAGTGCTAGTTACAACACAAAATTTCCATATCAGAAAAATAAACAAGAATAGATACTAGAGAAGGCAGCCAGAATAAATGAGAGAGATCAATAGAGGAAATATATATGGTGATATCATTTTATACAGCTCAGATTTGGTAAAAGAGGGACCTAAGATGAGGCATTAAATTTAAAAATTAAATATATGGAGAACACCACAATGTAGAGGGTGAGGAGAATAGTGACAGAGGAAAGACTCAGAGCTACAGAATGAAAAATATAGTAGGACAGAAAAGAAGAGAGATCACTAGTCATATTGAAGAGAATGCCTGAGAAATGATTCAGGGATTTTTCCAACATTGGAATATCAATAAAATCACTCCCTGTAGTTATCCACCTTTTTGCAAGCTCCCACATAGTGTGACCAGATCTTCCTAAAACTGTTCATCATTTCCTCCTAGTTGAACATTCTTATGTGGTTCATCAATTTCTTCTAACTGAACATCTCTGAAACATGATATGTTGGTACATCCCTAACATACATTAAAAGTTATACTCAGAAAAAAGGGGGCTGGGGAGATGGCTCAGGGGAATAAGTGCTTCCCTGACAAGCACAAGGGCCTGAGTTCAATCCCCAGTTCCAGAAAAAAAAAAGTTATACTCAGGACCATTATCATCAAACTAGTTTCAAAAATAGACAGAATAAATCTTATTCTTTCCATCATCATTCACTGAAATGATTGTGTGATTTTTATAATTCATTTCACTAACCAGATGTATTATGTTCATTGATTTACATATGTAAAGGTTATGTTAAACTATCCATGCCTCCCGGGGATAAATGTGCATGGCTATACTAGATGATCCTTCCTTAATAAGTAACTGAAGTCAGCTTGCTAATATTTTAAGGATTTTGCGTTTATGTTCATGAGATATACTGAACTACATGGCTTTCTTACCTTCTGACTTCTTTATCTCCTCTTAGTATCAGGGTTACATTGCTCCCAGAGAAAAGGCTGAGAAGTATTCCTCCTTAATTTTTTGAAGAGTTTGATAAAAATTGACATCAATTTCTCTTTAAAGGTTTATAGAATTGACCAGCAAAGCCATGTGAACCTATATTTTTCTATATTGAGAGTGTTTTGATTATTGACTCTCTATTTCTGAATTCAACATTTTAAAATTCCACATATAAATAAGATCCCTGGCAAATTTTCTGATCAAGGAGATTATGCGGCCAAAGAGGAAAGTGATCGATGATGTAGAGTGTGCCTAAGGAGAGTCACATGGAGAGAAAACATGCTCTCAGGCTTTCACAATGGCCGTGACTCATCCACATGGCTGCACTGACAAAGGTTCTACAATCTGAGGTACAGGATCTCAGGATAAATCCTGAGGGGATTTCACTGATCTTATCAGACCCAAAAGCTACAACTCTTGTTGCATAGGTACTGCTTGACCTTGGTCTTCACCATCCAGCAGAAAAGTAAAAAAACGATATATAAGAAGTAAAGCCATGCTGTTATGTTGAGCTATAGAGGAATCAGGTCAACAATTTCTGACATTGCCAGTCAAGCAGAAGACCCAATACTATTATGGGCTACTGGACTCTTTTAGAATATTTTGCTGAGTTTACACACCTATAATATTCAAATAACGGAACTTAACAAAAAAGGGTATACAGATGAATGTCCATTTTTTATCTGTGTATTCAAAGTGGTTAGGATAGATATATAATTACATTCTCTTAATGAATAGAGAGATTTGTTCTAATGGTGTTTGTAAATAGGATATCAAGTCCTCATCTTGTATAGCAATTAACCACTAAGAAGAATGTATGCAATGTGTTAATTATTGAAACTGTCCTACCAATTTGATTTGAAACTGTCTCATTGCTATTTGTTTCTCATAAAATTATGGGAAAAAAATTAAAAATAAATAAATAAATAAATAAATAAATAAGATCCCTGAGCCAGCCAAATAGCTCAGCAGATTAAAGCACCTGCAAGCAGGCACAGGGGTAGGGGGTTCCATGCCCAGGCCTAGCATGCTGGCCCCGCCCCTGAGGCATGCTGAGACTGCAATTGAGACTGGGTATGGTGGCGCACATCTGTAATCCCAGCTGTAAACATATGGATCACAGAGACCAATCTAGTACTGAGACCCTGAACACCCTGTAGACCCTTACCTAAAATACAAACAAAAGAAAGATTAAAATGAATGATATCTTGAAGTATTTTTCTTTCGGTGTCTGCATTATTTCTTCAAGGCTCAAAACTTTGAGAAAAAAATGGAAGATTCCATTCTCTTAGGCTGACTGGTATTCCACTCTACATACTTACCATACTTTTGTTACTCATTCATGCACTATATATATACTTATGTTGATCCCATGTCTTTGCTATTGTGAATAATGTTGGAATGAACATAGGAATTCAGAAATCTCCTTGACATATTGATTTCTTTTCCTTTGAATATAAACTGAACAGTGATATTGCCAGATAACATAAGTCTATTTTTAATATTTTGAGGAACCTCCCTATTATTTTCCATAGTGACTGTACAGATACTCTGCATTTAATGATCTCCCAGTTTTATGACAGTTTGGACTTAGATCAAGGCACAGTCTTTGGATTTATGACCTGCCCCTCTGGCTTGCAACCAGACTTGATTTTTGAACAGTTCTGTACATCTTTTAATAGCCTCAATGTCTTTTTTTTAGGGAGGAGGGGTTATGGTACAACTTGTTTATAAAATAGTGTAATTCTTGTTTATTGCATTGTACAATGCAGTAGTTTTATGTTCTGTTATACTCTTAAGTATGGCATGTAAGAGTTATACAGATAAAGGCAGAGTTGTTTGGGGTTTGATTTCATCATTTCTTTTTTTTTTTACTTTTCAAAATTAATTTTATTGTTAGATTTTAGATATACATAATGACCACATACATCATAGGAATTTATACCTGTCCACGACATTTTAAAAAAATTGTTACTCATTTGAATGAGAAAAAAAGATAAAATATCAATTAAACAGTTTCAAAACAGCTTAGTAGGATGGTTAGAGTAATTAATACATTGCATATTGTTGTCTTTGTGCAAGTTATACAAAGAAAAAGATGCAGACATGAAATCTGGTCCAAACAACATTAGTACAAACCTTTCTTCTCATTGTACTAAGACAGAGTGGCTGTATATCCTTCCTAAATATGTTGCATATACATATATATTTTTTCACTACAAAACAGTCCTTTATTTATATCCCCCCTTTTTGTTTCCCTTTCTCACAGATGGGTGTTCCATTGGTGTTAGAGAAGCTATATTTGGAGAAGCCTTTTTTTCATAATTTTATTGATAAACAAATAGCAATGAGACAGTTTCAAATCAAATTGGTAGGACAGCTTCAATAATTAACACGTTGCATACATTCCTCCCAGTGGTTAATTGCTGTACACGATGCAGACATGATATCCTATCTACAAACACCATTAGAACATATCACTCTATTCATTAAGAGAATGTAATTATATATCTATCCGAAACACTTTGAATACACAGTTACAAAATGGACATTCATCCATACCCCTTTTTTTGCTAAGTTCCATTATTTGAATATTATAGGTGTGTTAACTCAGCAAAATAATCTAAAAGAGTTCAGTAGTCCATAATAGTATTGGGTCTTCTGCTTCACCAGCAAGCTCAGAAATGGTTGACCTGAGTCCCCTACACCTCAATATGACAGCATGGCTTTATGTCTTATATTTCGTTTTTATACATTTCTGTTGGATGGTTAAGACCAAGCTAAAGCAGGACCTATGCAACAAGAGTTGTAGCTTTTGGGTCTGATAAGATCAGTGAAATGCCCTCAGGATTTATCCTGAGATCATGTACCTCACATTGCTTGTCAGTGTCAGCCATGTGGATAAGTCATGGCCATTGCTTGGCCAATGTGCTCTATGTGAAACCCTGAGAGAAGATTTTCTCTCCATGTGACTCTCCTTAGGCACACTCTACATCATTGATCACTTTCCTCTTTGGCCCCATAAACTCCTTGATCAGAAAATTTGGAACACTGGCGAGTTACATGACGTTACAGTACAAGGTCTCATATGTCGTGAGTCTCAATTGACCTTCGAAGGCTAGGGACCAAATGGAGGCTTTCCTTGTAGCCTTCCTTTTCATCTAATTTTGGTCTGCAAACTTAGGTTGTTAACCATCCAGAAGACAAGCTTATTGTTATTACCATACAACTTAGGCTGTTAAGCTTAACCTCACTATCT
>NW_004524617.1:13990935-14005831 GCF_000260255.1 Octodon degus | reverse complement strand
TTACACGTGTGTCTGGTTTATTTCACTTATGAGTATATGTTCAAGTGGCATCCACTTCAATATAAAGGCTTCGAGTTCATCATTCTTAATAGTTGAATAATACTCCATTGTGTAAAAATACCACAACTTTTTCAACCATTCCTCAGGTGATGTGCATCTTGGTTGTTTTCAAGATTTGGCTATCGCAAATTGTGCTGCTATAAAGATAGGCACACATATATCACTATGATATGATGTTTTCAGATCCTCTGGGAAAATTCCCAGAGGAATAGCTGGTTGAAATGGGATTTCCAGTCCAACTTTTCTAAGGAGTCTCCATACTGATTTCCATAATGGTTGCAGCAGTCTACGTTCCCACCACCAGTGCAGAAGGGTTCCTTTTTCCCCACAGCCTCTCCAATGTTTGTTGTTAGGTGATTTCCTTATGATAGCCATTCTTACTGGGGTGAGATGATATCTCAATGTTGTTTTAATTTGCCACTCCACAGCACCTCCCTCACCCCGCCCGCCGAGTAGGAATTTCTGCCTTGTTCCGGGAACCCTCAGACCCAGTCCTAGCCCAGGTCCGGTGAGTGTGTGGGAGAGCTTCCAGCTACCCTGCACCGGCGGGACCTATTATTGGTCCCAGCTCAGCTGCAGCATGGGTAAGACCCTCTTCCACCCCCTTGGGACACCCCTCACCTCTCTGCAGCACCTCCCCCACCCCGTCCACCGAGTAGGAATTTCTGCCATGTTCTGGGAACCCCAGACACAGTCCTAGCCCAGACCCGGTGAGTGTGTGGGAGAGCGGCCTCTCCCCCTTCCTCCACCTTGTCACCTCCTGGCTCAGCTCAGGCCTGGCACACAGGACTGGGGTGTAACCCTGCAGCTGCAATCCCTGCAGAAAGTGTAGAGGATCTAACCTCCCAGCTAGTCCAGGAGTAGAATATCTTGCCACAGGGGCACAGCAGGTTCACCCTCAAGGGCAGAAGCAGGAAGGAGCTGAGCACAGCAGCCGGACTCAAGGCAGGCACAGCTGGATAAATCACAACTTTGTAGAGCTGCACCTGAACTTCAGTACATGCTAAGGTTATAACTACAACAAAGATCTACAACAAAGGTCAGAAGACAGTGCTACACAAAATGATGAGAAGGAACAAAATGCAACCTCAGAACCCAAGCCCACCTGTAACAAGTGCAGAGGACACTAACTGAGAAAAAATTGGGAATCACACAGCTGAAAGCAATGAATCAACAGTTTCTGAAATAAAGAAACAGCTGCAGAAAGGTATAGAGGAACTCAGATTGGAAATAAAAAAAGAAATCCCTGAATTAATAACATCTGCAATAAAGAATCAAATGCAGGAACATATGGAGGAAATCCAATGCACACCCAGAACAAGTGCAGAGGACACTAGCTTGGCTCAAATGTATGAATTAATAGTGTCTATAGTAAATAAGCAACAGCAGAATGTTATAGAGGAGCAGTGCTAGCCCAGGCCTGGTGAGTGCGTGGGAGAGCTTTCCACTACCCTGCACTGGTGGGACCTATTACTGATCCCAGCCCAGGCCCAGCGTGGGTGAGACCCTCTTCGAACCCCTTGGGACGCCCCCCACCACTCTGCAGCACCTTTCCCACCCCACCCACCAAGTAGGAAATTCTGCTGCATTCCGGGAACCCCCAGACCCAGTCCTAGTCCAGGCCCGGTGAGTGTGTGGGAGAGCTGCCACTCCCCCTTACTCTACTTTGTCACCTCCAGGCTCAGCTCAGGCCTGGCATACAAGCCTGGGGTGAAAACCTGCAGCTGCCATCCCTGCAGAGAGTGTAGAGGACAGAACCACCCAGCTAGTCCAGGAGCAGAACATCTTGCCAGAGGGGCACAAAAGATTCACCCCCAAGGGCAGCAGCAGAAAGGAGCTGAGCACAGCTGCCAGACCCAAACCAGGCACAGCTGGATAAATTCAAACTTTGTAGCTCTGTACCTGAACTTCACTAGGTGCTAAGGTTATAACTACAGCAAAGATCTACAACAAAGGTCAGAAGACAGTACTACACAAAATGATGAGAAGGAACAAAATGCAATCTCAGACCCCAAGCCCACCTATAACAAGTGCAGAGGACACTAACACAGAACAAATTGGGAATCACACAGCTGAAAGCAATGAATCAAAGGCTTCTGAAATAAAGAAACAGCTGAGGAATGGTTGAAAAAGATGTGGCATTTTTACACAATGGAGTATTATTCAGCTATTAAGAATGATAAACTCAAAGCCTTTATATTGAAGTGGATGCCACTTGAACATATACTCGTAAGTGAAATAAACCAGACATACATGTGTAAATATTGTATAGTCTCCCTAGTATAAGAACTCAAAAGAAGAAATACAAATAGAAAGACATGCCTGTTGCTGTTATGATGTCTCTCGGGTAGATGGTTGTTCAAGAAGAAGGGGGTGGTGAATGAAATCAAGAGACAGAAAAAGGTATATTGTGGGACCGTCCTGCTTCAAGGTTGTATATGGTGAGATTTTTGGACTTATGTGTAAACATAAGAAGTATATAATTCTTTATGCCTTTTTTAAAAAATATATTCTAATTTTAAATGTTTTTTATCATATTCTGTGGGCACTTAAAGTTCAACATATCAATATTTGATGAAAAATACCTGTTCCATATTATGCCTAAGATGTTTGATATGCAGACAGATAGTGAGGTTAAGCTTAACAGCCTAAGTTGTACAGTAGTAACAATAAACTTGTCTTCTGGATGGTTAACAACCTAAGTTTGCAGACCAAAATTAGAGAAAAAGGAGGGCTGCAAGGAAAGCCTACATTTGGGCCCTAGCCTTTGAAGGTCAATTAAGACTCAGGACTGGGTGGGGAGATAGCTCAGTGGAATAAGTGCTTCCCTGGTAAGCACAAGGGCCTGAGTTCAATCCCAGGTTCTGCAAAAAAAAAAAAAAAAAAAAAAGACTCAGGACTTATTAGAACTTGTACTGTAACATCATGTAACTTGCCAGTGTCCCAAATTTTCTGATCAAGGAGATTATGGGGCCAAAGAGGAAAGTGATGGATGATGTAGAGTGTGCCTAAGGAGAGTCACATGGGTAGAAAACATTCTCTCAGGCTTTCACAGAGAGCACATTGGCCAAGCAATGGCTGTGACTCATCCACATGGCTGACACTGACAAAGGTTCTACAATCTGAGGTACAGGATCTCAGAATAAATCCTGGGGGGATTTCACTGATCTTATCAGACCCCAAAGCTACAACTCTTGTTGCATAGGTCCTGCTTTACCTTGGTCTTAACCAACAGAAAAGTATAAAAACGAAATATAAGAAGTAAAGCCATGCTGTTATGTTGAGCTTTAGGGGACTCAGGTCAACAATTTCTGACATTGCCAGTCAAGCGGAAGACCCAGTACTGTTATGGGTACTGGACTCTTATAGAATATTTTGCTGAGTTTACACACCTATAATATTCCAAGAACAAGACTTAACAAAAAAAGGGTATACAGATGAATGTCCATTTTGTATCTGTGTATTCAAAGTGGTTAGGATAGATATATAGTTACATTCTGTTAATGAATAGAATGATTTGTTCTAATGGTGTTTGTAGGTAGGATATCATGTCCGCATCTTGTACAACAATTAACCACTAGGAAGAACGTATGCAATGTGTTAATTATTGAAACTGTCCTACCAATTTAATTTGAAACTGTCTCATTGCTATTTGTTTATCAATAAAATTATGGGGAAAAAACCAAATTGCATAGAACTAAATGCACACATGTATTTTATGTAAAACATGAAATTTGGGTAAATGCTTGAATTGTATCCATGCCAATTTCCCGTTTGTGATATTGTACTAGTTATGCAAGATGTTATCACTGGGGAACGCTGGTATACAAGATCTCTCTGTATTATCTTTTTACAATTGACTATGAGTTACAATTATCCCAAAATTAAAAGCTTTTTTAATATTAAAAATATCAAAGATAAATAAATAAAATAAAATAAAAAAGACAGAAACCTCACTTCAGTCTTCCCTGTAGAGCTACTGAATCAGCACAATGTCTACCTGAAGGAGGCAGGCACTGGAAGGATCAGTGAAAAAAGCATTAGGAGCAACTGCTACCCAGAGTGACCAGCAGCTAGGAGTTTCCAAGGGGAATGAAGGATGCACAGGATGTGCCTGGGATATGGCCAACCTGGTCACATTCCCCAGTAGGTACGAAGTTCACTGGGGTCCACTTGAGGCCAGTGGCTGAACAGCTACAGATATCTCAATCCATGCTGGAGTTAAAAAAAATGTTTTAAGAAACAATGTTGAATGCAAGCTTTCTGGCTTAATCCCAAATTGGCCCTTGTTTGAGGGTCACTTGAGGCCCCCTGCACAACCAAATCCCCACTGTATTCAAATAATATGAAAAAGCCTTAAAATTTATGCTAGCAACTTGCCCCCATTGGTGCATATTTTCCATAGTAACAATAAAGGAACTCTGCTGAATCTTCTGTACAAAGACATATGCAGAATAATGTACCTATGATTTAATACCAAGGGTGAAAGACTTTATCAGTAATGCTTCAGTTTGAAGTCTTTCTGGCCCCTTGGTCTCCCAAAGAAGGGCACTAGAACAACTGAAGTTGGGAGTGGGTCACATGAACAACAGGTTAACCTATTAGCTGCTTAAATAAAGCACTCTCCCAGGGCTCGGGGTGGTGTTTACTTGCCATTGGGACAGACTACTCTATAGAGGTGACACCTTTTACCAGCACTTGCTTTTATAAGTTCAAACCCACTGTCTTTGCCCTCTCTAAAATAATCAGTATTTTAGATATAATTTTCACTTTTCACAATTTCTAATTATAGAGACATGGGCATATTATTAAGGCTGTCATTGTAAGACAAAATGTAAACTTTTGCTACCATCTAGTGGGACTACTAAACTTTACACTGAAATGTTTCTTGTTTCAACAGTCATTCTGCTTCATTTATCACCAGAAAATGCTGCTAACAAAAGCAGCAAGAGAAGTCCTTGGTGCTCACCTTGACCATGTTCTGTAATGTACACCACCTCCAGACAGCTCTGAGCTGAGCTTACAATAATCACAAGTAGCATAAAGTTTACATATCCAGACAAGTAACAAGGAGGATTTAAGTTATTAGTAGAGGCTGCTAGAAAGAACAAAAGAAGCTACAAGAAAGCTAGGATTGGAATGTGATGACCCTTCAGATTTCTCTGTCCTAGGGACATGAGGTCAGCCAGTGAAAAACATGGCAACTCCAATAATTCTTTATTCAAATCCATTTCAAATTTGCTTAGAATTCTAAGCTGCTACATGATAAATCATAAAGCTAACGCAGAGGGGAAAGTTAATTATTGATCAGCATTCATGCTCACTTTTACAGAATTGGTAGTTTTAGCTGAGAAAATGGTCATGTTTCCTGCAGCACCTTAGCCTCTTGCCTCTGTCTCTCCTCCTAGAAGCTACATAGTGGTGAGCAACCCCCAATCCTGTGAAGGGAGGGAACATCTACAATGTCAGAATAAGATAGCAGAGGCTGGAACAATGGCTCAGTGGAATAAGCACTTCCCTGGCAAGTGCAAGGGCCTGAGTTCAATCCTCGGTTCCACCAAAGAAAAAAAGAATAAGATAGCAAACCCAATACCAGCTACAGAGTTTGCATCCAGAATTATATATGACAGAAGAAAGAACAAGTAGAGGTGTTAGAGTAGGAAGCCGAAAATAATAGGAGATGTCAAAAAAGGAAATACAAATGGAAACACCTTCACACTGATGAAATTTGATAAGGGAGCATCTGAGAAAGAAGTTTATTTATTTTTTAAGATGACAATTGTTTATTTAACCAATCATGAACTGATGATTGAAAGCATTGTACAGGTTAACATTCAAATATTCTGACTCTTAAAGCTCATTTTTTAATAACCAAGAGCCTAACAATGAGAACAAGAAAGTAATTTTAGTAAAATATAAGACCTTGCTTTTAAATAAAGTTTTGTAAGTTTAACCAAGAGCATTTCCGTATGTTAATAAAACCTTATTTATTATTTTTTGGTGGGAAGTGAGACAAGGTCTCACTACGTAGTACAAGCTGGCCTTGAATTCACTTATATGTACATATAAATGTATATATGTAGCCCTGGCTTGTCTCAAACTCATGGTAATCCTCCTGCCTCAGCTTGCCCTCACCAAGTGCTGGAATTACAGGTATGTACCACCATGCCTGGACACCTTATTGTTTTAGATATAGAAAGTTTAACTTATGTTTTACCTGTTACCCATCTCTGACAAAACTAAGCAAAAAAAGGGAATACAAATGAAGAACCATTTTGTATCTGCATATACAAAATAGAATAGATATACAGCTACTTTCTCTTAATTCAATGAGAAGAAAGATTTGTACTAATAGTATTTGGACACGATATCATATCTACATCTTGTACTATGAATAACCACTACAAAAACAACAATATGCAATGTACTAATTATTGAAACTGTCCTACTAATTGCTTTTGAAACTGTCTCATTGCTATTTGTTTCTCAATAAAATTAATTTTAAAAAAGAAAGCTTAACTTCAATTATCACCTGCGGAGGACCACTGAGACTGCTCCCCCAAAGTAGACAATTTGCCCTCATTTTGGTTCACCTTTGCCCTACTCTCATGTACTGATACACAGTGCTGGCTAGGGAAATGCCCTACTCCCTTACTTGTCTTTATGCAATGGGAATGGGTCTAGCTGAGGCATTGATGTGTAGCCTTTGAAGCATAGTGACAGGCCTGTGCATCTCCCCACCTATAGCTCCTTCCTACTATGTGTGAGCTAAGCCAAGAGGTGTTGTGTTGTCCTCTGGGACAGAGTTTCAAAAGTCAGGTCCCCAAAATTCAAAGAACCAATCCAAAAATGGGCACTTGAGTTGAACACAAACATCTTAGATAAAGAAAGACAAATGACAAATATATTAAAAAATGTTCAACATCATTGATCGTATGAGAAATGCAAAATAAAACAACACTGAGATTCCATCTCACCCTAGAAAGAATAGCTATCATAAAAAAATCACCTAAATAGTAAATGCTAGAGATGATGTGGAGAAAAAGGAATCTTCTCCACTATTGGTGGGAGTGTAGACTGGTACAACCACTGTGGAAATTGGTGTGAAGATTCCTCAAAAAGCTAGGATTAGAGGTCCCACTCAACCCAGCTCTTCTCCTCCGGGGTGTTTTTCCAAATGAACTGAAAACATCATACCACAGCAATTTATGTGCACCCATGTTTATAGCAGCACAATCTGTCATAGGTAAATCTTGGAAGCAACCCAAATGCCCATCAACTGAGGAACGGATAAATAAGATGTGGTATCAGGCTGGGGAGATAGCTCAGAGGTCTAAACGCCTGCCTAGCAAGCATAAGGACCTACGCTCGATTCCCCATACCACATGCCATGTGAGCTCCGGATCCCTGTGCTGCCATGCTGGCCACCAAAATCGGGCCTGGTGGTGCATGCTTGTAATCCCAGTGTTGGGGAGGCTGAGACAGGAGGATCACTATGAGTCCAAGCTGCATGGCAAGACCCTAAACCAAATAAATAAAAAATAGATTTTTTAGAAAAGATAAAATTTTTAAAGATGTCGTATTTTTACATAATGGCATATTATTCCACTATAAAGAGAATAAATTTGAGGCTTTTATCAGTAAATGGATGCAACTAGAAACCATACTCTTAAGTGAAATAAATTAGACCCACATGTGCAAACATTGTATTTTTTCCTTAGTGTAAGAACCTGAAAGAGTAAATAAAATCTGAAAGGTACAGTAGATACTGGAAAAAGTGAATGAATCTGTCCAAAAGGAAGGGATTATTGAGATAAAGAGAAGAACAGGAAGCAGGGAGAGATTTACCTACATATGTATGCAGGATGGCTTGGATAACTGTACTGTGGATTTCTGCTGGTCTTCAGAAAGAAGTTAATACTTAACTTTTTGTCTTCTTTTTTCATTTTTTCCTCTCTTTCTCTCTTGTTAATGTCCTATAATTTTTTTCTTTTTTTTCTATCTTTTTCCAACTTTACATGCATATATCTGATAATCTGGACAACTAAGTTGAAGACAACACTATGCAATACAAGAAATACTATCGAATTAATATTTTGTTTAGTGAAATTCTACTTCATTTTAGTGAAATTCTACTAATTTTTACTACTATTTTGTATGTTCTTCAAAAACCAAAAAATTAAATAAATTAAAATGAAAGAGGCAGTGATGTCCCTGAACAAATAAAAACAGACATTAAAGCTGAAGCAGCTGACTCCAAATACAAGATACTTCCTCAGACTGTGTTATGCAGATTCTCCAGACTTAGAGGCTACCAGTTTCCAGAATCTGGATTCCGATTCTTTCTGCACACTTCTCTGTGCATGTTGCAGAGGGGCCATTGTTGTTCCTACCCAGCCCAGCTTACAGAACTCACAGCACTCAAGTACCTCCCACCATTCTCACAGTCACTCAGCCCTGAGCCACTCCCTACTTCACAAACTATTAAAACTAGGTTTGGCCCTGGGTCATGGCCTTTGTTTCAGTTAGCTCTTGTTCTAACTGGACTTGAGACCCCCTTGCCTCCCCACAACTGCAAATATGTCTTTGTCTCTTTATTCTCACCATGGTTTGCATTGAAAGTGCTAGACTGGAATTTATCCTTGAGAATTGCAATAACTTCCCTGTGATTACAATATATAAGCCTGAGACCACAACGAGGTTCCAGGGGTGATTATAATAGCCAACTTAAATATATCTTAACAATTGACTTAGATGACTAATGAGAATTAAATCATAACATTTAAATGCTATAGGCTAGGCACCTGCTTAGACAGACACAGGGACCAGGGTTCAATGTCCAGCATGCCGTGCCGGCCTCACCCCCAGGGTGCACTGAGACGACAACTGAGACTGGATGTGGTGGCATGCTCCTGTAATCCCAGTGCTTGAGAGGCTGAAAACAGGAGGATCACTACAAGTCTTATCTGTACTAAAATACATACATACATACATACATACATATATACATACATACCTGCGTTAGGCTATGCATATTATCTCTAACCAAGGAAAAACTCATAAGTTATTGTAGACTAATGATAATAGATACTGCATTTATAAAACCAATCTTTTGATATTATCTCAGTTAACAACTTGGATGAAAATATATCACCAACTTTAAAGACATTTTTATTTTTATCTTGTTAAGTCATTCTTTAACTTGTGAGCAAACTATTTGGGCTATATTATAAGGGCACACTAATAGAGTAGCACACTTTTAGGCATAGTATAGCAAAAATTAGAATTCAATAAGAAGCTTGTGACCATAGGCTCCTGCTGCCTGTCATGAAGCTAGCTTACTAAGTTCAGCTAAAACCTTGACTATCTGGTCCCAACTGATATCCATCAACAATGTGACAGGTCAAGCTGACTGTGTTTCCTCTAGTTAAAAGAATAAGCATTCATTTCAACTTGCTTAAAAGATCTCATGTTTGGACATGCCAGTTGCTGCTGTGCTGTCTCTCGTGTAGATGATTGTTCAAAAAGAAGGGGGTGGTGAATGAAGGCAAGAGATAGGAAAAGGAATGTTGTGGGACTGTCCTGCTTCAAGGTTGTATATGGTTAGATTTTTTGAATTATGTGTAAATATGAGAAGTATATAATTCTTTATGCCTATTTTTTTAAATATATTTTAATTTTTAAATGTTTTTTCATCATATTCTGTAGGGACTTAAAGTTCAACATATCAATATTTGATGAAAAATATCTGTTTCATGTTATGCCTAAGATGTTTGATATTCAGACAGATAGTGAGGTTTAGCTCAACAGCCTGGGTTGTATGGTAATGACAATAAGCTTGTCTTCTGGATGGTTAACAACCTAAGTTTGCAGAACAAAATTAGAGAAAAAGGAGGGCCACAAGGAAAGCCAACATTTTGGCCTTAGCCTTCCAAGGTCAATTAAGACTCAGAACATATGGGAACTTGTACTGAAACATCATGTAACTCGGTAGTGTCCCAAATTTTCTGATCAAGGAGATTATGGGGCCAAAGAGAAAAGTGATCGATGATGTAGAGTGTGCCTAAGGAGAGTCACATGGAGAGAAAACATTCTCTCAGGCTTTCACAGAGAGCACATTGGCCAAGCAACAGCCATGACTCATCCACATGGTTGACACTGACAAAGGTTCTACAATATGAGGTACAGGATCTCAGGATAAATCTTGAGGGGATTTCACTGACCTTATCAGACCCAAAAGCCACAACTCTTGTTGCATAGGTAGGTCCTGCTTTACCTTGGTCTTAACCATCCAGCAGAAAAGTATAAAAACAAAGTATAAGAAGTAAAGCCATGCTGTTATGTTGAGCTGTAGGGGACTCAGGTCAACAATTTCTGATATTGCCAGTGAAGCAGAAGACCCAATACTATTATGGACTACTAAACTGTTTTAGAATATTTTCCTGAGTTTATGCACCTGTAATATTTAAATGATGGAACTTAACAAAAAAAGGTGATACAGATGAATGTCCATTTTGTATCTGTGTATTCAAAGTGCTTAGGATAGATATATAGTTACGTTCTCTTAATGAATAGAGAGATTTGCTCTAATGGTGTTTGTGGATAGGATCTCAAGTCCACATCTTGTACAGCAATTAACCACTAGGAAGAATGTATACAATGTGTTAATTATTGAAACTGTCCTACCAATTTGGTTTGACAGTGTCTCATTGCTATTTCTCAATAAAATTATGGAAAAAATAAAAAATAAATGTTTATTTGCAATACTAAGAGAATTCTGTAATTCCAAAAAATGAAGTAGACAATGAAATAAAATGCATTCTTCTATAGTAATATATAGACATTATAATCAGGTTTCTGGATAATTTTAATAACTTGGGGAAAGGCTCACGTTCAGATAACACATTTTACTTCAGAATTAAATAAAAAAGTAGAGCCAAAAAAAAACCCTCATGTTTGGAGAAGACTGTCCCACTCAAGGATATGTTTAACTCTGCTTGCCCCACACAAACAATGCCCCCCACCCCTCACCCCCATCACCAGGATGCTCCTACACAATGGTAAACAGTTCCTTTTAAGTAGTTGCTAAGACTGCCTTGCCCAATGTATGTAACCATTTATGTGCCACCCTTTATCGGCTTTGTGCTTCCTGCTTGCAAACTATATTTAAACCCTGTACAAAGCAGACTTAGGCCAACAATTTGAAACTGTTTTCCTTTTGCCCACTGGTGCAACAATAAAAGATTCAACTTGTGAACTCCTCCATGCGAAGAGTCTTCCTTTAGTTTTCTGCAACAATATCATGAATGTCTATTTATCTATATACCAACTAAAATAGAACATATACCTGAAACCTGACACACAGAAACATATACAGCAAACTGATCACATATAACCTTCATGCTATCAAACACTAATGCTTTCATTTGTAAATCCTATGTAAGCCATGAGACTGTCAGTCCTCATCTTTAAGTAATTTTCTTAATTTTATTGGAATACTTCAGATATACACAATGATAGCATTCATTATACAGAATTTGTACCCCTACATGTTATATCTTGATTTGCTTTTTTCCTTTCCCTCTCCTCCCTTCAACCACACATCCCCTTCTCATTGACAAAAGTTTTCTTTCAATGTTTTCCTATATTGCTTTCTTTCTCCATTTGCCAGAATCCCACTCCCTAGTTGTCCTTCCCATTTCAACATTTTCTTCCTGTTATGGTTTGTATATAGGTGTCCTCCCCTCAACCCTCATGCAGCCAGGGGGTGGTTTCTGGAGTTTGTAGTTGATTATTATGGGTGTGGATGTTGCACCTGTGCTGGGGCAGGGAATTTGCATTACAATGTAAGGTGGGAAGAGATGCTAGCTAGCTGCCTGGGCTGCCGCCACTCCCTTTTGGCTCTCTGCTCTTTGCTGCTGCCATGAACTACTGTCCTCTGCCATGTGCCACTCTGCCTTGGACCCAGCTGAGTATGGACTGAAACCTCCAATAGCTGTGAGCTAAATAAACCATTCCTTCCTTCATTTTGAGTGTCAGGTATTTGTCCCAGCAATGAGAGAAGAGTAACTGAGACAGAATTTGGTACTAGAGGAGTGAGGTTGTTGCTGTGGCTAAACCTGACCATGTGGATTAAAAGCTTTTGGGAATGGCTTATGGGAAGAGACTTGAAAAGTTTGGAGACGTCACCTACAAGAGAAGTGCTGGAACAGCTTCAACTGCTCTATATGAGAGATTTTGCTCAGAAGAAGACCAGAAGGCTGATGGAAATCCTGCCTGTAAAGCCCAGGCTGGGGAGGTTTCTGCTGGGAAGAAGGACTGCTTTGGTTGTTGGACTCCAGATCATTTGTGTTCTGGCTTGGCAGAAAGTTTCTCTGCATTTTGCTCATGAACAGAGATTATGCCTGAGACTGAGAATAAGCATGGCAGACTGATTAATGTCAAAAGAAATTTCAAAGCAGCCAAATATTGCAACAGTGGAAAGGCTGTTGTTGGGGGCTTTTAGTCAGATTTATGTTCAAAATCAAGAGCAAAGAGACAAGCAGGATGATTTAAAATGTTGTGAGTTTGGTCAGAAAGGAAGCTCCAATAAATCTGTGGAATGCAAAGCTACAACTGAGAGGATCTCCACTGTTGAGAAGGAAAAGGAGAATGGAATGGATGGCCTGAGGGCATCACAGGAGGCTGCAGGTATCCACCCATTGCAGCCTCTGAATGGCCGGGGTAAGGAACTTTGCCTTGGGGAAAAAGCTGCAGAGTCCCGTGTTACAGAATGACAGAGGCAGCCGCACCAGCTTTCAGAATGCCACTGGCATGGAGAAATTTATTCCTCAGAATCAAGGTCAGAGTGCTCAGCAATCTGAGCAACCCCTACAGCCAAGAGAGAAGGAAGCCTGGATACTAGTCCAGCTGGCAGCAGCTGTTGGCATCATCCATGTGGTGCTGGTTTTAGGTGCATGCAAAATACAAGAGTTCTAAGGTTAAGAAAGCTTCAACCTCCATTTCAGAAGACCTGAGAGGCCAGGCACTGTGCCCCTGGGAGGGAAGTGTATAAACCTGTGAGTAAGAAGCCTATTCAGAGGAAACCCCAGAAGCTTGGAAAAGCCAGGAACATGGATCATCTAAAGGAAACTGCAAGGAGGAAGCAAAGCTGGCCTGAGAGAGAAGCCATAGGAGCTAGCACCAAAAGTGCTGTATGGCTGGAGCCATGTAAGGCTTTTGGAGCTCACAGCTCATTACAGATTGCTTCAGATGTTCCACCTGGAACTATGGGACTTAATGTTTGTCCTGATGGACTTTGGACTTGTGTTGGTCTCAATGCTTTGTATTCCCCTGTTGTCTGTACCTTTTTTTTTTGGAATAGTAAAGTTTATCTTGTGCCACTGAATGTTGGAAGTATTTAATTCTTCATTTGTATAGGAGCTCAAAACTAAGAGTTTGCCTTAGATCTTGGAGGAGATGGGACTTGGACTTTTCAGCAGTGCTGAAACTGTTGGAACTTTGGCAATTCTTGGAGATGGACTAAAACGCCTTTTGTATAAAGGGATGTGCATGAGTCTTTGAGGGTCCAAGGGTGGAATGTTATGGTTTATGTCTAGCTGTCACGCCCCAAAGCCTCATGAAGTCATGGGGTGGCTTCTGGAGTTTGTGATTGATTATTGTGGGTGTGGATGCTGCACCTGCCCTGAGGCTGGCAATTTGCATTAGAATGAAAGGAGGGCAGAGAGGTTAGCTAGCTGCCTAAGCTGCCAGCCACTCCCTTTTGTCTCTGCTCTTTGAGGCCACCATGAAAGGTTGCACTCTATCATGTGCCTCTCTGCCTTGAAACCAGCTGAGTATGAACTGAAACCTCCAGTAACTGTGAGCTAACTAACCTTTTCCTTCCCTAATTTTGAGTGTTGGGTAGTTGTCCCAGTAATGAGAGAAGAGTAACTGAGACACTTCCTATTTCACAATATTTATTAAACATTTTGGTTTCACTCCAGAGAAACCAAGAAATATTTACCATTGTATCAGACTTATTTCACTTAAGAGTATATGTGATGGTTTCTGCCGACTTCCGGGAGCCCCCAGACCCAGTCCTAGCCCAGGTCCGGTGAGTGTGTGGAGAGCTTCCTGCTACCCCGCGCAGGCGAGACCAGTCCCAGCACAGGCACAGCTTGGGCTGGACCCTCTCCCAGCCCCTTGGGCCACCCCCCAACACTCCGCAGTGCCTCCCCCACCCCGCCCACCGAGTAGGATTTTCTGCAGACTTCCAGGAGCCCCCAGACCCTGTCCTAGGCCAGGTCCAGAGAGTGTGTGGAGAGATTCCTGCTAACCTGCGCCAGCGGGACCAGTCCCAGCCCAGGTGCAGCGTGGGCCGGACCCTCTCCCACCCCCTCGGGCCACCCCACACCACTCCGAGGTACCTCCACACCCCTCCCGCCCAGTAGGAATTGCTGCCGACTTCCCAAAACTCCCAGACCCTGTCCTAGCCCAGGTCCGGTAAGTGTGCGGAGAGCTTCCTGCTACCCCGCGCCGGTGGGACCAAACCCAGCCCAGGCGCAGCGTGGGCCGGACCCTCTCCCAACCCCTCCAGCTGCCCCCAACCCTCCACCATACCTCCCCCACCCCTCCCGCCCAGTAGGAATTTCTGCCCAGTTCTGGGAACACCCAGACCCAGTCCTAGCCCTGGTCCGCAGCAGGAAGGAGCTGAGCACAGCAGCCAGACCTAAGCCAGACTCAGCTGGATAAGTCCAAACTCTGTAGAGCTCCACCTTAACTTCAGTACATGTGAAGGTTATAACTACAGCAAAGATCTACAACAAAGGGCAGAGGACAGTGCTACACAAAATGA
>NW_004524617.1:13922060-13984239 GCF_000260255.1 Octodon degus | reverse complement strand
ATAGTCTGCTGGACCCTTTTGGAATGTTTTGCTGAGTTTACACACCTATAATATTCAATAACGGAACTTAGAAAAAATAGGGTATACAGATGAATGTCCATTTTGTATCTGTGTATTCATGGTGGTTAGGATAGATATATAGTTGCATTCTCTTAATGAATAGAATGATTTGTTCTAATGGTGTTTGTAAATACGATCTCAAGTCCACATTTTGTACAGCAATTAACCACTAAGAAGAATATATGTAGTGTGTTATTTGTTGAAAAAAAATAAGTCTTAGACCTTGTTTCAAATATTCTAGATAAGTGAAAAATTCACGTAAAAACTTTTCTCCACACTGAAGTGTATTTGTGCTCAGAAAAGCCATTTGTGATTTAGTTTTGAGCTGCACATACTGCTTGACATGGAACACCCTTTCTCCATGAAATTACACATATCAAAATTGGAAAAAATAGGCCTGCATGAAAAATGAAGATGTATATCTTGCCCATGTTAAAAGTAATGATACTAAAAATCAAATTTCTGTAAAATATATACCTTCTGTTGTGCATGTGACCGCTTCTTAAAACCTGGAAGACTTTTTGCTAAGAAGGGTGATGATAATAATACAAGTTTTTTAGATGTTAGAAACAAATCTGATTCAGGTATGTCCAAGCTGGGCAATGTATAGTATAAATCATGTAATTTTAGAAATATTATTTGTTTTGCAAATGGACCCATAAAAATGAATGTAATAATAAAAATAATAAAAAATAAAATAAAAAAAAATAAATGGCCACATTAAGAGTGGTGCTCAAGAAAGGCTGAGATAAAGACAGGAAAAGCAGAAAAGGTATTATGTCTATCCTTTTACAGATTTATACCTGTTACTAGCAAGATGACAAAAAACCCAAGAAAGCTCCAATTTGAAGTAGGCAAAAATTTCTCAATATTCAGGAGTGTAGGGCTTTGAATGACATAGTATGCCAGACTTCTAACTACTTGAGAATTTCAACAGAATGTTTAATTATTTAAATGTAAACAGCTGATGAGTGGACCTTCTGGTTATTTCCTCCTATACATGGAAAGACTAGATACCTAAGGCACTTTTCATTTGTATGTAGAAAAAAATATGCTCTCTTTATGCTCATCAAAGGAATGCTCAACAAGATGCTGTTGATGAATACGTCTGGAAGAAAGTCTTCTTTTTAGAGGAGGTCTTCCTTCTCTCTAACAATTATGGGTCAACCATATAAAAAAAATACTTCAAAAAAGAAACCGAGAGGAGAAAGCCTAAAAGAGAATTGAAATGTATTATGCACACACACCAATTCCCCACAACTAATGTAATCATTATGTACTGCAAACATGAACTAATAAAAATTTTAAAAATAAAAGAAGCAAAACTGGATGCAGTTGTGCACACCCATAATCCTAGCACTCTGGAAGGCTGATGTAGGAGTATCACCAGATTGAGCGCAGACTGCAAAAGTTTAATGAGTTAGCAAAAAATTGTCTCAGAATAAAAGAGCTGGGAATGCACAGTTGTGAGGGCAAAGCCCCCAGCCAGTCTTAGAAATGACTTGTTACTGTAATGCATAGCTGGTCACTATGATGCACACTGTATAAACTAGTCCCCAGTTGACAAGCCATTCTGTCTCTGAACTTCCTGCTTTCTTATCCCATATAAGCCCTAGACCACCAGAGATCTCAGCCTGATATTCTGGGAATGATCCTGATGAATGCCCATCGACTTAATAAGTCTGCCTCCAAATCCTGGGTGTCATTTTGGTGTTTCTGTTTGCCATTGTACAGTAACTCTATTTAAAGGCCTTGGGGAGGGAGGGAGGAAGAGAAGAAAAGGAGGGAAAGGAGAAGGGAGAAAGGAAGGTGGGATGGCAGAAAGGGGGGAAGGAAAAAAACCATTCTCAGAGAAGACTCAACAAATATGGAGAAATAACTTCTGAGACAGGATATGATATGATCTCACATCCTAACTACAATACTCAAAAAAGAAGACCATATTCCTGCTTTCAGGGTCCCAAGTATATTTTTTCAGTAGAATGCTGGGACTAGGACCTTGGCAGCCTTCACTAGAAAGAAGTTAAAAGCAGCCCATATTTCTAGAAGTTATTAGATAATCCTTTAAATATGAAAGAAAAAAAAGCTCCTTAAAAAACCAAAATTGTCATACAGATGTGATGCAGTCTCTATAAAAAATATCATCAACATGCCTCACCAATAGAGAGAAAACATTCCTAAAATTTATTTGGTAAAGAATCTGTAGGGTCTCACTACACAGATGGGACTCGCAGTGATCCTCCTATTTTCAGCCGCCCAAGCACTGGGATTACAGGCCTACACCACCACACCTAGTCTCAACTGCCATCTCTGCACACCCCGGGGGCAGGGCCAGCATGGCACTCTGGGGATCAAACCCCAGTCCTTGCCTCTGCCAAAGCAGGCACTTTAATCCACTGAGCTATCTGACTGGCCCTCTAAAATTTATTTGGAAGCAGAAAAGACCTAGAATAGCAAAGTCAATCCTAGGCAACAGATGCAAGGCAGGAGGCATTAACATCCGTGATTTGAAATTATACACCAAAGCTACTGTGATAAAATCAGCATGGTATTAGCAAAAAAAGCACTGCAGATCAACGAAACAGAGTGGAAGATGCAGACACAACTACAAACACATTCAGCAACCTTATCTTTGACAAAGGGGTAAAATGTGTTCACTGGTAGAAAGATAGCATCTTTAACAAATTGTACTAGAAAAGCTGGCTCTCCACACACTGAAAACTTAAACTAGACCTGGGTCTAACAGAATGAACTAAACTAAAGTGAAAATAAATTAAATATCTAAACATTTAACAGAAACACTAAATGTACTGGGAGAGAAAGTAGGTGGAAATCTTGAAGACAAAAGGATAGGCAAAGAGTTCGTGATCAAAAACCAAACTGTAGTGGAAATACTTCAAAGAATCATCAACTGGGACCTCATCTTATTGAGAAGTTTCTGCACATCAAAAGAAATCACCAACAGAGTGAAAAGACAACCCACAAATGGGGGGGGACCCTTAATCAACAATCACTCAAAGGATTTCTATCTAGAATATATAAAAAATTAAAAGAAATCAGGCCCCAAAAATTCAAAGACCCAATCCAAAAATGGGCAGCTGAGATTAACACATGCTTCTCAGAGGAAAAAATATAATTGGCAAATAAATACATGAAAAAATGTTCCACAGCACTGGTCATGTGAAAAATGCAAATTAAACAACATTGAGATACCATCTCACCCCAGAAAGAATGCCTATCATGAAGAAATCAACTAATAACAAATGCTGGAGGGACTGTGGGGTAAAGAAACCCTTCTCCACTGATGAATGAATTGTAGACTGGCACAGCCACTGTGGAAATCAGTGTGCAGACTCCTCAAAGAACTAGAACTGGAAATCCCATTCAGTCCTGCTATTCCCCTTCTGGGCATTTTTCCAAAAGAACTGAAAATATCATATCACAGTGGTATATGTTGCATCCATGTTTATAGCAGCACAATTTGTGATAGCCAAATCTTGGAAACAAACCAAAATATCCATCAACTGAGGAAGGGATAAAAAAATGTGATATTTTTATACAATGGAGTATTACTCAGCTATAAAGAAAGATAAACTTGAGGCTTTTATATGTAAATGGATGCAACTTGAGGCTGTACTCATAAGTGAAATAAATCAGACCCACATGTATATATATATATATATATATATATATATATATATATATATATAGTATTGATTCCCTAGTATAAGAACCTCAAAGAATAAATAAAATCTGAAAGGTATAATAGATATAGTAAAATGAAAAAAAACTGAACATAAGGAATAAATAACAAAGATGAGGGAAAGGAGAAAAGATAGGAAAAAAAGGAAGGGAGAAGAATCATGCAAGTATATGTATAGGATAGCTGAGATGATTATATTACTAATTTACAAACAGTTTTTTGAAAACAACAGTTAATGTTTAAAATTTCCATTTTGACTAAGTCTATATGCTAATATCTACAATCTGAGCAACTACATCAAAGACTGCAATGTGCAATACAAAACCTACAGTTGAATACCTCTCATCTTGTTCTCCTAAATGTGTACCATGTCTAATGTCTTATCAATTATGATTATACTCTCTTTAAAATAAATTTAAAAGCAAAAAGTAAAAAAGATAAGAAAAATTAAGGTTTATTGAAAGCAAGTGTTAATATTCAATTATTTGTCCAATCTTGCATACCTATACCTGTTAATCTGAGTAACAGATTTTATAATAAAAATACGTAATATTGAGACTGGGTGAGGTGGTGCACGCCTGTAATCCCAGCACTTGGAAGGCTGTAACAGGTGGATCACTACAAGTCCAATCTAGTAGTGAGACCCTGAAACTCTGTAGACCCTTCCCTAAAATACGAAAAAAAAAAAGTAATATAGCAACCATTGTTAATTTCCTGTTCTTGTTTTGAAAATTTGTACCATATGTATTATTGTATGTTACTGTTTCTGGGCCTTTTTTTCCTATTTGTTTTTGCATTTGTTTTTGTTTTTATTCTTTAAAATAAAATGAATTTTTTTAATTATGTTGGAAATTTACCTTTTCCTTTCCCCTCCCTCCACCAAACCTTACCTACATATATACAAGTTATAAAACAGAAAAATGTGTCCACATTTGTCTAAGGGCTACTTTCTTTTTTTTTTTTTTTAGGGAAGGGTCTACAGGGTGTTCAGGGTCTCACTACTAGATCAGATTCGTAGTGATCTGCCTGTTTACAGCCTCCCAGGAGCTGGGATTACAGGTTCGTGCCACCATGCCCAGTCTCAATTGCTGTCTCAGCGCACCCCTGGGGTGGGGCTGGCACAGCAGGCCTGGGGATTGACAGCCCCTGCACCTGCTTGCAGATGCTTTAATTCACAGAATTATGCGGCCTGCCCCTTTAAAGGTTACTTTCAATGCTCAAACATTCAGAAAAACCATTCATGATTATTATTTTGGAAGGTTTTGCTGACCACCCTACCCCATCCTCATTCCTCTGAACTCCTACTTTTTAAATGAACTCTGATATTATCTAATATAAATGAGAACAACAATGTTTTTTGACAAGAACTATATTAAAGCTTTCTTTCAGGGGTCTAATATAGTAATAAAGGCCAGGCACGGTGGTGCACACCTGTAATCCCAGCACTTGGGAGGCTGAGGCAAGAGGATCACTATGAGTTTGAGGCCAGCCTGGGCTACATAGTGAGTTCAAGGTCAGCCTGAATTGCATAGTGAGATTCTCTCTCAAAAAGCAACAAAATGTAATAAATATTTATTAAACTTATAGTTTACATCACAAATTCAGCAAGGAGTGTAGAGGTGTCCAGCCCAAGCCCTTCCACGAGCTGCAGCCAAGTTTCCAATGACAGCCACAGCTACCAGAACCAACTCAAGCTGAAAGACCCGCTAGCCTTATGACTGTACCACGCGGTACAGTCATAAGGCTAGCCAAGCAGTGCCAGTAGTCCAGGGGAGCCCTCCATTTCTTTCTAAACTGACCTTCCAAACTTCCAAAAGCTCTTTGAATGTCCTCATAACTTGGTGGAGGGCTTCTAGAATGAGAGAGGGACAAGTGTTGCAACAGCATTACCTGCTGAGATAAGAAGTTCTCAGAAAACTTGGCTTATATCTCCTGCAAAACTATGGCATGCATGTTATTTGAATTTTAAAATTAAAAATGTTAATGTTTGGGTTGGGTTTTTTAACTACAACTTCAGCATTCAGGTTTAATTGTAATGTTGGCATTTTGTGATAAATAAGCAGGTTTTGGGTGGCAGTCTGGGCACATGGTCTCTAAAAGTTTCTCCATCACTGTACTAGTATCTGACTCCCACAAGAAAATCTGGGGGCTGGGGCTGAGGCTGGAGCCTCTCTTGCCAAAAGCAATAATAAAATAACATTGATGTAAAGTTGGGCGTTGCATTTACCCTATCATTTCAGTTTTATAACACAAAAAAAGTATTGCATTCCATCTGCAGAAGCAGAAACTGAGGCTCGAAAAAGTTAAACACATTTCCCAAGACCTCAGTGTCAGTGGATATCAACGCTCAAATTTGAAAGGCTCAACCCAGAATCTATGCTCTTAATGGCCATTTGTGGTGATTCTTAACTATATTTGCCCATTTGTAAAACGAATGATGCCCAAGGACCTGTGGGGGTGTGGTCTCTGCCTTTATTTTTAAAATTCCCTAGGTGTGTCTAAGGTGCACCATGGGTTTAAAAGCACTCCTCTGTGTGACAGTTTTGTGTTATTAACATGAGTAACTCCAATTGGATGGCAAGTAACTAGAGGGTGGGGCCCCACTGAAGCTCCACCCCTAACCCCCCCAATAGCTATCAATGTGACATCACAAAGTTTGCTCAAATTTCATTGGCTGAAAGGATTCAGCGCAGCTGTCAGTCAGACTGTCAGCTGCCAGGGGGCTTCAGTAGGCCTGAGGGGCACAGAGGTGGTGCCACGGAGCTGGCCAGCTTGGTCACTTCCCTGTAGGCAGGGAGTTCCCTGGGCCCCACTTGGTGAGCAGTCCCTGTCATCAACTGGGGCATCTCAGCTCGGCCCAGGGAAAGAAGCGTAGAGAGGTAAAGCTCTCTCCACGCTTCCTTTGCCAAGCCAATCTCAGAAGCCCAGTTCAGGGTTCAGAATTCAAGTTTGTGGCTCTTTACCGGGCAGTTACCATGGATCACCGAAACCGACCACGAGGGGTAGGTCTGAGCCGAATCCTTGGGGCTCAGTCCCGAGCTCCCCGGGTTCCACTCCCCTTCCATGTGGAGCAAGAGGCCAGGGAAGGAGAAGAATGGGAGCGTGAGCCACCTCGTCCGAGGCCTCCTCCAGTCTACACACCCCCAGAAAGTGAAGAGGTGCAGGAAACCATAATTATGGGTAAGGATATTTTTCTCCCTCGCTGAGCTCAAGGGGGCTAGCTTCATCCTATGCCCACAGAAAGCAAAGGCAAGGAAACAGAGTAGAGACTATAGGAGGCAGGGTGAGGGATGTTGGGGAGGGACAGATTTTCTATCTGCCTCAAAGGGTTATTACAAGGATTAAGGATATAAATATGAGAACAACTTGAAAGTGAGAAAGTCTTCTTGGAATGTTAGAAATTACTTCTAAAATCAATTGCTTACAGTGTAAAATGCTTACCCTGGTTCTCTGGAAAGCAAAGATTAGGCATTGATCTCTGCCTCAAGGAGTTGACAGTCTAAGGAAAAACAAACTGTTAGTAGAATGCCTTTTGTGGGATTCAGAAAGATGACAAGAATCGCCAGAAAGACACTGGGCTCCTGGGGGCAGAAAGCTTGCCGATGGTCTCCCTCTTTGGGTGTGTGCTATATTTCTTCTTCCAACCCTTCCTTCCCAGTCCTAGTCAATATGAGTAGCAAGTGGAGTAAAACGTCAAAAGATCGAACAATTATGTTCTGGGAAATGGGTTCTTCTGGGAACTTTCTAAAGTTTCTGTTGTGTGCTTTTTGGGGTTTGTGGTTTTGGGGCTTTGGGGGACTGGAGACTGTGCACATGGGTTATAGCACTGAGCTGGCTCTCAGACCCACAAGCTTTTATTTCTGTAAGTACACACTTAAGACATGCTTATGTCCCCCAAACTGCCTGGTTTCCCTGCAGTTCCTATCCTATGGAAAGAGAAGACATGGTCTAGAGATACTACCTTTCAAATTAAACCTTTTTCTCTCAAGTTTTCCAGACTGGAAAGGGTTACAAATGGAGAGGGGAATCATAAAACTGTTTACACAGAAAAGGATAAATGTTTATTAGAGGAATAAAATGCAAGCCAGTAAGTTTTGGGGAACAAGAGCATGCAATGGGGGTTCTTTGTAGAAGGATGAAGCAGGAACAGAGGCTGGAAGTGAATCACTTCAGTGACCAAAAGCCAGTCACATGCAAAGCTTTGTGGGAAAGGTGTGGGAGGGAGGAGAACATCCAGCTGAGGGCTGGAAGCATAATATCCAGGGTATCATAATACCTAGGGCGCAGGCACAAAGGGGGAAGGTGGGGCTGCACAAAGGCATTGGGGGCAGAGAATGCCAAGGGTGGGTGATGAGATATTGTCGTGGAACAACACTGTACTGAGAGGGTAGGTTTCTTGGAACTTTATAAGGCTTGATTTTAAAAAGACACCCAAAGCTGCCTGTTTGTTTTGGTCTGCTCTTACTTTTCACCAGATTTAAAACAGCTACAATTACAAAAGGGTCATGCTACTGTTTGCCCCACTAAAAGCGAAAAAATAGTAAAACGCCTGTTACAGCTCAGTGTAATCTTCCTATCTGAGTCTTTGTAACCCTTGACCATCTCTCCATGCCTTGAGACTCATCCACCCCACATTACCCTCCTTACCCTTCCCTTCTCTTCCTCTCTGATTCCCTTCCTTTTCTCTAATATTTCCCTTCTACTTTGATATCATCTCTTTTTGGAAACTTTTTTCAGATTCCACATGAAAGAAAATATGCCATATTTGACTTTGATCGAGTGTATTTGCTTAGTTTCAGTTCTGATTTGCTCTGGGTGCTTGAGTTTGAATACAGGGCCTTTGCACTGAGCTACATCCAAGTTCTTTGTTATTTTTATTTCATTTCATTTTATTTTATTTTATTTTGAGACAGGATCTCCCTAAACTGCTAAATTGTCGAGGCAATTTGAACTTTCCATCCTCCTACCCCAGTCTCCTAGAATGCTGGAATTGCAAACGTGTCCCACCGCTTCCAGTTTGGTTTATTTTTGAGGGGATCGTGTGAAGTGGCTTTGTGAAAGAGATGGGAGTGGAAGGACAACTAAAAGAAATATGATAGCAAGAGCTCCAGAGGCTGATCGAGGATGCCATTCCCAAATCGGGAAAGTTTGCCCAGCTCCTCCCCAAATCGCAGGCTCAGTCGCCCCGCCTTAGGCAAAGAGGCGGGGCCGGCGCCCACGTGGCTGGCGGGGGGAGGAGTGGGGCGGAGCAAGTCTCGCGAGGCCGCGCCCTGGCTCGAGCGGTTGTAGTGCCGGCGGCGGGAGAAAACGCGCGCTCTGCAAGAGACGTGTCAGAACTCGCGTGGTCATGGAGGCGCCACCGCGGGCAGAGGCTGCGACGACTCCGTTCCCGGGCTGGGGCCGAAAGCTGCTGCCACTGATGCTGTTCATCATGCAGTTCCTGCTGCAGGTCGGGGCTCCGCGGGGCTTCGAGGCAGAAGAGAGGCCCCGGACCCGCGAAGAGGAGTGCCACTTCTACGCGGGTGGACAAGTGTACCCCGGGGAGGTGTCCCGGGTATCAGTCGCAGACCACTCCCTGCACCTAAGCAAAGCCAAGAGTAGGTGGTACCCTGCCGGGTGGGGGGGAGCCTGAGACATGGGGACACTGCTTACCGAAGCTATGGAGGTGGGGGACGGGTTGGGTGGCACTCCCTGGACTGCCTCTGGGCCCAGACCCTGCTTGCCTCTCCTAGGGGGCTGGAGAGTGGGGGTGGGGGTTCCAGTTTTAAAGAAAGGGATGGTTTCTACTCATCAGATTTTGAAAGAGTTAGTGGTTACCCCAAAAGCCACAGATGTGGCAAAAGAAAGTGGCCCTACTGGGATTGCAGGCATTGCAGGGTGTTGTGCAAACTGAAACAACTTCCTCAAGCGTCGTGCAGTGCCTTGCGGCGCGTCCTGTCTTTTCCAATACTCTTTCCGGGAAAAGTGCATTGAATGGTTGAATAATGATTCACAGAAAGTTTGGTTAAACAGAAAAGTAGTGAAACAATGTTCAAATGAAGTATTTCCTTTTTCTTTCTTTTTTGTTGTTGTTGCTTTTTATAAAAAAAGCCGTATAAGCCATCTTCCCTAAAAGCTGTATAGTTCATTGGTATTCTGTGTATTGCTGCAGATGGATTACGGAATGAACTTTGGAGGGAAATTGGGGGAGGAAGAAGGAGATTGGAAGTTAGCACATCTGGGTTGATGATAAATCCCATGGCACATTTGTGTCCTGCCAGTTTGGCTTTTGATTATTTGCATTTCTGTCCAGTGTACAAAGCTACTGGCCACTTGCAGAAAGGACACGTCAGTCTAAGCAGATAAAACTGTGGCTTGCTACATTTGGATATTAAGGTAGCCAAAAAGAAGTGACCAGAAGAGAATACAAATAAAGACAATCCCTTGCTTGCTTTTGCATAACTTACTTTTCCTACAGATCATTTGACATTCGATGGGTGTGTACTTGGCTTTTGTGGTGCTCATGGCTTGTTTGATGGAGAAAGTAATGCTTTGCCATTAGGAATCCCCAGATAGATGGGGCATTGTTAGGAGCTAAGGAGAGGTGGGAATGATAGAGAAAAACTGTTTGCCTCCTAAAAGCCCAAATCTTGCATACTGAAAGTTAACTGCTTTTACATTTTTATATTTAGAAAGCAGTCTTGCACTTGAAAAGTCAGTGTTTCCCAGTCCCCTTGGTTTCATTAGCCTGGGAAAATACTTTGAAACTTATCAGCCAGTTAAGTGTTTCGTGATATTTTGTATATACTTCCGCAGGAAACAAATTCACTACAATGTTGCTTATGGAAGCAAATAATGATAGCTTTCCCTGTACCAGAAAACTTTTTCAAATGTTACGTATTTGCTACATCTCTGAATCATATGTATGGGGGGCTTCCCATTAGCTCAGTTGTTTGAGTGCCTGCTTAAGCAAAGCAGTGAGGCTCAGGATGCTATGGTTAGATCCCCAAATCCTCAAGCCAAACCAGACCTGCCCTGAAGGCATCCTGAGGCCACCAAAAAAAAAAAATCATTTGTAGACTTGTATAAAATTAGAGGCCGGGGAGATGGCTCAGCAGAATAAGCGCTTCCCTGGCAAGCGCAAGGGCCTGAGTCCAATCCCTGGTTCCGCCAAAAAAAAAAAAATACATACATAAGCACTCTTATTCTTCTGTATATTAGAAAGCCAATATGGCCGTATTTTCAAATCATCCTTGATAACATGAAAAACATTGTACTTTACCATTTCCTTTAAAAAATAGAAAAAAATAAATGGAGCAGGGACATGATTTGGGGTAGTTTGAGTGACAAACATCAAAGTATTAACATTTCTCAATGTCGGGTATGGTGGCACATGCCTGTAATCCCGGGACTCGGAAGGCTGAGGCAGGAGGAGTGCTAGGAATTTGAGACTAGCTGGGGCTACATAGTGAGTGTAAACCCAGCCTGGATTACATAGCAAGACCGTGTCTCAAAACAAACAAAAGAAATGTGTTGTTAGGTGTTACAAAGAGATTTAAATATTGCTATACATCTCTGCACCTACCAAAATTTGTGTTCATTATAATTTATACTCAGGACAATTTTTGTTTCTTTTTTAATAGATAACAGATTACTTTGGGAATTCCATTTATAGATATGAGCAAAGTAACTACAGTTCTTAAATCAAGAATCAAAATCACAGCTGGGCATGGTGGAACATGCCTGTAATCTCAACATTCTGGAGGCTGAGGCAGGAAGGTCAATTGGAGTTCCAGGCCAACCTGAACTACGTAGCGAAACTCTGTCTCAAAAAGACCAAAAACAAAGAACAAAAATCTCCAAAGTCAATTTTCTGAACAAAATTTATTTTTCTGATATGTTAAAATTTACAGATCATTCAAATTATAATAACCTCTCATTTGAGATATAGAGATAGATAGATGATAGATAGATAGATAGATAGATAGATAGATAGATATAACCTTTCTGTCTAATTCTCCCTCCTGGCCTTTACTTAATCAGATCAGATTGTTTTTGAGTTAAGGTTCTGGTTCAAGATAAGTAATCACATGTTATATATTAATTTCAGAGAAATTCGTCTTCAGTTTGCCTCTTTTTGGAGTTACCACTAACCCTGGCTATTATATAAGTTATTTTTTAGTAACTTCAGGCAAACTTGGAAGCAAGAATTGGCCTCATTATATGTAATGGTTCTGAAATTATAAGTGCGTTAACAGCATGAAGCTGTATTATCCTCAGAGGGCGTTGGCTAGAATTACAGTATGCCCTTGCTAGAGAGAAGCACTAACTATTCAGTTTCCATCACGTCATTTGAAACCTGTTTGGGGGAGGGGGTCTCTTTTTTCTAAGCCCTCTAGGAAAATTATGCCATGGACTAGCGTATTTGTACATTTCTTCCTCCTATAAGGTAACCTGTCTGTTACATGGGAAACTGGATGAACTGAATTAGTACATCTAGAAAACTGCCATTAAAAACTTGTTATTTAAAATGTATAAGTTGGTAACTTGTAAATGGAGTATCCCGACAAGTTTCCTACAGGCATGCATGGAATGTAGAGGGTGAGCCTGGATAGAAAAGAAGGCATTTTTACCTGAAATGGTGTGTCCTCCTCCTACTATGGACAAAGGCAATGAGCCTCATTAGCCCCACTAGCTTAAGCAGCACTTGCTGGAACCTGTTGTGAGTACACTCACAGATACTTTCATGCTATGTTATAGTTACAGCAGGTGTCCTGAAACATTATTTCTACTCATTATTTTAAATGTCATTAGATCACTGCAGGATCCTGTAGGGTTTTTTTTCAAAGAGGATCCTGTAGTTTTTAAAGTGTTAATAAAATGACACATGCATTGTTGTATCAGTAATTTAAGTTTTATAATATTTTGATAATTACATTTTAGTGTAATTGGTTTCTGGAATTCTCTGCACAGTATTTTATTTTATTAATTCAGTAACACTTAATTTCTGGGAAATATTTGAGCTTATCAGCCCGCTGTTGAGGTCTGGGAGTAGAGCTCAATGGTAATACATGTGCCTAGCATGCACAGGGCCCTGGGTTCAATCCCTGGCACCACCAAAACCAAAAGCCTTGTACCATCATCAATTTTCACAGTGTCACAGAACATCATGTCCTCTTCTTTCTTAGTTTCCAAGCCCGCACCTTATTGGGAAGGAACAGCTGTGATAAATGGAGAATTCAAGGAGCTAAAATTAACCGATTACCGTGGGAAATATTTGGTGTTTTTCTTCTACCCACTTGATTTGTAAGTAATACATGTAAAGAGCAAGTAGTAAAACTTCAATCTTTTATCATTTGTTATTCAAGCACATCATACGGTGAGAAATTTTTATTCAGCTATTGATTCTTAAAAAGGCAAGCTGAAATAAGGAATTCATTCAACAAGGTAAGATTTTACATGAAGAGTGGAGTAGGCAGATGGGAAGGATTTGAGGATGACAGAGTAAAAGACAAGAGAAGGAATCTCCAGAGCTAGAGATTAGCATGAGAAAGAGGGATACATGGGGAAAAAAAACTTTGGAGTGATTACAGAAGCAGAAAACAAGTGAGAAGCCATGGGAGGCAGTTAAAGAATGATGTTCACAGAAAGGGTGTGGTGGTGAGTGTCTGAAATCCCAGAACTTGGGAGGCTGAGGCAGGAGGCTCTCCGTGCATTCAAAGCCAGCCTGAACTATGTAGTGAGGCCTTGTCTCAAAAAAAAAAAGTTCACAGTGGTAAGGCCACAATGATTTCAACCGGGGGGAGAAAAGTTTTGATTTAAGGGATCTCATTTAGAAAGTAACATTTTTGGGCTGGGAAAATAGCTTGGCAATCTAAGCACCTGCCTGGCAAGCACAAAGACCCAGGTTTGATCCCCAGTATTGCATGCCGTGCTGGCCCTGGAGCCCCGGGTGCACCATGCCAGCCACCAAAACCAGATGTGGTGGCACACAACTAATCCCAGCTCTGAGGAGGCTCATTCAGGTGGATCACTATGAGTCCGAGCTGTGTAGCAAGACTCTGTACCAAAATAAATAAAAGATTTTTTTTTAAAAATGCCATTTTTAATGCAGGCTTGAAATCCCTGTGCCAAATCTTTGGTGATATTTTCTGTAAAATCTCATGCTGTGAAAATAGCATTTTATAACACACTGTAATACAGTGTCATTTATTGCACTCAAGTAGAGAGTTCTGATCAAGGAGGAGAGAACTATGCCTATCTTAAGAGAGGGAGATCTTACAAAATGAAACTATCAACAAACACTTGAACTATAAAATTACTAATAAAAAATCTTACTGTGGAAGAAAGATAACATCTACTATGTATTTCAGAGTTCTAACCCATTGACCTCCATCTCAGTACTTTATACTTAAAATCTACGCAATTGGGCTCCCTGAGTTCAGTCTCCAGTGCATGAAAGAAGGAAGGGAAGGAAACAGAAAAGGAAAGGAGAAAAAAAAAAGCCTGCCTGATGTATACAGTTGGGATCCCAGTACAAGCTATTCAGCGCAGAACAGTCCCACCCCTTGTGAGGAAGACCCATGCTTGCAAGACACTTAGCTATACTAATAGTAGTTAAAAGTTCTCTTACTTTTTTTAAAGTATTTGTTGGAATTCACTTAGTTGAGGGAGTCCCACCAGATATTAAAAAATACCACCCTAGGTAATAGTTACTAGACATGTGCTTCGAACAGGAGACGGTATTAAGGGTAAACCCCTGCTGCACAAAGTGGGAGAAGACCTATATGGGAAGGGTGGGGATCCTGGAGAACACCGCCTCATCTCCAAAGTGCAGGTAGTGGCATGGTGGTGTACACCTGCAATGCCAGCACTCAGGAGGCAGTGCAGGATCACCTTGAGTTCAAGGCCAGTCTGAGCTACTGAGCTGCATTGTAAGACCTGTCTCAAAACAAGCACACACACACAAAATAATAATAATAATAATAATAATAATAATAATAATACAGGTTAGATGCATCTAACTCAAGAGAGTTGGTAGTATGGGAATATATAAATCAATAGGGGGCAAGCATAAGGTCCTGAGTTCAATCCCTAGTACCACAAGAAAAAGAAAAAGAAAAAAAATGAATCAATAGGGGCAAAAACAATAAAGAAGTGATACAAAATTTGTATAGATTCCTTGAATACTACAAAGCCAATCAGAATGACAAGGGAAGAGCCAGGGAGATGGCTCAGTGGAATAAGCGCTTCCCTGGCAAGCACAAGGGCCTGAGTTCAATCCCTGGTTCTGAAAAAAATAAAAAAGAATGACAAGGGAAGAGGAAGTAAAAGGAATTAAGGTATGTTATATGCATGCATCAACTCCCCATGATGAATGTAATCATTTATGTACTATAAACATATACTAATAAAAAACCAAAATATGCTAATAAACTTGGAGTACTCCTATAAGAGAAAACAGAATAATGGTTGACCAATGAATGTATTGAGATATAATTGTAATATAAGTTTATTAAATACTTGATCAAATGACAGTCTTTTAAGACAATTTCATCTTGAGAAACTCCACATATAAAATTGTTCTTAAGGTCCATTTTTACATAGTAAAGGTGTTTGTAAAAATTAAGTCATTTGAACATTCAGGAGTATTCTTATTTGAGAATATTGAAATTGATTTTGTTTTACTTTTCAGCACATTCGTGTGTCCAACTGAAATTATCGCATTTGGTGACAGAATTGAAGAATTCAGATCCATAAATACTGAAGTGGTAGCATGCTCTGTTGATTCACAGTTCACCCACCTGGCCTGGTCAGTATTTTACACTTAAACTTGTAGCAAAAATGGATGCATTTCCTTCTAAATCAAGGGCAGATAACTCAAACGTGGTAATGCCATTTGTCAGACAGTTGGGGAATGGATTTATCTGAGAGCAATATAATGAGCTGCTAGTTCGATATAGTTATGGTAAACGTGCTTAAGAATTTTCTCCATCCTTTCAGAATTGGGAGAGGGAAGTTAAAGAGAATGGATATGCTTTTCATAGCAAAACTGCTAGACTGTATGATTACTTTTTTATGGTCAACTGAGTAACCTTCCTCTGGAAGAAAAAAGTCTTTAAAATATACCATTTTTTGCCCTGCAGTTCTTGGATATGATAAATGAAACCCATAATGCCCTTTATGCTTTTTAAGAAAGAATAATTTTTAAAGTAATTATTTTGAATTCATTAATCACAGAAAGATTTTTCTATCTAGTTCTTACAAAAAATTGCAAATCAGAATGACAAGGTGCCATTTTGCACTGTCTGATTGGGCAAGATTTGAAAGTTGAAGAGGATGTAAAAAGAATTAAGAAGTGTTATGTATAAGAACCAACTCCCCACAGTGAATATAATTGCTACATACTGCAAATATGTACTCAAAATTTTTTTTAAATTTTGTTAAATGGAAAAAAATGCATCTAATGTTGGCAAACTGTGAAGAATGACATTTACACACAGTGGTGTTGCATTTCAGGAGGGCAGTTCAACAGGGTGTCTCAGAATTTAAAACATGCATATGTGAGCTTTTAATATGGTCCACAATTTTTTGCTTATGATTTTGTGCATAATAATAATCATCCAGAATTCTTTTGGATTTAAAACTTAATATTCAGTTCATTAAAGTTGCAACTTCAAAACACGAGATTTTTTCTATATATAATCACATACATACACAGATATGAGTGTATATTAAAAAAAATAATGTGTTAAGGGCTGCAATTTAATTTATCTCTCCTTTATAAATTAACTACTGGACAAAGGATATAGATCAGTGGTAGAACATTTGCCTGGGAGACACAATGACACAGGGTTCCATCCCAAGCATCATATGCACAAAAAAGAATTCATTCCTTTTCTCAGTTTTCATTTGGCACAGTGGCGCATACCTTTAATGCCAGCACTGTGGTAGGCTGAAACAAGAGGATCTTAAGTTCAAACCCAATCTGAGCAACTTAGCAATTTAGCAAGATTCTATCTCAAAATAAAAAGTAATCTATAAGAATATTAGGGACGCTCCAACCTCAATATGTCTCAAACTCTTTAATGAAATAAAAAGGGGAAAGATACAGTCATTCCTGGAAACTAGCATTACCCTGAGTCTAAACCCAGAATGAGGCATAAACAAAAAAAGGACTATGGGCCAGTCTTTTTAAGGAACACAGACAGAAAAGTCCTCAACAAGATACTGGCAAATAGAATGCCAGTATCATCAGAAAGATTATGCATCCTGACCAAATAGGATTCACATCATGGATGGAGAGATGCATTAATATACACAAATCAGTGAATATAATGAATCACATAAACAGAAGCAAGAACAAAAATCAAATGATCATCTCAGTACAGGCAGAAAAGGCCTTGGATAGGGCCAGGTGTGGTGGCACATGCCTGTAATCCAAACACTCGGGAGCCTGAGGCAGGAGGATTGCTGTGAGTTAGAGGTCAGCCTAGGCTACAAAGTGGGTTCAAAGCTAGCCTGAACTGCACAGTGAAACCCTATCTCAAAAAGATAAAAAAAAAATATCCATTGACAAAATCCCACATCCATTATGACAAAAACCCTGTAGAAAACAGATGTAGAAGGACCTCATCTCAATGTGATAAAAGCCATTTAAGACAAACCTATTGCCAATATCATTAAATGGAAAGAAGCTAAAAGACTTCCCTCTAAAATCAAGAACAAGGCCAGGATGTTCATTATCACCAATTCTTTTCTTTTTTTTTTTCTTTTTTCTTTTTTTTTTTTTTTTTTTTTCGGAACCGGGGATTGAACTGAGGCCCTTGCGCTTGCCAGGGAAGTGCTTATTCCACCGAGCCATCTCCCCAGCCCCCTAATTATCGCCAATTCTATTCAATATAGTTCTCAAAAATTAGCCAGAGCAGTCAGACAAGAGGAGGAAAGGAGTGGGTATGTATAGAAAAGGAAGAAGTTAAATTATTGTTTGCAGGTGACATGATTCTCTCCATATAAGACCCAAAACATTCCCCCCAAAAGACTCCTAGAATTAAAAATTAAATTCAGTAGGTATTTTAGTTACTTTTCTTGATGCTGAGACAGAACACCTGATGCCCAGAATTAAGGGAAGGAAGGTTTATTTGGCTCACAGTTTGTAGAAGGTTCAATCCACAGTTGGCTGGCTCCTAGGCAGGGTGGCCTGGCAGACCAGCATTGAAGAAGGAAAACAGTTCATGGTGGAGAAAAGGTAGCAAAGCAAACAAGGGACAAGACAAGCCTCTTTCTGTCCCTTATATTTTATGCTGGTTACTGTAGCACTTACCCTTCATCCCAGCACTACACATTCTAGATCCAGCCACCTTGGAAAAAGGTCTCTCTCCCTCCCATGACTGCGTTAGGCTTGACAGAGACAACTAGACAGAAGCCATAGCATTCTGTTCCTGGCCCCCACGATGAGTCATGCATATCCTTTTATGCAAAAGGCATTCAGTCCATCTCTAAGAGTTGCCAAAGTCCTAATGGTTTCAGCATTGCTGACAAATCCAAGTTCAGAGTCTCCTCTGAGATTTAAGGCAAACTCTTAGCTGCAAATCCCTGTATAAATGAAAAGAAAGTTAAACATTTCCAACATTTAATGGCACAAGCTAGACATTTCCATTCCAAGAACTACAAAGAAAGGGATGGGAACAAAGCAAAACCAAAATTCAGTATGGCAAACATTAAATCCTGCAGTTCCATATCCAGCATCCAAGGCAATCTGCGGCAATATGTGAACTCCAAAGGACTTGTATGGCTCCACCCCTATGGCACCACCAGTGGTGATAGTGCCCATATCCTCTCTCTGGTGCTGTGTTCTGCTCCTTCCTTGTGTCTTTCCTCAGACAATCCACATTCCTGGTTTCTCCAAATTCTGGAGTGTCCACAGTACCTTTGGCTTCACATTCATAGCTTTACATTCTGTCCTCTCAGGGCCACACTGCCTGGCTTCCCAGGCCTTCTGAAATCTGGGTAAAAATCTTCCTCACCGCATAACTTGCATTCTGTGTGCACCTAAAACCATTGCCACATGAATAATACTAAGTTCTTTAGTCAGGCTTCCTTCTCTTAGCTATAGGGGTTGAGTGCCTATGAACCAAAGCCCAAGGAACAGCTTCCCTAGACTGCTGCCATTCTGGAACATGCTACTCAGGAATGCTTTTCAAAACAAAGTCTTTCATTTTTGCAGTATTGAGGCTGCACAGGGTGAGGTCCTGCAGCTGCTTGTGATACCTTCAGTCCATCTTTTCTGTTCTCCTTTTCCTTCTCCGTAATCAAGACCATCTCTGCTATCTCTTTGCAGTCCACATTTTTTCTAATGCATCTTTTCTGGCCAAATTTACATTTCAAATCATTCTGCTGGGCTCTTTGCTCTTGATTCTCCATATAGATCTTGCAAAAAGCCCCCAACAGCAGCCATGCCACTGCCTTGCCACTGCCTCAACATTAGACTGTTTTGAATGTTTTTTCTATCAGATTAAGTAGTCTGTCACCCTTGATCTTAGGCTCAGGCACGAGCAAAATGCAGACAAACTTTCTACCCAGACATCGTGTGGAGTCTAACTCCAATACAGTACTTCCCAGTAGAAACCTCCTGAGCCTGGTCTTTACCAGGATTTCTGTCAGCCTTCTGGTCTTCTGAGCTCTGATGAGAATCTCTCAACAAGGATAGGCTTAGATCTCCCAGCTCTATTTTTCAGCCGGCGTCTCCAGTCCTTGCCTAACTCCTCTCCTTCCCACTAGCCAGCTCCAAAGGCTGCTAAACCTCATGGTCAGGTACAGTCAGAGCAACAACCTCACTTCTCACCAAATTTTGTTCTCATTACTTTTCTTGTTGCTGAGACAAAATGCCCCATATCCAAAGTTAAGGAAGGAAAAGTTCATTTGGCTCACAGTTTGTAGAGGGTTCAATTCATAGTTCAGAAAAAAAATGACTATCATCAAAAAATTAGCTAATAATAAATCTTGGTGAGGCTACTGGGAAAAATACAGAGCCCTTCTGCATTTTTGGTTGGAATGTGAACTCATAAAACATTATGAATATCAATATATAAATTCCTCAGAAAACTAAAACAAATTTCATTTGACCCAGATCTTATTCTAGATAGCTTCCTGAAAGTTTAAAAAACATCATATTACAGTGATACATGCATACCCGTGTTTACAGTGGCATGATTCATGTTAGCCAAATCTTGGAAGCAGCCTAGATGTCCATCAGCAGATGAACGGGTAAGAAAATGTGATATTTATACACAATGGAGTACTACTATGCTATAAAAAGGGTAAACTAGAGTCATTTATAGGAAAACAGATGCACCTTGAGACCATAATGTTAAGTGAAATAAATTAGACACACAAGCTTAAATATTACATGGGTTCTCTTATATAAGAACCATAAGCCAGGTGTAGTGAGTTCAAGGCCAGCCTGAACAACATAGTGAAACTTAGTCTCAAAATGACTAAAAATTCCCACAATATAAATATAGAGCTAATAAAAGGTAGAGAATAAAAAATAGCTAGATAGATCTTTTGCATATGGGAAGTGGGGACCAAGAGATGAAGGGGTAGAATAGAGAATTATGTTGTGTTAGTACATGTACCAACGCCCCATGAGAAATGTGATCATCATATACTACAAATATGTACTTAAAAAAGCAAAGTAACCAAATAAAATCTAAAAGTAATAAAAAGGGCTGGAGTGTAACCCATTGTAAAAGATCTAGTTTCCTTCTATCTCCAGTACCATGCCCCTTTCAAAACAAAAGAGAGAGAGAGAGGCAGAGAGAGAGAGAAACTTCCAATTTTCAGACCAACCTTTCAAACACTCAAGTAAATACAGTAAAAGTCTCCTGAACATTGCAAGTAACTTAATATATAACTGTTGACTGATCAGGTCCTAATACAAAAAAATATTAAAACTAGGCTTATTTGTAGTACCATTCCTACAATGATTCTAAAACTTCCAAGGATTAAAACATATGTCTACTAAGGAAAAACTGGTGTCATCTCAGATAATTTGGTATCGCTTTCACAAGAGAATTTGGGGCTATGTTCTCAGCTAAGTAGTTGTCATACCAGCCAAGACTGCTATGTACTTGGAGTGCAGACGTGTGGGACAGGATGCCCACGAGCTCTGTGCAGTTGGAGTGCAGGCATGTGGGATGAGATGCCCACGAGCTCTGTGCCCTTGGAGTGCAGACATGTGGGACACAATGCCCACGAGCTCTGTGCCCTTGGAGTGCAGACATGTGGGACAGGATGCCCACGAGCTCTGTGCCCTTGGAGTGCAGACGTGTGGGACGGGATGCCCACGAGCTCTGTGCCCTTGGAGTGCAGACGTGTGGGACGGGATGCCCACGAGCTCTGTGGCCTTACAGAACACTTCATTCTGAGGATGATGATTAACTTTCCCCACCTCTTCTGATTGCATTCTTTGTCTCTCCAAATATTAAAATGTTGGGGGGCCTGCCCCTTAGCTCAGTTCTTTAAGTGGCTGCTTCAACAAAGCAGTCAGGCTCAGGTTGCTGTGGTTCGATCCCCACAACTCAAGCCAGCCAAACCTGCCCTGAAGGCATTCGGAGCAAAAAAACCCAAATATTGAAATGTCTTTACTCATACTCTGCCTGTCTCTCTAGGATTTGTGTTACGATCACATTTCTGAGGTTATACTTATTGACAGTGTATATCCTTTGATCTGTCAAGTCCTCATGGAAGTTAATTAGACAGGCATACAAAGCAAATACAAGGATGTCTCCATGCAGTTTACTGTCAGTAGAGATATATAAAATATAGTATGTCTATTCATTAAAATGTGTTTTCTATACTAATATTTAGTGCATGAAAGAGATGGACATATTGTTAAGTTAGGAAAAGGCAATCATAAGCAATTAACCTGTTCATGTTAGAGAAAGACTATATATGTGTGTTCACATATGTGCATGTGCAAGGAAAGGTTGCTGGCTGTTTTAATCATGCTGTTTATTCAGCTCTGAGAGGAAGTGCTCTGTGTGTTACAGGATTAACACCCCTCGGAGACAAGGAGGACTAGGGCCAATAAAGATTCCACTTCTTTCTGACCTGAACCATCAGATCTCGAAGGACTATGGTGTATATCTAGAGGACGCAGGTCACACCCTGAGGTAGTTTTCTGTGGTTTATATTATGAAAAACCCAAATACATTTATAATCCTTTGGAATTGGGTGTTGTTTCTAAGTTAGAAGAAACAAATTTTAATCAAGAAATATTGTTTTGCTCCACTTGGCAGAAACGTAGATTTTTTTTAAATAACCAGTGAGTGCCCTACATGACACTGATAGAGTTGGAAGGTTATTTAGAGATCTTTGCCCACCCTTGTCTTTTCACAGATAAAAGAGACAGATTCTGAGCCAAGCGTGGAGGCATACAACTCTAGTCCCAGCACTTGGGAGGCTGAGGCAGGAGGATCACTTAAATGTTTGAGGTCAGCCTGGGCTACATAGTGAGTTCAAGGCCAGCCTGAACTCCATACTGAGACTCTGTTTCAAAACACTAAAATGATCATCATCATACATACATAAAAATGTAATATTTAGCAAGCCTGTGCCTCAGGAATGGGATATAGTAAAGCAGTGTCCTTTTTTAGTGTGGGGGAGGTGAGAGAAGGGAATTGAGACAGGATTTACTACATAGTTCAGGCTGGCCTCAAAACTTATGGCACCCTCTTGCCTCAGCCTCCCAAGTGCCAGGATTACAAGTGTGCACTACCACACCCAGCTAAAGGAATATCCTAACCTGCAACTCTCACTGGGTTGTTTAAGCTAACACATGCAACACAATTCTTTGAGAAAGAGTAGTCTTAGCCTCAAAGAGTTGTAGTTTGTTATAAATTCTATTGCTAATTTACTCTGTAGGGCCAGTCATTTCTTTAAATGTCTCACATGAATTTGTCAATATTTTAAATCCTGTTTTTATAACAGCTTTCTTTAAATACAGTTCGCATGCCACACAACTCACCCACTTGAATATAATTCCATACTCGTTGGTATTATTCACAGAGCTGTGCAGCCAACACCAGAAGCTTAGATCATTTTCATTACCCCTGAAAGAAGCCCTGTACCCATTAGCAGTCCTCCTTACTCCCCTAGCTCTTCTCTCAGCCCTAGGCAGCTATTCACGTCCCCTGAGACGGTATGACATAAGTGGCACCGTGTAGCGCATGTGCTTTGGTTGTCCGCCTGCTCACACAATGTGCATCGCTTTGGTTGTCTGCCAACTCAGTGCGTAGTCACAGCCTATCCATCCTGTGTCATGCCACTATGTTTCTCTCTTTTGTGCCTGCCAGGTCCCTAAGTTTTTCTGCTTTCATAAAGTATTACTAGGTTCGTTCCCAAAGAGTTAAGGATGCCACCAAAAGGACTGAGGCAGTTCTAAAGTTTGAAATTACCTGAACATTGACCATGTAAAATTAATAGGTTTTAGTTATTTTAATCTTATTTGAATCAAGTTGCTCTTTTAAATTATTTTTATTTCCATAGTACTTTCCGCACATCATTTTTTCAAGTCCAATAATATTTTTTTTCTACTGGGAATTGAACTCAGGACCTCATGCTTTCCTGGCAGGCACTGTGCTGCTGAGCCATATCCCTGGCCCTCAAGTCCTATAATCTTAAGCAACTGTAAATGTTATGGTACATGGCATAGCCAAAACCAATTTGAAAGCCATCATTCTATGGGGATCATCCCAAATCCCACAGCCAACAGGGGTGGAGGGTGAGAGTGTATACTAATAGGGAGCATGCTGTGGGTTCTGTAGAGCCTCCTTCCGTGTGCATGGTACAGGGAATCACATTAACTAATTCTTATCTTAACTGAGAAGCAGTGGCCTCACACTCATCATGCTTGTGTTTCACAGAGGCCTCTTTATTATTGATGACAAAGGAATCCTGAGGCAGATTACTCTGAATGATCTTCCTGTGGGCAGATCAGTGGATGAGACCTTACGTTTGGTTCAAGCGTTCCAGTACACTGACAAGCATGGAGAAGGTACCTGGCCACTTCTTACTGTGGGAGATGGCATAATTAGCTTGGTTTCTTATGCTGAAGGTTATTCAGAAGATCTCAAAATCTTTTGACTGTTTTCAATTTGTTAGTTCCTTTTAGCAAACCAAAGTATTACTTAAAGTGCTTTCAACAATATATCACTATTCTGCTTCCTGGCTAAGAAGTAAAACTATTCAATATTTACATAGTCATTCTAGATAAACTCAAAGAAAAATGTCTGTACTACTACAGTTTTTCAAATTGCGTTTCTGTGAACTTACAGTGTGTCACTACTAATGTAGGTTTCATTCACCCATTTACATTATTGGAATCGGATTTTTAAGTAATGTAACCTTTGAGGTTATTCAGTTTTCACACTGGTGATCTACGAACTCATCCTTCTACTCCATGTTTTATCAGTAGCTAAGTGGGAAAAGTGAAATTGTGCTGAAATAGGACATGTTGTATATTCCTTTGAAAAATGTAACTCAGCGCCTGAATCAGGGTGCACCCTCCAGTCTCTTGACGGCTGAGCATCCTTGTGAGTACCAAGGGCTGTAGGATAGAAGACAACCAGCTTACAGAAAGTTTATGTAAATTCAAACGAGTTGTTGTTATGCCCAGCCTTTTCAGCTCATCAGATTAGCAAACTTTCCAGCTTTATTGCAGAGGAATTCCATCTGGTTTCTCATATTGAAAATGTAATTGTAAATAAAGAACAGAATAATGGATAAATAATAGGAAACAGGGAGGTGGATCTTTCACGAAAGAGAAAGGGACCCAGAGGAGGGAGAAGAGGCGGAGAGGAAGGGAAGGAGATAAAAAGAGGATTAAAATGTGTTATGTATGAGTATCATTTCCCCATGAGAAACATAAATATTGTAAACTGATAACATGTACTAATAAAAATGTTTAAAATATAAATGTAGCTAAATATAATTGGTAAAAAAAAAAAAAAGGAAATAGCTTACCTGCCTACCAGTAAGCTCCATGAATAAAATTTCTCTGTGTGACCAGGAAAATAACAGAAGTCGGGTGCTACCCAAACATAGAGACTCATGCCTATGATCCCAGCACTGTGGGAAGCTGAGGCAGGAGGATTGAAAGTTTGAGCCAAGCCTAGGCAATTTAGAGAGATCCTGTCTCTAAACAAAAAGAAAGGAGTGTTAGAGGGAATGTGGCTCAGTGCAAAGGTTCTGGGTTCAGTCTCTGGCACCCTCCCTCCAAAAAAGCCAAGTGGGCCAGGGAGATAGTTCAGTAACATAGTGCCTGCCTGGTAAGCACAAGGTCCTGAGCTTGATTCCTGATACCAAAAAAATAACTTGATAAATAAATACAAACAAAAAATTGAAGTGCTTGGTGGTGTAGAAATGTTATTAATATAGTCTATTAATTTCAGTTTGATATAGAAACAAAATATTCAAGAATTGACAAACAAAATAAATTCTGTTGTTATATTATCTTTTGTCCATTTTTGTTCCTTTTAGTCTGCCCTGCTGGCTGGAAACCTGGTAGTGAAACAGTAAGTCATGTTGATTTTTCCATTAAGGGCATGGCTAGAGCCCAGAAAACAATATGCTAACCTTAAGATAAGCTTTCCTTGTCACAGAACTGTCCTGATTTCATAAGTGAGGTAAACATCGGTAAGCAGTAGTCTTAGAGTACAAACATACTCTGAACAAGAGGAAAAATATATGAAAGTGGAGAACACAGAATATGGGGTTTGGTGCTATGAATTTTAAAACTAAATATCCAGAGAAATACACTCTTCCAAAATACAAAAACAAAAGGCAGAATGGAGATCTGGTAGAACAAGTTTATTTTATGAAATTTCTTCTGATATTGTGATCCAAGAAAACAATCACAAGTGAAAGCTTCCTATATGTAGTAAAAAAAAAAAAAAACTTTGAGAAAACCTGGTTTAAAGAACCCTGAAATTAGTAATTCTCTCCTTGTCATGTGAAGAAAGAAAATATTGAAACAGGTACACTATTTCGGGAGGCTGTATAATTTATAAACAAACTTTAGTCTCTGGCCAAAATGCAATTTGGAAACATGTTTAAACATCCTTAAATTGTTATCTCCTAAAATCAAAAGTTTTAATCAGGCATAGTGGTGCGTACTAATAATCCCAGCACTTGGGAGCCTGAGGCAGAATAAACTACAAAGGGAGACTCTGGCTCATCAAGTTATATATTAACTAGAGAAGAACATAATGTGAAGTCAAGTCATATTAGAAATGGTGTTTTTAGTCTAGAAAGGAACATAATGTGAAGTCACGTCATATTAGGAATGGTATTTTTAGTTTAAGGTTTCTAAGACTATGATGTTCTTCCAGTATTCTCTTAGTATATTCGTTTACTAGTTATTAAAGGTAATATTTTGAATTCTTGATTTGGGAATGGCTGTTTGTTTTGCTTTCTTTTGCTTTGTTTACACCAAAGCTTGAGATTAAAAAAATTGCTCTCCAGACCTCCAAAAAATTCATTTGCTGGGCTGGGTGTGATAGTACATGCCTGAAATCCCAGCACTTGGGAGGCTGAGGCAGAACTGCCGCAAGTCTGAGGTCAGTCTGTGCTACAAAGTGCAACTATGTCTCAAAAAGACAAAAATGTCACTTGCTGTCCTCTGAGCAAACGCAGTGCCCCTGTAGCGTAGTATCATTTAGCCAGCACATGATTTTCCAAATACATTAACATGTGTAGCCTTGCTGTTGATTGTTTGATTTAACTAGATCAAACCCGGAGATACCATGAAAGGCTGGTGGCCAAGAGAAGAGCTGTAAGTAAATTTTGTGGTGCTTGAGTACACATGTTATGAAAATTATTCACATTTTGGGATCATTGAGATTAGTAGGTAGGATAGATCCAGTTTCATTGAGAGGTGGGCAACCAAGGCCAAACTACTAGTGATACTTTGGCTTTTGAAATGAATAACTTGCTTTTTTATCTTGCTTTTGTTTTTAACAGATAATTCCAGATCCAGCTGGAAAACTGAAGTATTTTGACAAGCAAAACTGAAAAATACTTCAAGTCACAAGGCTTCCAAGGCTTCAGGATTCTCAATAAAGGAAGTCACTGTTTCCTGCTCACATTGTGTTACAGTAGTAATTTCTTGGCAAATGCAAAAAAAAGCCATGTCACACTCCACAGATATTTATTGTTAAGGGTAGACAATGGTACCAAAAGGCAAAACTCTCAGATTAGATTGAAGTGGGTGGTAATGACAATAATAACTGACTTGAAGCGCACACCATGGTCCAGGCATTATGTTATACAAGTTGATGCAGCTCCATGTAATCCTCAAGGAGCTCTTGGGGTTCTCTGTTGTACAGATGAAGAAACTGAAGCTCAGATAGGTAGCTAGCAAAGGCCAAGGAAGACAAGGCTGACAGACTCCTTGTACTTTCTGAGCTCAGGCCTTACTGTGACTCACCATACCTTTCAGAGTGGCCATGAAGAACAGGTTGGAACCCCCAAGCTCACTGCTTTGTCATTAACAAACCCCTCTGGCCCCACTTCAGGTTCACATATGTAGCTCACACCAAATTTATAAATATCAGATTATGTGTTTGGTTTTTTGTTTAAGAAATAGAAGATGAGCTCCTAAGCCCATGCAGCCAGCTCCTAACATATGGCCACACAAAGTAGAACTCCAAGGCTGCATCATCAGCTCAAAATGGCAATTATTTTATTGTAACCCTCCATAGACAGGCCATATAGTCACAGGACCAGGGAGCAGAGAATTTACCTTGTCCTGTTCTCCTTGCTAATCCTCTCTCCTGGCACCCCCAGAAAGCCCCTCTCCCTGGAGGAGACCCTCACCAGAAGTGGCAGGACACTGTTCACCTCCTTGATGAAATAATTCTGTGACATAGGACAGGTGATCAGCGACAGGCATCTGTGAGTACACACAGGGATCCAACTGGCATTTCTAACCCCCTTCTACAGTGAAGTGTGTTCTAAGTGCTACTTCATAGTCAAGATTTGAGAAACTAACCTATTAGTAAGGTTGAAGATTACTACCACTTTCAGTGTTTAAATGGGTTTGTGATTATCTTTTTATTGATCAGTACATTAGAGTTGGAATCCTGTTCTCAGATTTCTTCTTTCTGATTTGAGAGGGTAAGGGTTTTTTTTAAAAAAACCTTATTTTGATTAATCAAAACCTGTGTTTTGATTAGTGTCTTTGAAGTCCTATCAGCCTCCTGTTACAAGAAGGATTTGCAAGGACAGAATTTTTAGATCCACTCCAAAAGAAGCCAAATCACGAATGTTTCAGCACTCCACAGCTATCAGTCACCTAAATAGCTGGCATAAACTAATGACCAAGCAGCAAATGTCTGAACAGCCTGTGAGTAGGAGAGGACTAAATGCAGTCCTTCTCTGTGCCTTTTATAAACTGTCTTCAAGGAACTGACTTCTGAAAGTCAGTAATTCCAAAATTGTGCCCTAAACAGAACATGAAGAAATGAGCAGAAAGGGTCATCCCCCACTCTACTGGGAAGGGTGAGGCTACCAGAGACCTCTGCCTGCAGGACCTACCACCACAAGCCTCACTTCTCACTCTGGGACCTGCTCTTAGCACTGGCTGGAGAGGTTCTCAGGTGTCACAACTGGAAGGGCTTGAGGCGGCGCTCTGGGAAAGCTTGTGCTTAGCATGTGTGAGACACTGAGTTTGATTTGCAGCATCAAAACAACAACAAAAGGCTACTGGCATGCAGTGTGGGTACTGCTAAACAGGACAGTCCCACAACAAAAATCACATGACTAGATGGCAGTGGTGAGGTTGAGAAACGTCTGCCTTATCCTTCCTCAGCCTCGTACTGATGCGTGTTGGAAGGTCTTTTTCTAGGACAGGAGTCAGCAAACTTGAAATCTTATTTCAGAGGAGACTGGGTTAGGTTCCTTATCACAGCTCTGATGACCTCCTCAGACCCTGTCCAGTGACATGTTGTCACTGAAATATCTTCTTATCTCTTATTCTACTGAGCCGTCTCCCTGGCCCCGAAATATCTTATCTCTTGCAGGGGGCTGCTACTAGAACTCGCATCACACATGCCAAACATTTTGCCACTAAGCCTTTACCCCAGCCCTCTGAAATATCTTTGAATACAGTGTTTTAATATATGAAATGCAATGGAATATATGTTTCAGCTACATAGGTCCATGAAAGTATGTCAAGGGAAAGATTATGTATTTATAGTAAATATATATATTTACAAATTCACAAACATGAACATACCTGGCTTTTAAAAAAAATTGTTCATCACAGTTAATATGTATTTATAAGTAGCAAAGAAATTTTAACAGTATCACTAAAAGCTATAATTTTGGCACAATATTGTACATTTATGTAAAAAATACATTTTAGGGCCAGGTGTGAAGGTGCACTCCTATAGCCACCTGTTCGGTCTCTTAGTGTGATTTGTTGTACCTGGGGAGAAACAGAAGCAGGAATGAGGAAAAGATAGACAAGAAGACAAGAGTGGGTTAGGTGGTGGCTCGTCTGCCTGGTTGGTGAGATGACCCCCAGAACAACAGTAAGGGCCTCTATGTATATCTTTATAAAGCTGGAAGACGCAAGGTCATCTAGCTACTAATAGCCCACAGTGTCTAGGCAGGATGCTCGTCTCAAAACAAAAATAACTACTTTAAACAATAAAACCTCATCCTTCCCTCCCACATATAATTAATTTTTAACTTGTGTCTAGCGATTAATAGCCCACACTGTCTAGGTAGGATGTTTTTTCTGAAGACTGAGGTAGTTTGACTGCTTTAGGCAATGAAGCCTCATCCTATCCTCCCACAGATGATCAATTTTTAGCTTTAGCAGCTCCCAACGTATCTCCCATTTTGTTTTGTTGTGTGAGTGATGGGTGTTTTGTTGTAGTTGGAGAAGCTGTGTTTGGAGAACTCTGTAGAAGACTTGTTTTTGATAAGTATAAAGATTTTTGGTATTTGTACTAAATAGTGTAGCCCTGGTACCAGGGATTGAACTCAGGACCCTGAACTTACCAAGCAAGGGCTTATTCTTCTATATAGTTTAATAGCCTATAACAGTTGTGAGTTATTAGTATAGTTGGCAATTGTTAGAAGTTGTTAGTGAATTGAGGCTTTTATAACTTAGTATATTATTATGGTATTTTTATATTTTGTGCTTATATTTTTTTGTTGGATGGTTAAGACCAATTTAAAGCAAGACCTGTAAAAATATAAACTTAACTTTTGTTTTCTGACATTAGTTAAATCTTTTTAGGATTCATCTTAGAATCACATATATTATCTCTTAGATTTTTTTTAATATTAGCCATTTGGATGAGTTATGGTTATTGTTTGACTAATCTTTTTTGTGAAAGCTTAAGAGATTTTTTTAGGTGACTCTCTTTAGGCACACAATATATTGCTGACCACTCTTGTGGTTTTTTAATCTATTTGATTAGAAAATTAAGGATGTACCTGAGTTACAGGACGTTCGTTATAGTAGAGGTATTTTTATGTCTTCAGTCTTTTTTGACCTTGAAGGGCTAGGGCCAGAACATTGGCTATCTTTTTAGCCCTTCTATCTCTCTAAGTTTTGATCTCTAAACTTTAGTTGTTAAACATCTAGAAGAAAAACTTAATGACATTATCTTGTAACAGAGGCAGTAAGCCTAACATCATTACCTCTCTGAATATCAAACACCTTAGACATAAAATGGAACTGTTATTTTTTAACAACCATGAATATTTTAATATTTAAATCCCTATAGAATATTAACAGGAGGGGCCAGGGAGATGGCTCAGTGGAATAAGTGCTTCCCTGGCAAGCGCAAGGGCCTGAGTTCAATCCCCGGTTCCGCAAAAAAAAAAAAAGAATATTAACAGGCAACAGTTACATATTTTATGCTGAAGGACTGGGGAGATAGCTCAGTAGAATAAGCACCTGCCTGGAAAGCACATGGTCCTGAGTTCAATCCCTGATACAGCAAAAAAGTACACATTTTATACTGAAATTTGCAAACCAAAACCATACACCACACTGTAGCAAAATAATTTTGATGACATTTTGTGACATATTTAAGTTTTTATTTTGACATAACAGTTTTAACCAATTATCTTTATCTAATATATAAGAATTTTTTACCTGCTTAGCCATTTTTAAACAGGATATATATCACAAGTTTTTTGTTAAAGGCAGAGGTTTCAATTTAAGAGAAAGTCTTATCACAATAGGTTTTATATTTTGGAAGACCTGTACATCTGAAATCATAAATATATTGAATAAACCATGAGATTAACAATAATGAATTAACATACATGAGTGAAAACTTTTGTCTTTTAACTTAGTTTTGTATAAATAGCATGTTTTAAGAGAAAACCCTGGGGGCCTGTCCATTAGTTCAGTTGTTTAAGTGCCTGCTTAAGCAAAGGAATCAGGCTCAGGATTCTGTGGTTTGATCCCCAGATCCTCATGCCTTACCAGACCTGCCCTTAAGGCATCCTGAGCCAGCCAAAAAAAATCTTTAAGAGAAAATCTTATTGTGATTTAAAAAAAAAAACCCTATCTTTTAACCAATGACCAAACTATTGAAGGTGTTTCCTAAGAGACTACTGAGATTATTGGGAGTTTTTTTTTTTTAATAAACACAGGTTGGCCACCTCTCTATTTACCAGTTGGAGTCTTGTCTAATAATCTCTCCCCAGTCCAAGGAATCTTTAATTATCTTAAATTTTTAATTACCTGTGCATAAAACAAGTTTGTTATCACTTAAACTTTTTGGTACCTTAGGAAGAGCATGTTTTTAAGTCTACATCTCAAATTGTATTATAAATAAATGATCAAAAAAAGAAAAAAGAGGAATAGCTGCTCACAGACTGACACATAAACACATAAAAAAGTACACAGAACACACAAACATCTTTACAAAATTAAGAGTGCACTCAAATATATTTCTGACCAAATTAAATTATAGTAACTCTATTATAATTTTTAGAAATTTATAATTATAAATAGATTAGATTTTGTTATTTGTCAATTTATAGAGATTTTTTATTAGAAAAATTTGGAGGGAATAAAATTTTATCTATAATTATGTATATTTTGTATTTTTATATTTTTGTCTAAATATTAGTAAAATTTAGCTCATTTATTTTTATACATTTTTATCACCTACTTAGATCTTAGATTTTTTTGTTAGTTTTTTTAATAGGCCCCAGGTTGAATCTAGCATCATTGTTGTTAGCTTTTTTATATTTGGCTTCATGGTATAGCTTGACAGCTGCTTTGGTATCTAAATAGGCTGTTTAGCACTTTTTGAAAATATACAAGGTTATCTATTGCCTCAGGTTAGTAGTAAACTGAATCCCTTCCATTTTCTAGTATGGAGAGCTCTCTAAAAGACCTTTTTCAGCCCTTCTTTTTAATCTGATGTAATTATCTTTTTGTTGTTGTATTTTTATTTTTTGCAAAATTTTTAAAATTTAATGGTATATATTGACAAGTGAAGTTGGAGGGATTGATTCCCCCTTTTCCTTTTGTAACAGAATTTTGGTCATAAGGTAAAATCTGTATTTTATATTTTAGAAGAGGAAGCCATATATAGCCTCACCTCACTTAACCTAATATGACCTATTTGTGGGAAAAAAAGCAAATTAATTTAACTTACCTGAAGGATGACAGTAACACCAGAGAAATTAGCCCAAAATCTGAATATTAATATTATTAAATAAAGTCTGCAAATTATGTTGGGCTGATCTGAATAGCTTGGGGCACAATATATCTTTGTTCTATAAGTTGACCCAAATGTGAAGAATTTATTATAGCTTGTATTCCTTTGGAGGTCACTACTAGGCCTTTTATTATTTAAATGGGATGGAAAAATCAAGAGACTGTTTTAGATTGTATTCTGAACCTCTATATTTGTTTGTAAAATATCAAAGATTTTATATCAATTTTAATTTAGGACTGTAAAGCAACTAACCTTATTGAAAATTGAAAGAATTTTAAGTAATCTTTTAAAATATCTCTATTATTGTAAATTTTAGGAAGTATGATTTTTTTAAGCACACTGTTTTTATCTTTAGGCTAGAAACAGACTTTTAACTTAATCACCTTAAGGAAATAAATGTAAATCATATTTTAGTGTCAACTGTAAACACCACTCTATTTTCTGGGTTTTTGTTAAGCTCTATTTTTGGGGGAATGGCCCTTTGTATCTCTCTAGAGGTGGGCAACCCAGCACCTTTGCAGCTGTTTTTCCTGGAGGCCATCTATACTTGCATTTGAAAAGCCCTTTAAAATATTTTCTTTTTAATTTTAACCCATTATTTTTTAAATAATTTTAAATTTTTTATCAAAGAAAGAATAACCAATTGAGTAATATAAGAGTCTGGTGTGGTTTAAATAATGGTTTGAGTGGATGGAACTATAACTTGTATTTAGGCTCTGCCTCTGGTTGTCACTTTTATTTTATGGCCTTAGGACTGGGTGAGCTGTTAGCAGCAGCTTAATTGCCTTAGTACCTGGAATGGGTTTTTTTGGGCCCACATACCCTTCCTAAGCTTTAAGGGGACAATAATTCTATAGCCATGGTCTCTGTGCACAGAGGCACGGAAGCCACTGTGTGTAGCAGCTGGCCCTCTGGCTCTGACCACTGGATGTTTTGTCTTTGTTGAGACTGGCACTATCTTGAGCCTAACAAAGTTTTTATGTCAGCAACGTGCATAGCCAATGCCAAGGCCACTGTGAGCCATAGTCATGAGCTTCCTACTTAGCACCAGGTGCATAGGACTGTAGTTGGTATTATGTGTCAACCTCTGCAGCTGAACTGGGTGCATGAATGTGCAGGCAGCTGGAGATTCCCAACTGGGTCAGCCTAGGACCAGAGCATGGGGCTCTCCCTGAACCCAGTTTGTGCCTCTCCCCCTGGCAGCACTGTGCCTCTTGGAACCAACTGCTTACAATATAAAAGAACTCTTATTTTCTAATTGAGCAAAGCTAGAGGGCTTAAACTCTATTTGTTGTATTTCTGTTCTACCCTCTTTGTCCCATTTGGGACTTGATTTTAAAACAGTATTTTATGCAGTCTTTTATGGTGATCTTAGTATAAGTACAGGAACCAAGAAAACAACATATACATTCTGTCTCATTTTTAACTCAATCTAACTGTTTTATTTTTAAAACCTTTTTTATATTCATGTATCTCTCTGGCCCTTGTAAACCTGTTTTTGGCCATAATGAACCTGTTTTTGGTCCTAAAGAGCCTCTATCCCCAAGTTTTATACCTAATGTGCCAGTATCAATGTATGCCTGTGCTGAATATCGGCTCTGACCAATTTATTTTTTCCCTTATGTGTGCTCTTTGAAAGTATTTTTGCTGCCCACACTTATTTCGTACTGGGGATTCCTGTTCAGGCATCAAATGTAGGGATCTGTTGGTCTCTCTGTGTGATCTGTTACACCAAAAAAAAAAAAAAATAGTAGCAGGAATGAGGAAAAGATAGAGGAGACAAAAGCTGGGTTAAGTAGTAGGTTTGTCTGCCTGGTTGGTGAGATGACCCCCAGAACAGTAAGGGCCTATATTTATATATTTACAAAGTTGTAAGACACAAGGTTGCCTAGCGACTAACAGCCCACAAGGTCCAGGCAGGATGTTTTTCTCAAGACTGAGGTACCTTGACTGCTTTAGACAATGAGGCCTCATCCTGCCCTCCCACATATGATTAATTTTTAGTTTTAGCAACTCCCAACACTTTCTTATAATCCCAGCACTCAGGAGGCTGAGGGAGGAGGATTGCCATGAGTTTGTGGTTAAACTGGGCTACACAGTGAGCTCAAGATCAACCTGAACTACATAGTGAGACCCTGAATCAAAAAAGGTTTTGTTTTGTTTTTTTCATTTTCAAAGATCCACCTTCCTTAAGTTTAAGTTTGCAATTTTTTTCTAGTACTGGGAATTGAACCCAATGCTTTCACACTGAGCCACATCCCTAGCCCATTTTATTTTTTGAGACAGGGTCTCTTTAAATTGCTAAACTGCCCAGAATGGGCTCAAATTTAATCCTTCTGCTTCAGATCCCAGAGTGCCAGAAATAGAGGTGTGCACCACCATGCCTGACTCCAAACTTACAATGTTTTTTAATTAAAATGCCACCCAGGTCGAGTAGCATATACCTGTAATCTCAGCACGTGCAAGATTGAGGCAAGAGTGTCAAATGCTAAGCCACCTGGGATTACATACTGAATTCCAAAGCATACTGTTTCAAAACCCAAAAGAAAAGTTCAAATACTAAATCAGATATCCATATTGACCTAAGTCACATATGTGTTCTACAGAAAATGTTAGCTATACATGTGTAAGACACTTTGCTAGGCAATATTTTACAAATACAATGAAGTGTCCTGCAAGGAGCCTACTGATTCCTAAATAATATCACCATGTAAAAGAGGAATTGTGATGGTGTGATAAGCTCTGCGTGGGCTCCAAGAAGAACATGAATAAGAAGACAAGTAGGGAGGATGGAAAGTGTCACAGGAGGGAAGTTGAACAAATGCACCCATTTTCTATTTGTTATGGTTTAGGACAGGATGTCCCCCCAACCCTCATGAGCTCATAGGTGGACTTCTGAGAGATGAATGGATCATGAGGCCTGATACTCATTAGTGGATTCATCCACTGATGAGTTTATAGCTAAGTGTGCTGTTGGGAGCTGAAGCCTGGTGGGAAGGGGTGGGTCATGGGGGCGTGGCCTGCAAGGGTGCATCTCCCTCCTCCTCCTTGATCCCTGTGTGCTTCCTGCTGCCATGCCATAGACTGTATCTCCTCTGCCACGCTGCCCTACCTCGAAGCCAACCAACTATGGACTGAAACCTTCATAAACTATGAGCCTAAGTTAACCTCTCCCCTAACTTGCCAGTAGCAGGTATCGTGTGTCAGCAACTAGAAAGTATCGAAGACACAGAAGGGCATATCACCTGCAAGCATAGTAGTCCTTACGGGAAAAGACAGCATGGTAGGCTACCCATCCATAGTTTTGCTTTCGATGTTTCAGTTACCCTCAGTCAACCACAGTCCAAAAATATTAAATGGAAAATCACAGCAGTAAACAATTCATGAGCTTTAAATTGTACATCATTCTGAGCAGTGAGATGGACTCCCATACTATCCGCTCCATCCCATCTGGGACATGGGTCATCCATTCAGCTTCCATGCTGTACATCTGGCTCAGCCACTCTGTTCTCAGACTGGCTGCTGAGGTACCAGATTTGTAGTGCTAGGAATTGGCCTAGTACTATCACAGTGCCTACCTCATTCACTTTGTAGGCACTGCACCATGTCACACTGTCACAAGACAAAGAAGGGTGAGTCCAATGAGATATGTTGAGCGACGAGGCACATTTATAACAGTATATTAAGATTATTATGTATATTACTATAATTATTAACAGCTCATTGTTCCTAATCTGTAAATTCAACTTAATCACAGATTGTGTGTATAGGAAGGAGCAGTACACATAGGGCTCAGTATTAAACTATCATGCATGCACTGAGATTCCTCAAGTGTATCCCCTCCAATAAAAGGGGCGCTACTGTGCTTGCTACCAACATGAAGAAATGAACACCAACTGGTCTTTCACTGTTGCAGTCATCTCCTGGGAAATGGTACAAAGTTTAGAGTTGACTGGCTTGAGTTAGGGCTCCAGTTTTTGGACAAATCTAGGTGAAAATTGTCCTAGTTACTTTTCTCTCATTGCTGAGACAAAATACCCAACACCCAAAGTTAAAAGGGAAGAAGTTTATTTAGGCTCATAGTGTGTAGAGGTTTCAGTCCATAATAGACTGGCTCCAAGGCAGGGTGGCACATGGTAAAGGAGAAATAGTTCATGGCAGTGGAACACAGCAAAGGGAGCGAGAGCAAGAACACGAATCTTTTGTATCCAGTCTATCAGGATACTGGGAGATTAGGGCAGGGCAGTACCAATTCAGTCAGTGGACTGATCCAGCAGTAAACCACCCTTAATTTCAGCACTGCATACTCAACATTTAACCACTTCCAAAAGTCCTAAGGCTGCATGACGATTTGGTACACATCTAGAAACAAACCATAAAAGGAGTTAAGAATTGACTCTGTAGTCTTGATTCATTTACTTTAGTCACTGGCCAGGTGCATAATTCAGTCAAGATGTAAGAGGCAGGAGTTCCTGGGAGGATCCCAAGTTTGAACCTAGCCTGGAAAACATAGGCAATTTAGCAGGAACCCTGCCTCAAAAAAATTAATTTTAAAAGGCTGGGGCTCAGTATGAAGGCCATGGAGAGAAAGGACTCTCCCAAGTACTGAAGAGGGAGAGAAGGAGCGAGGCGGGAGGGAAGGAGAGAGGGAGGGAGGGAGGGAGGGAGGGAGGGGGAGAGAGAGAGAGAGAATTTGCAAGTTTTCTATTAATGGAAGCCATTGCACCAAAACCCAAAGGCCACAAGATGGCAGTCGGCACAAGAAAAATCAGTGACTTGCCACATTCTTGAAACCCTTTGAGGCTAAACAAAAAAAGCCAATTCTCCAATGACTTCGTTACAAATCTAACTTAAAAAAAATTAAAAGAAAAATTCAAAACTAAATACAACTTAGGTAGGCATCATAATTTGTCCTGAACATATTCAGAACTGAAATTTTTGATGCACTAATTACTAATTTCAAACCCATAGTCTGAAAATACGTCATATATATATATATATATATATATATATATATATATTCCCATCTATAAATTTCATCTTATTACCATTATGTTTTTATTCACTTGTTTTATTTGTATACTATTCCCTCTATCAATGGTACACAATTTCTGTAATGCAACAAAAAATCACCTTTTCTTTGGTTACTATAAACCTTTCTTTCCAGAGTATTTGTTCTTTCACACTGTTGGGTTAATGAGCAGTTTTCAAAAGGACTTATTTTATTCTGAGGTCCAAATTTTAGTATCCACATCTGAAGTGGGATTTGGTATTTAAGATGATATGTAACATATTCATAAAAATATTTCACCAGCTGATCAGCTGCATCAAGTGCAAACAGCACACAGAGCATACAGCCCTAAATGAGAAGACCCAGATCAAGAAAGGTGGCCTGCCCTGCAGGGCAGAAGGTCAGATCGAAAGTGAATAATTTTCTACCCTACTCCTAGAACTAACTTGATACAGGAGTAATGAAGCCTCACAAGTACCATGTTTCCCCCAAAATAAGACCTACCCAGAAAACAAGTTCTAAAACAGTCCTAGAAGTATCCCCTCAAAATGAGCCTGGTTGCACCTTTTGGAGCAAAAAGTAATGGATTTTGCTTGTTTTCCATGTAGGTCTTATTTTCAGGGAGATAGGGGACATTCAGTCAGGACAGCATCCTTCTCAAATGACACACTGCCTGCCAAAACACTACCAGCTGGACCAAAGGACCCCAAAATCTACCTCAGACTGATCCCCTTAAATCAAAGTAAACCTCATGGCACAGTAGTTTCATTTAGAAGTAATATAATTAGTCAAGGATCCTTGAATTTGTTTTTAAATTTTATTTATTTATTTATTTATTTATTTGTGTGTGTATGTGGCCAGCTCAGCCCACCAGGGGGCGGGGCTGGCTGGCATGTGGTGCTGGGGGATTGAACCATGGTCCCTGTGCTTTGCTAAGCTTGTTCTAAGTAGGTGCTTTAGACCACTGAGCCATCTCACCAGCCCCTTGAATTTGGTTTTGAACTTACCAAATCTTTACGTGTGTGTGTGTGTGTGTGTTACTGAAACTGAATATAGAGCCTTCACACTGAACTATATCCTCAACCTGTTTTATTTTTTTTATCTTGAGACAGGGTCTTCCTAAATCACTAGGTTGCCCAAGTTGACTTGAACTTGTGATCCCCCTGCCTCAGCCTCTGAGAGCACTGGAATTAGAGGTGTGTACCACCACACCCAGGTCCAAATCCCTATGTTTAATTCTTCTCTATTGTTACCTGTTTTATGATAAATTATTTGTTATCAAGGAAGGGCAAAAATAATACAGGTCAACTCAGAATCAATCACAACAGTAGCAAAAGGTTTACCCTAAGAAAAGATTAACGCAAATGCCAAAAATATTTTAGCCATCCTTCTCTCTTATGCTTAAGATCCAACCACATTACATATATGTATGTGTGCATATAAACATAGACATACACATATATGGCATTAAGTATCATTATACAATCAGCAGAGAAAATATGTAAGAAATGTGGCAAAAGAGCAGGATTCTTGACCTAGTTTGGGCTTAACCCACTTAGACAGTTACAGGATGGGCTTTGGGGAGTGCCTTTTCCTCTCTAACCCTCAGGCTCCTCATCTACAAAATGTAGGTGACTGTGATATTGACCTCAATGAGCTACTGTAAGAGAGAATAAAGGATGTCATTAGCACAGTACCTGCCAGAGAATTCAACATGTTGGCCTTAGAGAAAAAGTCTTATTTGATGCTGATTACATTATATAACTGATTTTTTCCAAGCCTGTGTCACATTTCATTAACATACGAGTTGCCACATGGCTCTGTAAGGTGAACAATCTCAAAGTCTTCCCAGATATTTTCATGCTCAAGTATACAGTGTTATTAAATTTTAGCTTGATAGCACTCAGGAAGCTGAGGCAGGAGAATCACAGCATATTGGAGGCCAGCCTAGGATATGTAAGTGAGTTCAAGGCCAGCCTGGGCTACAGTGAGATCCTGTCTCAAAAACAACAAAAATAAATAAAGAGGGGGGGGAGGACAGAAAGAGATGAGAGCAGAGAGAATTCGGGCACCCAAGGGAATACAGAAAGACTCGCAGCATCTTGAGGACACACTAATGTGCACAGCATGCTAAGAGCAACTTCGTTCTCCTTGGTTTTGTTTTTCTGTTTGTTTTTCTTTCTCCTTGTGATGTGGGCATTGATCCAGGGCCTCCTAGGCAAGTGCTTTCCCACTGAATTGCACCCTTAGACTCCCTGCTTTTTAAAATTTTGAGCCAGGGTCTCACTGAGCTGCCCAGGTTGGCCTCGAATCAAAAATCTTCCTGCCTCAGCCATCAAACTAGCTAGGATGACAGGCATGCACCACCATCCTCCAATTTAATGAACCAACCTCTTCTAAAGAAACCAATGATAAACCAGCTCAGGAGGCAGATAGGCGAATCCCAAGTTTGAGCCACTCCTGGAAAATTTAGCAACACCATCTCAACATTAAAAATAAAAGAGATGGGAATGTAGTTCAGTGTGAAGGCCCTGGATTCAATCCCCAGTCCTGGGGAAAAAGGAATAGTCAGGCATGGTGCCTCAAGCCTTTCAGCTCAAATACTTGACAGTCTGAGCCAGAAACTCCCAACTTGGAGCCCAGCCTGAGCAACTGAGGGACTTAGCAAGATCTTGTCTCCAATTTAAAAAAAGAAAAAGGCACTATGCTAAAGATATAGCTTATTGCAAAAGTGCAGGGTTCCTTCAGAGGATCCAAAAACAGTCTTATGCAGGGCTGCCAGGCTGACATCAGAGGGGGCGGGGCGAGGCAGATGCTAGCACATTCGGAAGCAGGCCCCATAGCAATGGTAAGATGCATGCACCACGCCCTTGTGCTTGGCCTCACTCCAGAGCCCGGCCACTGAGGGAGCAGGGAGCCCAGCAAAGTGCAGCCTCCTGGGGCACCAAATTTGAAAAATCCTATCCGTCTCCAGAAAGGCTTTGTGGAAGCGCGCTCTCACACTCTATCTTCCTTGTCCAGTGCCAGTGCTTCTTCTGCTTGGATATCCCCATGAAGCCTGTCATCCTCCCTTAGAAGCACAGTGCGTGAGCCATGCCCAGCGTGAAGAAGTAAAATTAATCCCTTCTGCCACCTCCGATTGCTTTGTGGGCTCGGTCCCACAACCGTACAGTCCTTAGGATGGAACTGTTAGGGGCAACTGCAAACTGCTGTCCCAAGGAATGTAGCCCAAGAGCCTCCGGGGAAGAAGTCATTTAGTCAGTTTCCCAGTGGAGTCACCCTGGGGGAGTGAGAAGGAAGGGTGATGCATCACAGGGGCAGAGTACAGGCCTGCAAAGAAGACAAAGCTAGAGACAAGTACAGAGGTTACTGGCCAAGGAGGAAGGAAGCAAGAAGCGAAGCACAAGGGCCACTAGAGATAGAACAGCTGCAAAAGGGTGCCCAGGCCAAAGAAAGCTAGCATTAAGGGTTCCTGCGAGGAAGGGATTTCAGCTTCTCATTTCAAATTCCAGAATCTAGGGCCAGGGAGATAGCTCAGTGGCATAAGCGCCTACCTGGCAAGTGTAAGGTCCCAAGTTCTATCCCCTGTACCACAAAACAAAACAAATTCCAGAATCTGATCTAGTTGCAACCTTGCCACCAAAGAAATGTAAGTACAGAGAGTTACTGAAGAAGTCCAAGCAAGAACAAATAGCTGCGATAGTTAGATGTCATGCATCTAACTCTTAAGCAGAGGTTCTTGCTCTTAGAGAAGCTGAGCCTGGTGGCATGCCACAACAGAGAAGAGGAGCACATTGGTATCAAGAATGACTCAGAAAGCTGTAAATGCTTCATCTGATTAGGATAAAATTGCAAAAAGAAAAAACAAAGAAGCTTCCATTGAAGCACTATGTATCCATGCCTTTCTGCCAAAGAAGGGAAATGATATCTTCCTCGGGTGCACAGGAAATTAGCTTTACCCCCAAACTAATACATTTGGAGCATTTATTTTTTTGAGAGACATAAGCAGAGTTATTTGCAATCCAACTTCAGAAAAAGGTAAAAGAGAAAAGCCGTAGGTTCAATGCCCAGCACCACCAAAAGGAAAAAAAGGGCAAGGATGTAGCTCAGTGATAGAACATTTTGTGAGGTCTGGGTTCAATCACCAGTACCACAAGACAAAGCAGAGGACCTGCTGGGCTTGAGCTGGGCGGTAGGGCACTTGCCTAGCAGGGGTAAGCCCGAATTCCATCCCCAGCACTCCCAACAGAAGAATCACAACAGAAAAACAGAAATTTACTGCAGGAGAGTTACACCACAGTATATTATGCCGTTAGACCTGGAGCATAAAAAATAAAATTGATTCAGAATTTCTAAACAAGAATGGAAACTAACAATGGTTATTATATTGCATATTGCTATCTTCAAAGTACTTCCTCAGATTACCAGGCATACACATGCAAAATTGATCAAACAATATAAGCATTAACTGTTCCTTTCAGTGAACTAATAGAAATTAGTACAATACTCTCAGCTATCGTATATATTTTTTCCTTCTTTTCTCCCCCTCCCGCAGTTGTTCTTTCCTTTTGAGATTGTTCTCCCTTGCACTATATCTATTGTACGTTTTGGATCTTATTTACTCTTTCAGTTGCTTACACTAGGGAGTCAATACGATGTTTACACATGTGGGTCTGATTTATTTCACATATGAGTATGGTCTCAAGTCACATCCAATTACCAATAATAGCCTCGAGTTTGTCTTTCTTTATAGCTGAGTAATATTCCATTGTATAAAAACATCACATCTTTTTTTATCCATTCCTCAGTTGATGGGCATTTGGGTTGTTTCCAGGATTTAGCTACGACAAATTGTGCTGCTATAAACATGGGTGCACATATATCACTGTGGTATGGCGGTTTCATTTCTGCTGAGAAAACACCCAGAAGGGGAATAGCTGGGTAGAATAGGACCTCTAATCCTCGGTTAAGAGTCTCCACACTGCTTCCCATAGTGGTTGTACCAGCCACTCCCTCCAACAGTGGAGAAGGGTTCCTTTTTGCCCACAGCCTCTCAGCATTCATTGGTAGATTTCTTTTTTTTTTTTTTAACCAGGGATTGAACTCAGGCTCTTGTGCTTGCCAAGGAAGCGCTTATTCTACTGAGCCATCTTCCCGGCCCAGGTTGATTTCTTGGTAGCTATTCTTTTCAGGGTGAGAATCTTGGTGTTGTTTTAATTTGCATTTCTCAAATGACCAACAATGTTGAACACTTTTCACATATTTATTCACCATTTGTATTTCTTCACCTCAGAAGTGTACATTTATCTCAGATGTTCATTTTTTGATCGGGTTTTTGAAGTCTGGGGGCTTATACTGACTTTTGTTTACAGACACAAAAATAAAAGTAGGATAGATGGGGTTTGCCCTGTCTTACATTGAACATTAAAGCAGAAGGTGGTGGTATCATTTTGTGAAATTTCACTCAGAGACTACTGATCTTGTTTCATTAATATACTTTCAGCAAATAAAACTGTTTTGGTGTCTAGTCATCCAGCATTTTAATGTAAATCTATGATTAAATAGCCTACACCTAATTCTAGCTTACATTTGTCAACGTTTTATGTCAGTAAGGTTTTTTTCTCCAATTTGCATACTTGATGGCATATGCATCAGTACTGATTGACTAATTATGGGGACAATGGGGTGTTAATTCAAAATTTAGCTTCTCCTTTGGAAAAAGTGATTGCATTCTGAAGCCTGCGGTGATATGAAATACAATCAAAAATCAAATACATCTAAAACAGACCAACTTTTCATCAAATCAATATCCTTTTAAAAGCAAGTTCACTTAATGCTTTAGGACAGACACTTTGGGGTTTTGGTTTTTGAGACAAGTTCTCACTCTATAGTTCAGGCTGGCCTCAAATCTTATCAATCCTCTTGCCTCTGCCTCCCAAGTGCTGGGATAACCAGTGTCTTCATTGTATTTTCAGACCTAAAGCTTCCCACAATCTTTAATAGATGCCATATCCTATGTTGTATCCCTCCACCCCAATATTTCATCTACCCTCTACAACAAAAGCTGAGAAATAAAGAAGTAAAATACAATCATGTAAGGTGAATGAAATTTTAGACAATAAATGGGCATCATTCAGGTTTAAAAAACATCATCCAAGTGGGCATGGTAGCACACATCCATTATTCCAGTACTCTGGGAGGTAGAAGCAGAAGGATGGCAAGTTGGAGCCTAGTATGAGCAACTTAGCAAGACTGACTCAAAAAGAGGAGAAAAAAAAAAGACTGGGATGTAGATCAGGGTGAAAGTCCTGGGTTCAACCCCCAGCTCTGCAACAAAAGAAAAAAGGGGGAAAAAAAGTTCTTCAAATGCCCTGGCAGGAAGCACTGTACACTGACAGTTACAATATAAGTGAAAAAGGAATGTGTCCAACTGGGTAAAAAGGTATTCTGCCCCTAGTTCCTCTAGTAGACAGAGGCAAGCTGATAGGCTGACGATGAATATAGCGTTTAGCATATTTATTACTGAATAACAATGCCCCCCTAACCCCTGCCCCAGTCATGGTCTCATTGAGCTTCTCTGATCATCCTAAAAGCTGAATACATTTTCCTCTCCCAGGAGGATGAGAAGCAATACTAACGCTGATACATCAGCTCGGCCTTCATCGGGCATCACTTGTGACTGGGTGGAGGCTGCTTCGCAACACTGGAGGTGTCCTAGGGATCCGCAAGGCCATTTTTCCTCAAGGTGTCTGGGGTACTCATGGAGTTAAAATGTCGCTGCCCGTCTAAGTACAACATAGACTCTGGAACAAAAGAAAGATAACCCTGGAGAAATTTGCAGCATTTTGAAAAATTACATAAAGTTGACTACTTGGGGACAGCAATGAATATGTGAAACTAGTAACAGGGATGCACTGTTGAGCCTCGGGTATGCAGGATTCCCAGGGCAGCAGGCCACACCTCTTTGCCCCTGTCCTCTGGCTTGACTGGTCCTGAACCAGGGCCAATGCCCCTGGCAGCAACCCTGCAGACAAGTCAGGTGGGCAGACAGTAACAGCAGGCCAAAGCCCGGCGACATCTTTGGCTTTCAGAGCTGCAGAACCTCAAGAGCAAATTCTCCTAGACACATGTTCTCAGGCCAACAGGCACAGATTAAGCTTCCTATAGCAATTTAGATGGCGTTCTCTGGAGAGCAGCTGCCTGGCACATGCAAGGCCCTGGGTCTGATCCCCAATACAGTACTTCCCCCCACCAAAAAAGGAAAACATTTCATTAGAATGTCTTCCTTTCATCAGGGAAACCCAGTTATGGCCACTTACCTCCATATGTTCTGGGAAAAACCAAGGGCACGTCTTTTTCCGACATGAATGTAAAATGAAAGACATTGGTGGTTGTGTGCTCTTTACTTTGGAGAGAAGCCACTTCGCTGTGCACTCTGACTTGAATGTAATTGTTGTGAGTAAAGCACACCTAAGATTACAGACATAGTTAGCAGCCACATTTGGGAGGGGAAAGAGGCAATCAGAGAGAAACAGTAGCTTCAGAATGGAAAGCTGAAAATAAATAAATAAATAAATAAATAAATAAATAAATAAAAAGGGGCCGGGGAGATGGCTCAGTGGAATAAGCACTTCCCTGGCAAGAGCAAGGATCTGAGTTCAATTCCCAGTTCCGCCAAAAAAAAAAAACAAAGCAGAATGGAAAGCTGCCTTCTTGGTGCAAATTACCAAACTAAACAGGTTTTCATGTCTTATCACACACCTACCTGAGAGGACAGAAAGAGCAATGAACCAACATCAACAGGTTTCTGAAACATGATATCATCCACAGCTACCACAAATGGTCGGGAACCACTATTGAACAAAGGCAGAATTTGGAGTAAAGTTCAAAATTTAGATTACTGTGAATTTTCCCCTAACATTCAACTGACTCAAAATAGAAATGAACAAATAATAAACTTAGAGAAGAGAGAAATGATCAGACCAGTGATAAATGGGTAAAGATGCTACACGTGACCACAGAGGGCCAAAATCACTATCTCTTTTCCTTTTCACATATTATCTTTACATTATCTCGGTAATTTTCTCATCTAAAATGAATGTCAGACTCAGCTGGTATCAATATAGTATTCATGGGCTGAGGTGATAGCTCAGCGACGTAAGCACCTGCATACAAGCACCTTGCAAGTACAAGGACCCAAGTTTGATCCCCAGTACCAAAAAAAAAAAAATTCATTTCAATTATAGTCCATATAGTCCTGGGGATGTAGCTCCAGGGATATGGTACTTGCCTAGCATGCCCAAGCCCATGGGTTTAGTCACTAGCACTGCAAAAATAAAATACATAAATACATAACATATGGTATTCCCAAACACAGCCAGATGGGTCCAAAATAAGTTACTTTCAGTGAAGTGGTACAAGTTTCCTCTCAGAAGTTCAGACTGCCTTAAATTTAACTCACCCAAAGCTACAAGCAGTAGCCCATGCAAGTTCATATGCTTTCCTCATCAGGAAACCACCGAAGATCCGATTGAAAATGTTCCGCTCCTAGAGGATATAAATCAGTATTAATAAATATGTGAAGAGGGCTGGTGAGATGGCTCAGTGGTCTAAAGCACCTACTTAGAACAAGCTTAGCAAAGCACAGGGACCGCGGTTCAATCCCCCAGCACCACATGCCAGCCAGCCCCGCCCCCTGGTGGGCTGAGCTGGCCACACACACACACACACACAAATAAATAAATAAATTTTTAAAAAATTTAAAATAAATAAATAAATATGTGAAGAGCCACCTTCATATACAGAACAAGGAATTAACAGCACCACAGAAAAGAGGACAGTTTAAATGGGTGTCAAATGTTAGACCAATACCATGAAGGCAGGTCGGCCTATTCAGGTGGTTTCTCACTCAGTCTCAGTACCTGAGGGTGGCAAATTTCCAAGCTCTTCAGCTTCGTACCCTCCATCCACACTGCACCAGGTGGCAATACTCGACTCTGAAAACTTATAGTCCTGTACAAATGAAGATTGATTATGCCTAATAGCAGGTTTTCACCATGGGAAAAAATAAATTTTCCAACAACTCTCAATATATTCAGGCAAGTGTAGCTTTGAAAAAAGCCAAGGCTTCAGTGCAAAACTCTCAGCATCCTAACTTACTTTGGGTCCAGTGTGCTAAGAAACATCTCATGTATGGTGGTCCTCTCCTGGGCACTGGGAGCCACTTTCAGTAAGGAGGCGGAGCTGAGTGCGATCCTCCTCCCCTTGTTCACTGGAATGTAGGAGGAGAAAGAGCCATGAGTAGGAGGCCACACTACAGCATAGAGGGACCTACCCTGGGGGGCCCTGGAGCCTATAAAATTATATTCATACCCAAGAGAGGGCTACAGACTACACAGGCCACAGAAGATTTCTGATTAGGGGTTTAGGGCATGGTTCAGTGGAAGGGCCTGCCTAGGATATGCAAGGCCCTGGGTTCCATCCCTAGCATCACCACCCTGAAATTTCCCATGAGCTGTTGCTCTCAGCTGGAAATGTTAAGGGTTCAGTGCAAGACCATCCCATACAGACATTTCCCAGTTCAGTACAAATGAGAAAACAAATGACTTATTGAATTTTGTCAATAAAACAAAAAGTTTGTCAAGGAACTTGCTCAATCTGTGAATTCCAAGGAGAAAAAAATACGGTATTTTTACTTTCAGTAAATTATCAGCATGAATAAAACATTTGACTGGTCTGAAGAGTCCGTACATAAGCTTAAATAATCTCTTCTGCAGTATAATTAATGTACTTTTAGATTTTCTTTTATTATAAACAAATTAATATACATTCTCCTTGTCTAAAAAGTTCTTCCTCCTCTGGAGTTTCAGGGATGAGTTGATTTACAAATGCTGGCCTGGAAAAAAAAAGAATTCAGCTTAAGATATAATGAGCCATTATGTAATAAAAATTGAAGATCAATAATCACTAGTTTTAAAGTACTGTGTCACATTTGCAGTATATAATGTTTGCATTCCTTATGTGGAGTAGGCCCACGTCCATAACACATCTCTATTCTTTTTCATCCCCTATCCCTAACCTCCTTCCCCCTCCCTCCATCTCTTGATCCCCTTCCTTTGTGAGACAGATCTCCTTACTTCCTGTTATCCATCTTTTATTTCACTACTTATCATTTGGATTTCTCATATAAAAGCAACCATGTGACCTATAAGCTTGTGTGTCTGATTGACTTCACATAATATAATGGTCTCAAGGTGCATCCATTCTCCTACAAATGATTTAAGTTTATCTTTATAGAAGAGTAGCACTTCATCTAATAAAATATTTTTTAATTTTAAAAAGCATAAATTACAAAAAAATAATATTGTTGTGATAGTTATAAAACTACACATATTTCCTAAGAAGAAGGAAATACCATTGGGTCAGTTTAATCTAGCATCTTTATTTTGTAAACAATACAACTGTCTTCTTCAGCACCTGAATGTAAAACAAATAAAAATTAAAAATTAAATACTGCATCATTTGGGGTAATTCTTACTAACTACCTTCCATATAAACACTGGAACAACTAAGGAAAACTTCTGGCGATAAACTTATCTTTATAGTGGAAAGTTCACATTATAAAAATTTTTAAAAGTAAAAAAGACACCGGTGCTTACCAAAAGGCCTAACCTGATTCTAATCACAAGGAAACAAATACTGTATAGATTGTAGAACATTCCACAAGACAACTGGCTAGGACTCTTCAAAAATGTCAATGCCAAAGCCAGGCATCATGGCACTATGCCTGTAATACCAGCGTTAGGGAGGCTGAGGCAGGTAATTACCTCAAATTTGAGGCCAGCCTGGAATGTGTAGGGAGTTCAAGGCCAGCCAGAACTACACAGTGAGACCTTTTCTCAAAAAAAAAAAAAAAATCCGCTAGCAGTGAGGAAAAAAAATTCCTTAAAAGAGAAAATGGCAAAGGGAGGCTTCTAAAAGAATATAAGCAAATACAATACAAGATTTTTGACTGGATGCTGAATCAGGGAAAAAAGCTATAAAGGGTATTTTAAGAACAACTGGTGAAATTCAAATATGGCTCACATACTAGGTAATATAACTGATAATATCATTGCTAAGCTTCTTGGATGTAGTAAAGGCGTCTAGGTTATGTAGAACTATCTTGTTCTTAGAAGATACATGTTGAACTACTAATGGGTGAAGCAGCCTCAACTTAACAAATGATTTGAGAAAAAATGTGTATATCTGTATATTAATAAAAGACAACACCTGCCAAGTACAAAGTTAATGGGTGAATTCAGGTGAATGAACATGATGAGTTCGTTACACTATTCTTCCTACTTTTCTGTAAGCATTATAAACTAAGGGAAAAGAAAACACTTCACAGAGACAGAATCCAAAAGTCTGGCCAGGCATGGTCAACCACACCTATAGGGAGAAGAACTGTGTCAATTCAAAGCCAGCCTAAACTACACAGGAAAATCCTGTCTCAAAAACCCAAAACAATAAATTAATAAATAAAATATCTTTTAAAAAAAGAATCTGAAGGTCTGACTAAAGAATAGTGCGAGGAAACTGGGCATGATGGTATGTGCCCATAATCCCAGCACTCTGTAGGCTGAGGCAGGAGGATTGCTGTAAGTTTGAGGCCAGCCTAGGCTATTTAGTGAGTTCAAGGCAAGCCTGAACCTCATAGGGAGACCTTGTCTCAAAACGACAACAAAAAAGAATAGTGGAAAAAGAACTGAGATGGTAGCAGATCACAGAAAACAATTCTCATCACTAACTTCTAAATCAAGTTCCTAACACTAATGAGATTTCCAATAGGCTGCTAGACTGTCCTGCGCTAAAAGCAAGCAGTAACAGTCCCTCCTCTGCAGTGCACTGTTCTCAGTTGGGATGCCTGGGGCATAACTATTACTGGGAACCATGAATTCAACTTCAGAGGAAATACATAGTCAATAAGGTAAAGTCCATTTGATCAAATTTGGCTTGGAAATGACCACATGAACTCATAAGGCTTCTGTTTAACATACATCCTAGCTATGTACACTGAGAAGGCTTAGTGAAAAGGACAAAATAATAGCATTATACAGTTCTAGTACTCAGATTCTAACCTCTATATAGCAGTTGCCACTAAAAGATCCTTGGAGAACTGGGTCATTCTAGGCTTAGGCAGGAAACATGTACAATAAGTCTAAGGCATCCTGTCCTATCAGAGAGCAGAAGGTTATCAGAGATTAAGGGGACAGGTTCAAAGGGCACAGGAGTCCCCACAGACTAAAGGTAGCTCACCCTAAGAATCAAGAACCATGACTATAACTTACTGAAATAAACCATGGACTCATAAACATCTTTTTTAAAAAGTGGAAGAAAGGTGGGAATACCATGTTACTGACTAATAAACCAACTCCTTATTCTGAAAATGTATAGGGGGCCTGTCCCTTAGCTCAGTTCTTTAAATGGCTGCTTCAACAAAGCAGTCAGGCTCAGGGTGCTGTGGTTCGATCCCCACAACTCAAGCCAGCCAAACCTGCCTTGAAGGCATTTGGAACCTGCCCCCCCCCAAAAAAAAGGAAAATGTATAAAGGGCAAAGACAGCGCACTGATCCTGACTTTCCTTTATAAACTAAATAGCCCTAATTGCAAAGGGAAAGCTCACATCTCCACAATGTCAGTGAACAAGTATAAGAGAAATGACAGAATAATTATTTTATGCACACTAATGAAAACAACTAGAGCAATGATCACCCATGGACATCGAAAGCACTGGAACGAGACTGACAGGGAACTGGCTGTTCACAGGCTAACAAAGTACATCAAAAGAGCAAACAGTGAACTGCACAATAGAGTGATCAAGTTGCCACTACTCTTTTGTTTATTTCTTATTTTTTTTTGAGACAGGGTCTCACTATGTAGCTCCTACTGGCCTTGAACTCATTATGTAACCCAAGCTGGCCTCGAACTTGCAGCAATCCTCCTGCCTCAGCCTCCCTCCCATGTGCAAGTATGACAGGCATGTGCCACCACACCTGGAACCAACAAAGCAGTTAGTAACAAAAAATGATTTAAGACAGGTGATTTTGTGTGTGTGTGTGTGTGTGTGTGGAATCAGGGATTGAACTCAGGCTCTTATACTTCCCAGGCAAGTGCTTACTCTACTGAGCTACCATCTCCCCAGTCCCAAAATGATTTAAGAGACATAAAATCAAATATAATGTGGACTTTATTTGAATCCAGATTTGAATAAGTCATTAAAAATATATTTGGAAAAAATGAATATGAACTGAATATTAGAATACATTTAGGGCTTACTATTCCATTTATTTTCGATGATAATGAAGCCTTGAATTTTGTCTTTTTCTGTGCCAGGGATCAAACCCAAAGTCTCATTTATGCTCTAGCACTGAGTTAGGTCTGGCCCAGTCGTATAATCCTTTAAGAAATATCATCTTTAGGGGGCTGGAGAGATGGCTCAGTGGTCTAAAGCACCTACTTGGAACAAGCTTGGCAAAGTACAGGGATGACGGTTCGATTTCCCAGCAGCACATGCCAGCCAGCTGCGCCCCCTGGTGGGCTGAGCTGGCCACACACACACACACACACACACACACAATAAATAAATGTTAAAAAAAATTTAAAAAAAAGAAATATCATCTTTAGCATCACACTACCTGACTTTATGATATACTACTACTGAGCCCCAGTAAGGAAAACAGCAAACACAGGGACCAATGGAAGAGAACACTCTGTTCTATTCAGGAGTAACTCAGGAGTAAAAAATGCATGTGGGGGAATTAGATATCCACACGCAGAAGCAGCAAACTAGAACTCTATCTCTAACCACTTAAGAAAATAAACTCAGAATCGGTTACATATTGTTTCTGGCTTTTGTTTTGCTTTAATTTTTGAGACAGGGTGATCTCATCACGTAGCCCAGGCATGCTGGCCTTAAACTTGAGGTAATCCTCCAGCCTTAGCTTCTTGAGTGCTGGAATTACAGGTATATCACCACCATGCCTGGCATTATGTTTTTTTCTTTTTTAACTCGGGGCCTTTAAACTGAACTACATCCCTAGCCCTTTCTAATTTATTTGAGGGCAGGGTTTCACTAAGTTGCTAAATTTCTGGACTTGAACACACAACCCAACTGCCTTAGTCTCCCAGAGAGCTGAGATCACAGGTGTGTACCACCACTCCCTGCTGAGCAAGGATTTTATGGAAAATACCCCTCAAGAGGACAGGAAACAAAGCAAAAACAGACAAACAAGACTACACCAAACTAAAACCTTCTGCCCAGCAAAGGAAATAATCAACAGAATGCAGAGACAACCTACAGAGTGCAAAGAAAGATTTGCAAATTATATACCTGACAAGGGGGTTAATATCCAGAATATACACAAGGAACTAAAATAATAATAATAATAATAATAATAATAATAATAATAGGGGTGGAGAGGTACACATCTGTAATTCTTGTTACTCAGGAAGATAAAGAAGGAGAATGCCAAGTTCGAGATCAGCCTGGGAAACTTAGTGAGCCTTTGTCTCAAAATAAAAAGGGCTGAGGATGTAGCTCAGTGGTATAGTGCCTATCTTTTCTTTATTTATTTGATATAGGGTCTCACTAGCAGCTTGGACTCATAGTGATCCTTCTGTATCAGCCTCCCCAGTTTTGGGATTATAGGTGTGTGCCACCATATCCAATTTCGGTGGAAGGCACTTAGACCACTTAGCTTATGTCCCCAGCCCCAAGTGCTTGCCTATCATACATAAATTCAACCCCTAGGCAAAAACAACACAAAGACTTAACAAAATGATAAACCCATTTTAAAATGGGCAAATGTTCTGAATAGACACTTCTCAAAAGAAGAAATCCCAAAGCTGGGCATGGTGATATACACACACGTATAACCCCAGTACTTGGGAAGCCGAGGCAAGAGACTTACTTGGAGTTTTAAGTCCAGCCTGTGGTACCCATTGAGTTCAGAGACAGCCTGAACTATGTAGCATCAAAGAAATGCAAATCTAAACTACAAGAAGGTACATGCCTATAATGTGAGATATTTAGAAGGCCAAACATCCTGGGCAATGTAGCAGGACCTGTCTCAAAAAATAAAAGCATTATGAAAGTGGCTCAGTGGCAGAGCAACTGCCTAGCCTAGCAGGCCTGAGGCACTAGGTTCAATACGCACTACAAAAAAAAGGGTGAGCTGGGGAAATAGCTCAGTGGTCTAAGCACCTACATGACAAGCACAAGGTCCTGAGTTTGATCCCTGGTACTGCATGCCATGCCAGCCACAAAAATAGGGCGTGATGGTGCACACCTTTAATCCCAGCGCTGGGGAGGCTGAGACAAGAGGATCACTATGAGTTTGAGCTACACAACAAAACCCTGTACCATATAAATAAATAAAAAAAGAAACAAACAGTAAAATGCTGGCAAGGATATGAAGACAAAGGAACACATATACACTACTGTTGGAAAATGTAAATTCAGCCATTGTAGAAACCATAATATATTTAAAGAAACAGATCTACCATAGGACCCATATAGCTCACTTCCAATATACATCCAAAGGAAATAGAGCCGGTGTACCAGAGATAATCTGCATACCCATGTTTATTGCTGCACTATTCACAATAGCAATGACACAGTTAACCTAGATGCCCACCACCAGAAGAATGCATAAAGAAAATAGGTATAAACACAAAGAGCATGATTCAGCCATAAAGAATAAAATCCTGTCATTTGCAAGAAAATGGACGAAGCCAGAGGACATTATGTTAAGGTAAATGAGCAAGACATAGAAAGATGAAAAGCTTAAGAAAAAAGTCGACCTGGATGTAAAACAGTGGTCATAAGAAGTTGGAAAGGTTGGGTGGGAAAAGTGTGGGTGGATTATGCATGTATAAAAATACCACACTGAACCCCATTAATGTGTACAATTAGTTGGTGTTAATTAATATATACCAATACCCTCACCTGAAAAAGATGGCTACACTGAAGTATTTAGAGGCGAAATGGCATTATATCTGAGATATGCTTTAAAACATTTTTTAATTAGTTCTTAAAAGAAAAAAAAACAGTTGAAGTAAATTTGGCAAAAATGTTACAGTGAAAGCTATTAAGTCCAGGAGATGGATATACAGGAATTCATTATAGTCTTCTCTTTGGTTTCAAGTTTATCTGAAATTTTTCAAAATAAATTATGAAAAAACAGTAATTACCCTTTATTGTCAGAATCACGAGCCACCATTACAAAAGTCGCATCCAGAACAGGACAAAATTCATCACCATGCAACTAAAGAACAAAGAAAAGACAATGCAGATATAAGAAGAGCATTTACTGGGAAGATTCAGCACCTCTGACGGCAGGTGCGCACACAGAGGGGTCCAGAACAGGGAGAGGAGGAGCACATACTGAGCACCACCTGCTGAGCATGCAGTCTGAGCAGGGCAGCAAGGCGCTCTGAGAATGAGGACAACTCAAAACCCAAATGTGTGCACACACGTCACACAGGGACCTTCTGTGTCACGACTCCTGAAACCTGCCCACATCACAGAGAGCCTAGGCTTTCTTCAGGATTGCCCTTCCTCCTGGTTGCACATTTACCCAGGTGACTGCCCACCACAAGTGGACACGTATCTTCAGGGAACTGTAGTGGCCAGCTACCAGCACATTTATGTCTCCTTAGCCAGGTCCATGGGAGCTCCCAGGACTCCAAAACAGGGAAGATCAGTGATGGTCCTGTGGATCCTATTCAGCGTTTCTATCACACAGCCCTTTGAGGTTTTAAAGTGTTTCTTTCTCCCTCACAAGCCTGTACTTCCTGCTGAGCATGGAGACACATGCCTGTAATTGCAGTGTTCTGGAGGTTGATGAGGTTGATGAGGTAGAAGGGTCATGGCGAGTTCCAGGTGGCCTGGTCACTACTGCCTACAGAGGCCCCTACTGCCTGTGCCTTTGTAGTGGGAACACTCTTACCAATCGCATCATGCTCTACCCTAGACAAGCATTCCTTTCCTCCTCCCTCCCCCCAACTCTTCCTCTTTTTTTGATTCCAGGCACAGGCCACCACGCATAGCAGTTCCTCCTTTCTGCCAAGACCTGGGCCAACCCCATTAACACAGCACACAAAGCCCCCAAGATTACTCTCCAGTGTGTACCAATGCTGTCCCCCTACCTGTACCTCTTCCTTGCGCTGCAGCTAAGAACCAAGAGGTGGGGGGGGGGGCACAGTAGGCTCAGCTCCCCACAGCCACACCTTGGTGGGACACCTTCCTCATTGGCCAAGGGCTTCTAGCCATCCTGCTCCTGTCCCATCCTGGTCCCGGGGACCAAGTTCATCAGAGTGCAGAAAGTCCTCCCTTCTTGTGCTCCTCACTTGAAGCTGGTCCATGGAGATGCCATCCCAAGGGGAAACATTTGCAAATGTGTAGAGATGGTTTAGGGGGGCAGGTAACTAGGGAGCTGAACACCTCACAATGCAAGGGACAGGTCTGCAGAGGAAACCGGTTTCTTGCACAGGGCTGGGGATATAGCTCAGTGCTTGCCTAACATGTAACGCCCTGGGTTCATTCCTCAGTACCAAAAAAAAAAAAGAAATTCCCTGAGTGAGGAGCCATGATACACACCTCTGATTCCAGCACTCTGGGAGGCTGAGGCAGGAAGACTACAAAGTTAAGCCCAGCCTGGGCAACTTAGTGAGAGCCTCTCTATATATTAAAAAATTAAAAAGAGCTAGGGATGTAGCTCAGTATGAAGGCCCTGGGTTCAATCCCCTCTACTGAAAAAATAAATTCCTGTACAAAATACCAACAGTGTCCCTGAGAAATGCCACATAAATGTATCAAAATCATTTATGTAGCTTTCACCCAGCTGTACAGTGAGCTCCACATGGACAAAGACCATCTTTCCTCGCATCTGTATACCGAGGACTCAGCACAGAGACTGGCAGATAACCACTAATCACTGTCTACCGAGAACTGAACAGGGCAGGTCATCACGGAGCACTACTAGAAGGTAAATGCTAAAAGAAAGGAACTGTGTTTGCTTACTTCTGTCTGTTAAGTGCAGACAGGTGTGCAATGAACAACTGCTAAGTGAACGTTAAACAAATGAGGTCAGCAAGTGGGCAGGTCACACCCACGTCACACTGATGAACAGTGTACAGTCTAGTGCCAGAGCAAAAAAAATGTATTTGCACACAGCACTGTAGGACAAAGGTCAGACAGCAGCTCCTGAAGCAGCTCCAGGGAAGAAACAGGTGCCATCAGCTGGGAGGCCCGGGAAGGGATGAAGCATAAAGTGACCTGACAGCACAGAGACTGTGACTATGTGGAACCAGGGCACAGGGAACTTCAGGCAGAGCAAAAAGTGTACGCAGCGCGACTCATTCACTCCCAATTTCAATTATGCTTTGTTACAACAAGCACTCAGGAGGGCTGACACTGAGGGTGTGGAGATGTGTAACTCCCCTGAGGAAATGGTGGAGTGTGCAGGGCTGAGCGGAGTGCACGGGAAGTCCGAGGAAGGGACTAGAAAGGCAGGCTGGATCTGGTTTATCAAGCACCTTGGACACAACTAGTCAGAGAGGTTTAGATTTTAATCCATAGATAAGAGTCATTGGAGTTTTTCTTTTTTCTTTTTTTTCTCTTTGTAGTACTAGGGATTGAAGCCAGAGAGCACTGAGTTATATTTCTAGCCCTTTTCAATTTGTTTTTAATTGTAAGATAGAGCCTCTTACATAGTTGGCATCACTGATATGTGCCCTTGTGCCCCACTGCTTCTGAGAAGGGAGCAAGGGGATTCAAGATCCGCTTTGGTGGACTTATCTTGTAAAAATGGGTGAAATCCACAGAAAACAGAGGCAGGCAGATGGATGAACAGACATAAGGCACTCGTGCAGGAGGCTGTGTGGGCTTTAGTAAAATGTGAGGGCCAGAGCGCCACAGTGGAAAGGTGCTAAGTGGCTATCAGTGACAAACTGCTGTACAGCGAAGGCAATAATTAAAGCCATTACAATCATCTACCCGAGAGACAGCATGGCAGCAATTGGCATGTCATGACAAGCAGCCCGTATTCAGAAGACCAGAATGATGATTGGTCAAAAGGAAGGGGGTGGTGAATGAAGGTAGGAGACAGGAAAAGTAATGTTGCAGGACTGTCCTGCTACAAGGTTGTATATGATTATATTTTTGGACTTATGTGTAAATATAAGAATTATATAATTCTTTATGCCTATTTTTAAAATATATCTTAATTTTTAAAATGTTTTTTCATCATATTCTGTAGGGACTTAAAGTTCAACATATCAATACTTGATGAAAAATACCTGTTTTATGTTATGCCTAAGATGTTTGATATTCAGACAGATAGGTTAAGCTTAACAGCCTAGGTTGTACAGTAATAACAATAAGCTTCTCTTCTGGAGGCTTAACAACCTAAGATTGCAGACCAAAATTAGAGAAAAAGGAGGGCTGCAAGGAAAGCCAACATTTTGTCCCTAGCCTTCCAAGGTCAATTAAGACTCAGGACATATGAGATCTTGTACTGTAATGTCATGTAACTCAATAGTTTCCCAAATTTTCTCATCAAGGAGATTATGGAACCAAAGAGGAAAGTGATCAGTGATGTAGAGTGTGCCTAAAGAGACTCACATGGAGAGAAAACATTCTCTCAGGCTTTCACAGAGAGCACATTGGCCAAGCAATGGCCGTGACTCATCCACATGGCTGACACTGACAAAGGTTCTACAATATGAGGCACAGGATCTCAGGATAAATTCTGAAGGGATTTGACTGACCTTATCAGACCCAAAAGCTACAACTCTTGTTGCATAGGTCTTGCTTTTTCTTAGTCTTAACCACCCAGCAGAAAAGTATAAAAACGAAGTATAAGAAGTAGTCATGCTGTTATGTTGAGCTGTAGGGAACTCAGGTCAACAATTTCTGACATTGACAGTGAAGCGGAAGACCCAATACTATTATGGACTACTGGACTCTTTTAGAATGTTTTGCTGAGTTAACACACCTATAATATTCAAATGAGGGAACTAAACAAAAAAGGGTATACAGATGAATGTCCATTTTGTATCTGTGTATTCAAAACAGGATAGATATATAGTTACATTCTCTTAATGAATAGAGGGATTTGTTCTAATAGTGTTTGTAAATAGGATATCATGGCTGCATCTTGTACAGCAAATAACCAGTAGGAAGAGAGTATGCAATGTAATAATTATTGAGACTGTCCTACCAATTTGATTTGAAACTGTCTCATTGCTATTTGTTCTCCAATAAAATTATGGAAAAAAAATAAAGTAACACTTTAAAAAAAAAGATAAATAAAAAAAATTAAAGCCATTACAAGGGCCAGCCAAATATCGGATTAAAGCACCTGCAAGCAGGCACAGGTACGGGGTTTCTATCCCCGGGCCTGCAGTGCCAGCCCCGCCCCCACCCCCAGGGTGCACTGAGACAGCCATTGAGACTGGGGTGTGGTGGCGCACGCCTGTATTCCCAGCATTGGGGAGACTGTTCACAGGAGAATCACTGTGAGTCCAATCTAGTAGTGAGACCCTGAACACCCTAAAGACCCTTCCCTAAAATATAGGAAAAAAAATTAAAATAAAAAAAAATTTTTAAAAGGCCAAAACAAAGGGTTGGAGCAGGCCGGCAAAGGGCAAAGGGGAGACTCAGGCTCTGAGGCTTGCAGTCTGAAAGGCACTCAACTTGAGGCTGCAACAGCACAGCGAGGAGAGGATGGTGAGCAGGCAGAAAGGTGAGTTTAAAGCTCAAGCTCTGAATAAACATTTGGCACCGCCTCAAAGGTGTGGCTAATAAATTAACATTATTACTAAGAGTGGTCAGTGGTGGCAGGCACCATACCAAGAACTTCCTAGGAATGTGTCTGTCTTCATTTCCCCCTTCCCACCACCATCTAACATGATGATCTAGTTTCACCCTTCACTCAGGAAGCAGGCTCAGCAAAGGTATGTAGCTAACCCACAGTTATACGACTAATGTGGCAGAGCTGGAGTAGAAGCCCGTCTACCCAAACCAGAGGCAAAGGGCTAATCTCCCAGCTATCTCTCTGGAATAGGCAGCATCACTCCAGTCATGAGTTGTTACTCAACTGGCCAATGAGGAATACAAATCTTTTAAAAACTTTTTACTAGTCTGATACTGATTTTCACTGATTCTATCTCAATAATTCCTTTTTTTTAAACCTGTTTTTCCAAGATTTCAATTGTCAAGATTCCCTTGAAGACAGGTCCCCACCAGGCATGGCGGCACATGCCTATAATCCCAGTACTCAAGCTGAGGCTGGAAGAGAGAGAGAAACTGAGTCAGGAATGTGCTCTGTGTAGCAGTGAGTATGCTCAGAACTAACTAAGAATACTTTTTAAAACAAATTCCAATCAGAGAAGTTTCCCCAGCAACTTTACTATGTTTTATTTTAAAACAGAATTATGTCTACATCTTGTATAGCAAATAACCACTAGGAAGAATGCATGCAATGGGTTAATTATTGAAACTGTCCTACCAATTTGGTCTGAAACTGTCTCATTGCTATTTGTTTCTCAATAAAATTATGGAAAAAAATAAAAATAAATAAAATAAAAAATAGAATTACTAAAGACAAAATTTAAACAGTATTACTATCAGTTACCTCGACACAGGAGTTGAGAGATTCAACTACTCTGATATAGTATGGAATTAAAAGAATACTTTCACAAGTAACTTCACTGCATAGCAAGTTTCAAGCTTTTTATGAGGGCAGAAAATTTCCTTCGACCAAAATGTAAAATGTTGTCTAACTACACAGCAGAAAAATGCAACTGAATGATGGAATTATTGAATACCCTGGCATAACTGAATAAGCCATTCCTAAATAAGTCTTCCACATTGCATCTTGGAATACTTCGAATACTTAATTTCTTTCTTTTTTTGTGGTACTGGAGATTAAACTCAGGACCTTCCACTTGCCAGGCAAGGACTTATTCTACTGAGCTATCTCCCCAGCCCTGAATATTTAATTTCTTTTTTTTTTTTTTTGCAGAACCAGGGATTGAACTCAGGCCCTTGCACTTGCCAGGGAAGTGCTTATTCTATTGAGCCATCTTCCTGGCCCCTGAATATTTAATTTCTGTACTATTATCCTCTCTGTAGTACTTGTCAAATTTAGTCATTTGCTTATACAGCTATTCTCAGTTTTGCTCACTAGAGAGGCTGTTCTTAACTGCCATCCAAATGACTGTTAAGGGCTGTACTCTGCCACCTGCTAAGATATGTCAATGGAAATGGGACCTTTACAGTTCAGAGGAAGACATACTGAAGTAGGCTGAGCCCTTAATCTGGCAAGAATTAGGATCCTAACAGGAGACACAGACACACAAGAGGAAAAGGCCATGTGATGACAGGAACAGAGATGGAATCAAAGGTGCAGCTGCAAGCCATGGATTGCCAGCAAGCCATAAATAGCAAAGATGAGGCAAGAAGGCTTTTCCCCGCAAGCTTCAGAGGGAACATGGCACTGCTGACACCCTAACTTTGAACTTAATGTCACCAAACTGAGACAATAAATTTTTGTAATTTTTATACCACCAATAGAGAGTACCTTTTGGTAGTTCCTGGCCTAGCAACCCTAAGAAATTAACAGTGACCAATCCTATTCATGTGCTTATGGTTTAGCTCTGGGGCACAGTCCAAAAGCAGCAGATGCTGACCATGCTGCTAGGAGGCAGAGCCTGGTTGGAGGTGGGTCACTGAGGGCACAGACTGGAAGGCATAGCCCTGCCCTGGCCCCACCCTGGCCTCAGCTTGCTGGCAGCAGGACCTTAGCAGCTCTTCCCCACCCAGGCCCTTCTACATGATGTTTTGGCCTTGTAGCCTGCTGGCTACCCAGGGACCATAACTGTGAGCCTAAATCAAATGAATCTTTCCTACTTTCAGTTATGGGTGTTGAGTACTGTGTTTCAGCGACATTGTTAAGACAATGTCTCACAACTCAGACTTTGGTGAAATCCTGCTGGGGAAAACCAGAAATAAGCACCTTTAATGTGGAGTTGTGTATAATTAGAAAAGAATAAACGTTAAAAGATCAATGTCAAATACTGTGTCAGTCTTTGTCCAGGAGAAGGATGTTAGCCTACCTTGTCTGTAGGACCTGAACTCTCAAAGATTTATCTAGAAGTGGAGAGCTATGTACCTGTCTCTGAACAGATACACAAAGAAACTTTTCTCCCACTGAGATCAGCTGCTTGTATTTGAGCAGCGGACAATCTTCAGGTGCATATATACCTGGAACATCTGCATCTTCACTTCCATGGATGTCTTCCCAACCCAGCTGACATGGCCACTGAACTTAATGTCCTGTTCAGGGCTTAAGCTCCTCTTACACATATCTGCGAAAGAGAAAATCAGTCTGTGTCTAAAAAACTTTCTGCATTGTAAAGGGACAATATTATTCAAAAATTTGACAAATTCCACTACATTTCTATCTTGTCTTAAGAACTAAGATAACTTTTTTGACATACAAAAAAAATTTGCTATGTCTTTTCAAAAAATGTACAGAGTACAAAGAATATAAAAAATAAAACCAGAATCACGCAAAATTCCTTCCACATAATTATAACATCTAGATATAATGAATTCTAGATATTTTCATATATATATTTATGTTTATATATATTTCCCATAAAGGGGAATATTTCACCTAATCTGAATATCATATAATTACTAAAAATTGCAAGCATGCATAGAAATTGATATTGCTTACCAATCTTGTCCACCAGGGCTGTAACTATTGATAAAGGGGACATCTTAGTTGCATGATTTTTGGTGTGCATGTAGCAAATAAGAACTGTAGGAAGCCAAGATAATATGAAATAAGATAAAAAGCAAGATCATTTCTCATTTACAATTTTCTCTCTGAAATCCATAAAAAACATCTTGTCCTGAAGACCAATCAATCTCTGATAATCTACTAGTGATGTTATCCTAGAATCAAAGACTTTTATAAACTGAAGTACTGTAATCTAGAGATCCTACCACCTGACTACCCCTTTAATGCAAAACCCAAGCCCAGGTGCACCATGTGGCTTGTCACCACCTCACAGAGACGCAGGGCTTCCAACAGAGTAAGAACCCAGTGTGAGTCTGATAGTAACAAACACCCTCAGAAAAGAGTAAATTATAAGGCCTCAACTATCTTTTCTCCTGACCCTTTCCTAATGAGGAAGCAGTTCTTTCACTCCATTACCTCTCCTTCCCAACACCATCCTCAGCTGGGGGTCCTCTGTATACCTCCCCCATCTTAACAAGCATTTATATGTGCCAACACGGTTCTATGCACATCAACTCATTCAAACTTCACATTTCTTCCACCAAAATCCACTCAAATGTGTATCACCCAACCGCAAGACATACTATAAGTTCAATAAATACTTGTTTATATATATGGATGGAAAGACAGCAAATCTTTCCATCTGTGTATCTGCTAAAGGACACAGTAAAAGCAAAAGGCAAGAAAGTCCATTTAAAAACTGTTCTAAAATGTTGGAGAGGCTGTGGGGAAAAAGGAACCCTTCTCCACTGCTGGTGGGAGTGTAGACTGGTGCAACCATTATGGAAATCAGTATGGAGACTCC
>NW_004524617.1:13911464-13920230 GCF_000260255.1 Octodon degus | reverse complement strand
TATTTGTTGAAACTGTACTTTCGATTTGATTTGAAACTGTCTCATTGCTATATGTTTATCAATAAAACTTTGAAAAGAAAAAAAACTATACAAACTTGCAGCTTAAAATTAAAGGAAAAAAAATAAAAAAATAAAAACTGTTCTAAACTGAGTGTGGTGGCACACACCTGTAACCAACCTAGTACTCTAGGGCTGGGGGCTAGGGCTGAGGTAGAACTATGAGTTCAAGCCCAACCTGAACAAATGAGCTTTAGTGAGACCCTGTCTCAACATAAAAGATAAAAAGGCATAGGGTTGTTACTCAGTGTGAAGATCCCAGGTTCAGTCCCCAGTACCAAAAACATAGAAATAAAAATAAAAAATAAAGTTTTTCTTTTGCCTAGAAAAGAAATCATATGAGTCTGACTTATAGCAATAGTAGTGGAAATGAAACTTCAAGAATTAAGAAGGTTGAGGAGATAGCTCAGTGGACTAAGCACCTGCCTGACAAGCACAAGGACCAGGGTTCAATCCCCAGTACTTCAGGCCATGCCAGCCCCAGAACCCGGGGCACCAGGCGCCGTGCCAGCCACTGAAACCAGACACGATGGCAAACATCTGTAATCCCAGCATTGGGGTGGCTCAGACAGGGGGACCACTATGAGTTCAAGCTGCATAGCAAGACCCTGTACCAAATAAATAAATAAATAATCAAGAACTAAGAAGACAGATTCATCAAGATTTGAATAAACCTGTATTTCTCACTTAGGTTAGTGAAAAGCAGAAATCAGAAAGAATACAAAAACCTATTCCCAGTGTACTGAATTTTTTGCAGTTGGTGCTAAGAACCAAAGTCAGCCCTTGTGCATGATAGGCAAATACTCTACCCTTGAGGAACACCCCCAGCCCAACATGCTAATTGGAGAAGGGTAATAGTGCATCCAAGTGAAGATATCTAATAGGCAGGAGGACAAGCCAGGCATGGTAGTGCACACCTGTAATCCCCAGCACATGGGAGGCTGAGGCAGAAGGATCATGGTAAATTTTGAGGCCAGCATAGTAAGTTCAAGGCCAGCCTGAAATAAATACTGTACATGATGAGATGCTATCTTAAAAAAAAAAAGCAACAGGTAGGAGGACACACTGATTGTAACTTGGAAAAGCAGGCCAGAAAATACAGCTTCAAAAGTGAAAGAGAACATACTATAAAGGTTTATAGAATGGCAACAATCCAGGAAAAAAAAAATGATTCCTTATGCTTCAGGCAGAAACAAAAAGTATTCAGCATACTGATAGCAGCCGAAGTTGCTGATTTAGCAAGTGTCTTGCAGACCTGGAACACAATCAAGAAAACAGCTAACAGGGACTGGCCATTCAAAAGAGACAGTGAGGAAAGGAGGGTAATGGTAGAAGAGCTCATGCACCCAAGGACACCGAAGTAAACCAGAGTCAAGTAGACAAACACAGATGTGTGTGTGTGTGTAACTTGTTATAGCCAGGAATTTCTAACTAGGTTTATCTAATCTGGAGAAAAAGGTAGCTGGCGTCAGCCTAACCACAGGCTCATGTCTGTATCACAGAAGCTATCAGTGTCTTCAAACCCTTGCCCAGTGGGCCAGCCCCAAAGCCATGAGGTAGGATCAGGAAAAGTAGTCTGAAGGGGGGCAAGCAGGACATCTGTGCAACAGCCCGGCACACTGCAGCCTGAGCACAGCAAAGAGGGACTCCACACAGGGCCCAAGGGAGGAGCCGGGAGCAACTATGAGGGGCGAGCGCTCGGAGCAGCGGGAACCTCTCAGGGCAATAGATACAGCACCACGGAGCCAGCTGGAGAACAGAACTATAAATATTCAAATGAGAACCCTGCACCGTGAAGCTGGAATTGGAGCCACCAGTAGGAAGCCAAGGTTTCCAGACAGACATGGAATGAAGAAGCAGGCAGAAGTAAATGCGCACACAGGTACCTAAACACCCCAGCTCTTCCGCAGAACCTGCAGCAGCAGCGGCTCCACAGATCTGGGTTCGTAAACGTCACTTTACTGAAAAGAACCAGAGCTCCTTGGAGAGCTGGCTGAGTGGAGGACTAAGCCAGGGAAAGTACAAAAGGAGCCTCGAATAGGTCACTGTGCTACAAAGTGAAGAGGTGCTCAAAGAGTGAAAGAGATGTGTCGCAAAAACAGAAGCTAGCTTGAAGGAACTGAAGTACTGGAATGATATGAGCATCTAAACACATAATAATAACCCACTGAGGAAAACAGCAAGCGGTGGCTGAGTGTAGTGGTGCATATCTATCTCTAATTCCGGCCTGGGCTACACAGCGAGTTCAAGGCCAGCCTGGACTACTTAGCAAGACCCTGTCTCAAAAAACAAAGAATTGCTGAGTCTACAATGATTTAAAAATAATAAAGGAGCCAGGCATAGTGGCTCACACCTGTAATCCCAACATTTGGGGAGGCTGAGATAGGAGGATCACAAGTTTGAGCCCATGGATGCTGGCATTTAGGATTATTGCCTTTCTTCAGTATGATTTTCTGTATTGTTTGACTTGTAAACATTCACATTTATGATCTTTACGATCAAAAAGAAATATAAGTGTACTTTCATCTTTGAAAATTAAAAAATAATAAATATCTCCCCAATTGTGAAGCTACAAACTAACCTTCCCTAATGACTTGAGCCCCATTCATAGAGTGGTAGGGGATTCAGAATAATCTTATCCAAGCCTGCAGTAATAATTTTCTTGTTTTATAACTTAATAGGCCCTGCCACCCAAGGGCACAAAAAAATAGATACACTACAAAAATAAAAACAAGTTTGAGCCCCGCCTTGGTTACTTACTGATTTAATGAGATCCGGTCTGAAAAAAAGAGCTGGGGCTGTAGCTTAGTGTAAAGCACTGGGTTCAATCTCCACTACTGACAAAAGAAAGAAAGAAGGAAAGAAGAAAGGGAGGGAGGGAGGGAAGGATGGAAAGGAAAAAGAAAACACTAAGTTGAGGGGCAGGCTAAGCAGCTCAGTAGGTATACACCTGCCTAGCATGCATGAGGCTCTGGGTTCAGCCTACATCACAGCAAGTAATAATACCAATAAAAAATGAAGTGTGATGAGGAGTGGGGCATTTATAGTCTCAGAGTACCTCCCAACCATGCATTTAAATACTACAAAGACAGAAAGAATATGGAAACCTGGCACATATCACCTTCATCAAGTAACCAAAGTTTACATCCTTAGTAATGGGACAAAGAAAACTCATGCACCACTTGATGGGAGGCAGTGAGCACAGCACATCCCTTCAGTGATATCCTGCCCAAGATGGGGATTCGGAAGCTCAACAGGAGGTAGCAGCAGACAAATCCAAACAGAAGGACAATCCACCAAATAATTGGCCTGTGACCTTCGAAAATATGAAAATCATGAAAGTCAAGGAAAGAGTAGAGAACTATTCCTGACCCAACAGTTAAACGCAACATGAGATTCTGAATAGGATCTTTATATGATGAAGGACCACTGGCAAAAGTTGAAGGGGTGTGAGCATTACATGGGGTAACACATCAGTGTTGACCTCACCCTGAGGAGTGACACCTCCACTGTGGTTCTGTACAAGAATGCCCTTCTCTGAGGAAATATACATTAGAATACATGGGGGTATAGTGGCATCAAGTAACTTACTCTCACATGACAGGGAAAGCAATTCTTTATATTTGTAGCTTTTCCGTAAGTTTATGACTCTGAAAAAATTACCAGAGAGCTGAAAGTGTAGCTTAGTGGTAGAACACATGCTTAGCATGCATGAGGACCTAAGTTCAATCCTCAGTACCCAAAATAATATATATTTACAGAAATAAAATTAAGACAATTCAAAGGTAGTAGAAATCTTTCTTTTTTCTGTACTTTTAGGATACCCTTGTCTGTGTAGCTTAAAGAGTAAAATGGCCCTTTCCAGTCACAGGTCTCAATGTATAAGTAGAAGATATATTAGGAATACTACTAAAAATAATACTAGTACCTCCTAAACTGTCAAGATCCTCAAGAATCCTGCCAAACCTGTGAAATAGAGCAAACTATGAATTAAATGAAAATCATGAGAATATTTATTTAAAAATAAATGACTAATAAGCACTTCCCTAGCAAATGCAAGGGTCTGAGTTCAATCCCTGATTCCACCAAAAAATAAAAAATAAATGACTAAAATTTACTGTTTACATCTCATATCTTTCACATTTTAACATTTGTCTATTACTTTTAATATGCTATATAATTATTGATTTTCAATAAACTTAATGAGAAAAATAAATAATAAATGCACTTTGTGGTGAAAAAATAAATGTCCTAAAATTGATCATGGTGGTGGTTACATAACTGGATATACCAAAACCCACAGAATTGTATACTTTAAATAGGTGGCTTGTATGGATGACATCTCAAAGTGGTTTTTAAATTGAAAACAACACAAGTAAAAACAGTGCCACATTACCTTACGGTGTTTTGGACCGTCAAATATTTCTCACGTAATTCAGGCTCACTGCCCAAGGGCAAAAGAACTTCGATGTAACTGTCCTTCATTCTTCTAGGAGGCAAGCCTTCCTGGGACTTAGCCAAAAAAGTGTGAAGTAACTTCCTTTCCTCCATCGCTCTCACATGGTCTCTGAGAAGAAAAGAATCATAAACAAGAGCAGCGCTATCCCACAAGTCTAGTGATCCCCAGGCCACTCAGATATCGTCAGAGGAGGGAAGAAGGGGTCTGGATCGACTCCATCTTCTGTTCCTTCCCTCCCTTTGCAATCAGCACTTGGCAAAGCTGAACATTTCTGCTGACATTTCTTAGCCTTACAGATAGGAAAAATAGAAACAGTATAGATATTCCTGAATGAACCATATATTCACCTTGATCAAAGAATATTCAAAGAATTGGGTATATAAAAGTAAGTATAAAAAATACACAGAGATGGGGCTGGGGAGGCAGCTCAAGTAGTACAGCGCTGGTTTGCCACAGCTCAGTGTGGCAAAACAAAAATGAACAAAATATAGCCTAGCTCCTGAACTCCATATTCGCTTTTCTCACCCTGACAATCCTCAGATTCTCTGACAATTCCTAGCTTGCTTGTTCACCTCTATCCTCCTCCCCCTCTCTCCATTTCAGGAAAAAAAAGGAAACAAGAAAGGTGAAACATATCCTAAGAGGCACCACACACGCGCCGCTACACCCAGCTCCTACCCATCTTTCTAAGTCAAAAGCAGAATGAAAGGTAAAGAAGAGAATAATGAAAAAGGAGACAGAAAGGTGAGGAAAAGAAGGATGAAGAGAAAAGAGAAACAAAGGGTTAGAGAACTAAAATGGTGACAATACTGCTAAGATGGCTACACTTAAATTATGAAGTAATACTCCCAGAAATGTTTAAACTGCTAAAAAAAAAAAATACAGTAGATACAGCAAGAAGTTAAATGGCACCAGGTAAATCCAGAATGTGAAACACTGTCATGGGAGGAGAAAGTTGTCAATTGTTCCAGATTAGGGAAGATTAGGATCATAACCACCAGATGCATCTATAAACCTACACTGGATCCTGATATTCTTTAAAAAGCTATAAAAGACATTTTGGAAATAGTTGAGGAAATCTGAATATGAATTAATAATATATAATTTAGGGGATTAGTATCAATTTCATTACATAAAGAGAATGCCTTATTCATCAGATATATGAAGGCTGATTTTGTTATGTAAAAGAAAGTGTTTCTTGGCTGGGGAGATAGCTCAGTGGTCTAAGCACCTGCCTGTCAAGCTCAAGGACCCAGGTTCGATCCCCGGTACCGCATGCAGTGGTGGCTCCGCGCCCAGCCAGCCACTTAAACCTGGTGTGGTGGCGTACACCTATAATCCCAGTGCTGGGAAGGATCACTATGAGTCTGAGTTGCCTAGTGAGACCCTGTACTAAATACATAAAGATTAAAAGAAAAAGTATTTCTTCCTATGTAAACACCATATTGTTTCTCTGGTGTGAGAAACCAAAAGTATAAATAAGGACCAAATATATAATAGGTATTGTGAAATAAGAAGGAAATGTTCAAAGGGGGAGAGGAACAAGAGAGGGAAATGGGAAAGGAAAAAAAGGAACAGTAAAGAGAAAATAAGAAGGAAAACATGGAAACAAAGCTTTTGTAAATGGAGAGGGAAGGAAATAGGGGAAAAAACCCAAGTTACATCATGTACAGGTACAAATTCTCCATGATGAATGTGATCATTACCTATATCGAAAATGCACCAATAACATCTGATTTATAAATAAATAAAAGAGTCCATTTAAAAAGAGAAAAGAAAATGTTTCTTTCCTGGAGATGCATGCTGAAGTGTCAGGATGCCTATAATTTACCTAGAAACGGTTCCATGAATATGTGTATATTGGCAAATATGGCAAAACGTTAACAAGTATTGAATCCAGATAGTAGGTACCTAGGTATGCATTCCACTTTGCAGTAAAATGAAGTGTTTCATATAAAAGTTTAAAAACATGTCATTAGATAATTTGTATACCAACAATAGATCATTGTATGTACAGTAAGTACTTGTTCGTTGTTTTTATCTCACTTTAGCCTCAAAATGCTGTGTACCAAGAAGGATATGATTTTATTTTACAGCCAGGAAATGTTGAGCAAAACAGAAATATGGGACACCTGGGTAACTATCAACTGTAAGAGGTAATAAAGGACGCAAGTCGCATAAAATACAAAAAAAAAAAAAACAGAATTGGGTGAAATCCCAAACTGATTCTCCAAATTTCAGTTCACATGTAAAACTGGAAGAGGAGCACAGGCTACAAGCATGTCACAGGGCTTGTTGTAAGAGTCAGTGACATAACACAAATGACTTTGAAAACTGCAGAATATGCACAAATTACAGTATTTTCTGACAGCACTCTATCAAGTGATATATTAAAACACTGCTCTTTTCCCTCAAGTAAAAATAATCTCTTGACTGGTTCCCTAAACACAGTTGTCCATCCCCAGGAGCAGCCCATCACTGGCCCAACTACAGTCTCGGCTGACACATGGGGCTAGAAAATGAAGCCAGGGGTGCATACCTCCAGTTTGTGGACGCACCTACGATCTCCCGCAGCTTATCTCGAACTGCAACAAAAATAAAAGGTCACTCATGAAACAAACACAAGAAAACTGGGTTACTGCAGTGAGCTTAAGCTAAGAGTGTTCCATGCGCTGGAAGAGTTTAAGGGTCATGCATTCTCATCTGTAACAAACAGCTCAGGAAAGGGATCAGGCCTCTGCTTCCTGAAAACTTGAAACAGCTATGCAACCTCCTTTGTGCAAATGGAATACATTTCTATTAGCCATTGGAGTTTATATAAATAAGACAAAAAGCATAAGCTCAATTATCCACTCAGTAGGAGTGTTAGGAGTTGGTCTGTTTTTTCCTTCTTTTTTTCGCCCAGCACTGGGGATGGAATCCAGAACCTAGTCCTGGGGATTGAATCTAAGACCTTCACACTGACATACACCCCTAGCCCCTTTTTTTTTAATTTTGAAACAGGGTCTCACTAAATTGCCTAGACTGGCCCCAAACTTGCTATCCTCTTGTCTCAACCTCCCAAGGCACTGGGATTACTGGTGTGTACCACTGCATCTAGCTTTTTTATGTTTTTATTCTGAGATGTGGTTTTACTTTAAACCCAGGGTTGGGCTCTAATTAGCAATCCTCCTGCCTCCGCCTCCCAGAAGGCTGGAAATACAGATGTGTATCACCAACCAGCTCCTACCCATCTTTTTTTCTGTTTTTTTTTTTTTTTGAAACAGGGTCTCACTATGCAGTTTCGATTGACCTTGAGCTCATTTTGTAGCCAAGGCTGATCTGGCACTTGCAATAATCCTCCTGCCTCAGCCTCCCAAGTGCTGGGATCATAGGTGTGCATTACCATGCCCAGCTCCCATCTTTTTATAAGCAATAATAAATCAAATTACTTGGCTTAGGGAGTAATATTAGTACCCAAATCTGAGTCTAACCATAATTGATTTCTCCCGTTTCTCTACTACCCTAATTGTTAAAAGAGCTTAAGCTTTAAAAAAGCAAATAATTTAATAAACATAAGGCAAAGAATACAAATTTAGTTAATGCCCACTGTGCAAGAATGAATTAGCTTTAAACAGAATGTAAGCATTTAACAGAAAAGTTCATACTAATTACCACACACACCATGATTCACATGTATAGGTGAACATGCTATAAGGATAAAGGGAAAATCAATTAGATAATCAGCAGTAATGCAAGACTGAAAATAAATCTACACTATATTTCAGCCAGTGCGTCAACTTCACAGTTTTCCTAGCATTTCCAATATATATTCCAGTCATGGCAAAACAACTATAGCTACCCGTGGTCCTATAACAACTAATCAAAAAGATTAACAGGCACTTCTATGTAAAACACCTGATTTTCTACCAAACAACTGTGTATACATCACAAATATGATACACACTCTTAATTAGCTATATCATAAAGAATTGCAAAAAATAACCTTTAGTAAATTATTCTTATTTCTGCCTTTTTCCTATTGAATTCCTTAAATAAAAGATGGGTACAAAATACCACTAACTGTAATCCAACTGATGCTCACTGACACAAAATGAGAAGAGATGCTGATCTCTAGAGCCAAGAAGTAGAATTTTAAGGTTTTTTTTTTTTTTTCGGAGCCGGGGACTGAACTCAGGCCCTTGTGCTTGCCAGGGAAGCACTTATTCCACTGAGCCATCTCCCCAGCCCAGAATTTTAAATAAATAAAT
>NW_004524617.1:13902992-13911364 GCF_000260255.1 Octodon degus | reverse complement strand
ATATATATACACACACACACACACACACATATATTTGGACCCTTTAAAAAGCCATAATCTTAACTACAGTGAGTTAATTAATCAACTCCAATTAAGTATGGATTAACAAAACCATGGACAAGAGTACTTAGTTGGTACAACTGACAGGTTCAGCTCTTCATGCCACTTCCTTGCCTTCCAAACTTATACACAGAAGTACACATCACTTCACTCAAAGAGCTCAGTTCCCAAGGCTCAGAACAGCCCAGACTCTCAATGTGATTTCTCCCAAAGTTACACAGCTCTTAGGAAACAGGTAGGTAGGTCCTACACTCCTAAGGCAGCATTCTATGCACCTCCCAACTCAAAGGAAAGCAGGGGCTTGCACCACACAAGTGTGAAAGGCAAACATCCATACTTGCCTTCCTGGATGTGGAAGTGTCCCCATTTCTTGGGGTCCTGCGGTCCTTGAGTCAGTCCTCTGCCAGGAGCAAGCAGCCCCCTGCTGAAGGCACAGAGCCTGTAAAATAAGAGAGAACACACTTCAGGCAGACTCCTGGACATCCCACAGACCTAGGGCTCCTCCAGAGTACATGGATATACCATCCCCTTAATATATTGCTTTGTTTTGTTTTTTGGAAGCATTGGATACTAGGGACTGAACCCAGAGCCTTTGCACTGAGTTATATTGAAGCCTTTTTAATTTTTGAGACAGGATCTTGCTAAATTGACCCAACTGGGTTTGAGCTTGCAATCCTCCTGCCTCAGCATCCCAGGTGTCATTACAATGCCCAAGGGTACATTTCTTTTTTTGGTACCAGGGATCAAACTCAGGACCTTGCACTTGCCAGGCAGGTGCTTATGCCACTGAGCTATCTCCCCCACCCCTATACTCTCATACAGAAGTCTGTAGTCACTTCCCAAGTGTATATATATTTACACATAAAGCTATTCCAAAAATCATAAACATTCCTTGACGGCAAAGACCAATTAAATGATTATCTACAAAAATAAATAAAAGATATGAACCAGGTTTAATGGATTTAATCTTGTTCTTTCTGCTTTATTGGTTTCAGAAGACCAGAATTGATTTAGTAAATAACCTAGCAAATGAATTATGGACATTTAGTTCATTCTTTATTATCACACCCAATTCCTCAATAAACCAGATAACCCAATTAAAAATTAACTACCTCTGAACACTGAATTAGCCCCTTGCAGAGTCAAAAAAAAAGTCCTTCAGCAGACGTTCCCTACATACCTAATAGGTAAAATAAAAGCTATGCGCCCAAATGTGCCTAACCTATCCCCTCAGAGTAAGTTGCTTCAGCTGAACTTGGTCCACTACAGCTTAAGTGTTGACTCCTAAGTACACACTATCACATCAGGTGGAACACACATATATTAGGAATTACCAACCAGATCTGTGACAGCACAGTTAAAGGCAGCACCAACGTGCGCAGGAACTCCAAGCACGGTCCCTCATCAGAGCTCAAGTTGCTAGTAAATTCTCACTACATAATACAGGGCTAATGACTAATCACTAATCAATTGCCCAGCCTAGTGGTGCACACCTGTAATCTCAGCACTCAGGAAGCTGAGGCAGGAGGACTGCCATGAGTTCTAGGCCAGCCTACACAGGAAGTTCAACATCAGCCTGAACTAATACTGCAACACTGTCCCAAACAACAACAACAAAACCTCAAGATTAGAAAAAGCAAAAATATTCTGTAAAATCTATGGGTAGTTTTGACACTGTGCACTGTAAACAAATATTTTTAATTTTTATTTTAAAGAAAAAAATTCCAAAACAATGATAGGAGGGTAACAATAGTTAATAGATTGAATATTGTTATCTTTAAATTACTCAAGAGTATAAGATAATATCATTTAATTGTCCAAACAACATTAACATACTTTTCTTCTCAATGAACTAAGAGAAATTAGTAGTATAACTATTTTATATATATTCTGTTTGTTTTCATCTTCTCACACTAGGAAACAATGTTTACACATTTGTGTCTGATTTATTTCACTTATAAGTATGGTCTCAAGTTGCATCCATTTACCTATAAAAACCTCAAGTTCATCCTTCTTTATAGCCAAGTAATACTCCATTATATAGAAAGACCATATCATTTTTACCCATTCCTCAGCTGATGGGCATGTGAGTTGTTTCCAAGATTTAACTAAACATGGGTGCACATATATCACTGTGGTATATTTTTAATTCTTCTGGGAAAATATCCAGAAGGGAAATATCTGGGTGGAATAGGGCCTCTAATCTTAGTTTTTTGAAGAATCTCCAAACTAATGTCCACAGTGCTTACACCAGCCTGCACTGCCACCAACAGTGGAGAAGGGTTCCTTTTTCTCCACAGTCCCTCCAGCATTGTTATTGGTTGATTTCTTGATAATAGTCATTTTTCTTGGGGTGTGATGGAATCTCAGTGTTTTAATTTGTATCTCTTGAATAACCAGTGATGTTTAAGTTTTTCATATTTATTCACTGTTTATATTTATGAAAAGTGTGTATTTTATGTGTTTGGTACAGAGTCTCACTACGCAGCTTGGACTCGTAGTGACCCTTCTGTTTCAGTCTCCCCAGTGCTGGGATTATAGGCATGTGCCACCACACCCAGTCCCAGTGGTCAGCTCAGCATGCCTGGGGAGGGGGGGCAAGGGCCAGCACAGCATGTGGTGCCAGGGATCGAACCCTGGTCTCTGAAAAGTGTGTATTTAGCACAGACTGTCCTCAGACTCATGTCACTCCTCCTGCCTTTGCCTCCTCAGTACTGGAATTACAGGTATGTGCCACCACACCAGCACCTTCTGTACTCTCTGTGCTTCAAATCTCTTACTGAGAGGAGGTTCTATGTTCCTTCAGCCTTCACTCTGCAAATGAATATATGTGGTTTTGTTTGTTTGTTTTGTGAGACAGGGTCTCACTCTGTAATTCAAGCTGGCCTTGAACTTGCTGTGTAACTCTGGCCAGCCTGGAACCCACAGGAATTATCCTACCTCAGCCTCCCAAGTTATATATATAGTTTTAAAAGAAGGTGCTGGAAGAATCAATTAGATGATAGATAACACACTAGAATAAAGCTAACCTTTTTCTATTGCTACCATTCACTGAAAGAGCAAAACAAAAAAAATCATTCAAGTGAATAATTATCATAGACACAGGAAATGTGTACACTATAATAAACGATGAAGGCTGAGTATGGTGGTGCATGCCTATAATCCCAGCTCAGGAAACTGAGGCAGGAGGACTGCTTTGAGGTTATGGCCAGCCTAGGCTACTTAGTGAGTTCAAGACCAGCCTGTACTACACAATGAGACCTTGTCTCTAAGAAAATTAAAAAAGGAAGGAAGGAAGAGTGGGAGGCAGCAAGGGAGGGAAAGAAAGAAGGAAGAGCATGGGAGCACAAGAGCAGACTGATAGGTAAGGAGCTAGATTTGACCATTTCAGAATATGCTCATCTATAAAAATACTGCATTAAACAAATATACAAATTTTTTCATGTCAAGTGTACCTTAACAAAAATGATTTTTAAAAGAAATGGGGTATGATTTTGAATCGCTAAGCATTTTAAATACTTACCATGAACTAACCAGTTATGTAACTGATCTTACATATTTAAGTAAGTACACATAGACACAAGAATTTTGGTTTTGTTACCCTAATAAGCACCTTTTTCTAAAGAGTAATGAAACAGCCCTCCCACCTGTATGAGGCCACATGGTAAAGGTCCTGTTGGAGAAGCCACAAGTGCAAAACCCTGGAGCTACAAAGAAGCCTTTGACCTCACGTGTAAGGAAAATAACTGAAGCCCACTGTGGCCTGCCTTATGACTTTGAGCCTGTCTTCAAATACTGTAATTTTTTTAGGTACTATGGGGCATGTCCATCCCTTTCAAGTAATAATAGCCAGGATCAGTGGGAGAGATCCAGGCCTTGCAAGTGGAAGTTCTCGGGTCAGTCGCAGCCAGAACCACTATGGGTTGCACGGGCAGGATCAAGAGCAGCAGGATGTCTTCAGAAATTAGAGCAGGTGCGAGACCCAGGAACCCAGCCAAGCTGCAAAGCCCTTCAAAGGGCGGCTGAGGAGAGCCAGGCATGTGCTGGCCTCTAAAGCCCTCGGCTCTTAGCGGTGCCAGCTGTGGAGATCACACACGCTCCACGGCATTCTCCCTGCTCAAGGGGCCCGATTAAACCACCTCCCTGATGAGGGCCTGGCTATGCCTCAAATGCGAAGCTCCAATCAGCAACAGTGCTCTAGTCACAGGGTCCCCAAGCCCGACAGCCAACAGGCACTCGGTATTCTTTGGCCACGTTCCAATACATCTATGACACATTCCAAGTGTGTCAAGCACGAAACCCTGAAAAGGTTCTTCAGGGAAGGGCACCCGGCTGGGAGGAGGCTACCCTCACCCAAAGTTTCCAGCCACACCCCTGATGAGCAAAGAGAAAGGAATTTCGGGGAGCACCAACTTCCTCCCTTGAAAGTGCTGCTTTGCTTTTACTACCCAACTCCTTGCCGGATGTCGCGAAAATGGGGCGAGGTGTCCCCATCCTATGCCGAGGGACGGCTCCAGGCGCCCGTTCCCGCCCAGCCCAAGGCTCGAGACTTCCGCGGCACCGCCCGGGGCCGCTTCTCAGCTGCTAGGGCCCCCGGGGCTCCGTGCAGGGCGTGGGCGCCGCCTGACGCGCCTCCACGCGGCTACCTACCGCAGAGCTGCCCGCCTCATGATGCTCGGCGGGCCGGCAGGCGCCTGGAGAACACAGCCCCGCGTGGTCAGCCCGGGGAACCTGAAGTGACAGAAGGGCGCGAGCGCAGGCACTAGCGCGAAAAGACGCACTTGCCCACGTCTGCGCCTTGCCTCGCTGCCCCGCAGCCCCGGCCTGCCGCGCGGTGTGAGGGCGGGACCACGCCGCCGGGGGCGGGGCCACCTCGCCGTGCCCATTCCCACCAATCAGCTGCGCGGAGCGTGACCCTGGCCGCAGCCTCGCTCTCTGGGTCTCCGACTAGTTAAGTGTGCCGAGCTGCAGCCGCTGGGCTGGAAATCCCGGCTTGGCACACTGTGGCCCTGTCTTCTGTCCTTGTCTGTACCTTTTTTTTTTTTTTATTGGCGGAACCGGGCACTGAACTCAGGCCCTTGCACTTCACAGGCAAGCGCTTATTAAGTCTGTACTTTTTGCCATTGGCTGCATGTTGGAATCTCCAGGGCAGATTATCTTTAACTTGATCTTTTAAAAAAAACTTTATTTAGACTTTTTTACTATGTGAATGTATGGACATATACATATATATTTCAAATAAGATAACAGTGTATAGTTACATGTATATTTTGTTTTTGTGATTATTGTTTCTATGAAATCATAATATTTTATGTCTTAATATGTTTATTTAATTATGCTACATTTAGTATAATTAAAATTTGTGAACGTATTTCTGAAATAATACTGCCTGGGACCCACCCTAAGTAGGCTCGGATTTGGTCCCGCACACAGCCAGGGCTTTGGAATAGCTCAAAGGTCCAGGAGATGCTAGGATCAGCTAAAGCTGAGAACCACTGGCCTAAGGCGGAAAAACCGGTTCCTCTTTGAACCTCTTTCTGCCCCCTCACCTTTGACAAAGTTGCATGCCTGTGGCTGAGCCTGACGGTTCGAAGGCCAGAGTTTAAGATGATTATCAATAGGTAACAGCCTGCTCATTGCTATATGTTTATCAATAAAACTTTGAAAAGAAAAAAAAAAATAGGTAACAGCCTGATTTCCACTTCATTCAATTATTTTTCATTGACCTGTTTGCCTTGTGCCTGGCGTTGTTGTATATGGAGACAAAAAATGATTAATTCATTATTTTAAAAAGACAAATGTCACTGGCATCGGGGGATTTACATTCCAGGGAAGAGAAATCAGCAAACCAAACCCAGCAAAACATGTAAAAAGGAAACAAGCAAGGTAATAAAAGTATTTGCAAGTCTTGCCCTTTTTTGCCCTTTATTTTTATTGCTGTGTGTAGTGCATAATGAATACCTTCATTAAAGATACTTATTTCCTAGTAGGCAAAAGTCATTTTGCACTTAGTTTTGTTCCCCATCCCCTACAATCAGTAAAAATGTGTTTATGTGAACAGTGCTAGCTGGGTTTTTTTCCATAATTTTATTGAGAAATAAATGGCAATGAGACAGTTTCAACTCAAATTGGTAGGACAGTTCCAATAATTAACACATTGCATACTGCCTTCATAGTGGTTGTTTATTGTACAAGATGCAGACATGATATGCTATTTACAAACACTATTAGAACAAATTCCTCTATTCCTTGAATTAAGAGAATGTAGTCATATATCTATCCTAACCATTTTGAATACACAGATGCAAAATGGACATTCATCCATGTCCCCTTTTTTTGTTTAGTTCCATCATTTAAATATTATAGGTGTGTGAACTCAGCAAAATATTCCAAAATAGTCCAGTAGTCCACAATAGTAGTGGGTCTTCCACTTGATTGGCAATGTCAGAAGTTGTTGACCTATATCCCCTATAGCACAACATAACAGCATGGCTTTATTTCTTTTACTATACTTTTCCACTGGATGGTTAAGACCAAGGTAAAGAAAGACCTATGTAACAAGAATTGTAGCTTTTGGATCTCATAAGGTCAGTCAAATCCTTTCAGGATTTATCCTGAGATCCTGTACCTCAGATTGTAGAACCTTTATCAGTGTCAGCCATGTGGATGAGTCACGGCCATTGCTTGGCCAATGTGCTCTCTATGACAGCCTGAGAGAATGTTTTCTCTCCATGTGACTCTCCTTAGGCACACTCTACATCATCGATCACCATCCTCTTTGGCCCCATAATCTCCTTGATCAGAAAATTTGGGACACAACTGAGTTACATTTTGTTACAATACAAGTTCTCATATGTCCTGAGTTTTAATTGACCTCAGAAGGCTAGGGCCAAAATGTTGGCTTTCCTTGCAGCCCTCATTTTTCTCTAATTTTTGGCCTGCAAACTTAGGTTGTTAACCCTTCAGAAGAGAAACTTATTGTTATTACCATAAACCTAGGCTGTTAAGCTTAACCTCACTATCTGTCTGAATATCAAACATCTTAGGCATAACATGGAACAGGTATTTTTCATCAAGTATTGATATGTTGAACTTTAAGTCCTTACAGAATATGAAAAAAAGTTAAAATATATTTAAAAAATAGGAATCAAGAATTATTATATATGTTTACACATAAGTCCAGAAATCTAACCATATACAACCTTGTTGCAGGACAGTCACGCAACACTCCTTTTCCTGTCTCCTGCCTTCATTCACCACCCCCTTCCTTTTTAAACAATCATCTGCCCGAGAGACAGCACAGAAATTGCTAGCTGTTTTCAATCATTTCTGTGTTTCAAATGAAGTGTGGTCTTTGGCTCTCTTTCCCGTCTACCTGAGCATCCGTACTTTCTATCAGTCCTATCTAGAAGGGTCCCCTTTTGGCCTGAAGGGTTACACCTTCACTTTTGTTCATACATCCTGGAACTTTTTATTAATTGTTTTGTTGTGCTTAAGGTCTTACTATGTAGTCCAGGCTGGCCTTGAACTATGTACACCAGGCTGGCATCAAGTTCACAGAAATACGCCTGCTTCAGCTGCCTGAGTGATGGGATCTGTATACTCTCATCACACAGTATAATAAATATAGTATATTTTTCCATAATTTTATTGATAAATAGCAATGAGGCAGTTTCAAACAAAATTGGCAGGACAGTTTCAATAATTAACACATTGCATACATTCTTCCTAGTGGTTAATTGCTGTACAACATGCACACATGATATCCCATTTACAAAAACCAATAGAACAAATACCTTGATTCATTAAGAGAATGTAACTATATATCTATACTAACCACTTTGAATACACAGATACAAAATGGACATTCATCTGTATACTCTTTTTTTGTTAAGTTCCATCACTTAAATCTTATAGAGGTGTAAACTCAGCAAAATATTCTAAAAGAGTTCAGTAGTCCATAATAGTATTGGGACTTCCGCTTCACTGTCAATGTCAGAAATTGTTAACCTGAGTTCCCTACAGCTCAACGTAACAGCATGGCTTTACTTCTTATACTTCGTTTTTATACTTTTCTACTGGATGGTTAAGACCAAGGTAAAGCAGGAACTATGCAACAAGAGTTATAGCTTTTGGGTCTGATAAGGTCAGTGAAATCCTCTCAGGATTTACACTGAGATCCTGTACCTCACATTGTGGAACCTTTGTCAGTGTCAGCCATATGGATGAGTCACGGCCATTGCTTGGCCAATGTGCTCTCTGTGAAAGCCTGAGAGAATGTTTTCTCTCCATGTGACTCTCCTTAGGCACAC
>NW_004524617.1:13900603-13902692 GCF_000260255.1 Octodon degus | reverse complement strand
TCTGTCTGAATATCAAACATCTTAGGCATAACATGGAACAGGTATTTTTCATCAAGTATTGATATGTTGAACTTGAAGTCCCTATAGAATATGATGAAAAAACATTTAAAAATTAGAATATATTTTTAAAAATAGGCATAAAGAATTATATACTTCTTATGTTTACACGTAAGTCCAAAAATCTAACCATATACAACCTTGAAGCAGGACAGTCCCACAATATTCCTTTTACTATCTCTTGCCTTCAGGTGCCACCCTTCTTTATGAACAACCATCTACCCAAGAGACATCACTGCAGCAACTGGCATGTCATGACAAGCAGCGCTTATTCAGAAGACCAGAATGACAGGCACTCCAAGCATGAAACTACTATTACAGAGTACCATCTTCAGTGCAGTTGTTTAGTTCACTGGTATCAGGATATATAGTTAGACAAGGTGAGAATATCTCCAATTAACTATTAGATTAAAAAATCTTTTAGAGATTCTCAGGATCATTGCCTTGCCCATCTTCTATATATAAATGTATGGCTTGACATTGTCATGTTTCTTAGCTCTTCTCCTTTCCCTCTCTTGATTAGTTAGTCCTCAAGATCCTGCTTTCATTTTACTTGTATTATACCTCTCTCTTTGTATTTCTTCTTTTGAGTTCTTATACTAGGGAAACTATACAATATTTACACATGTGTGTCTGCTTTATTTCACTTATGAGTATATGTTCAAGTGGCATCCACTTCAATATAAAGGCTTCGAGTTTATCATTCTTTATAGCTAAGTAATACTCCATTGTGTAAAAATACCACATCTTTTTCAACCATTCCACAGGAGATGGACAAATAGCTTGTTTCCAAGATTTGGCTATCACAAATTGTGCTGCTAGAAGCATAGGCACACATATATTCCTATGATATGATGTTTTCATGGTTTAAATGGGATTTCCAGTCCAACTTTTCTAAGGAGGGTCCACACTGATTTCCATAACTGTTGCACCAGTATACATACCTACTAGCAGTGGAGAAGAGTTCCTTTTGCCCCAAACCCTCTGGAACATTTCTTGTTCGGTGATTTCTTTATGATAGCCATTCTTTCAGGGGTGGGATGATGTCTCAATGTTGTTTTAATTTGCATTTCGCAGATGGCTACTGATGTGGAGCATTTTTTCATATATTTATTTCCTTCTTTAATGTCATCCTCTGAGAAGCGTGGGTTCATCTTGGATGCCCATTTCTGGATTGGGTCTTGAAATTTTGGGGCCCTAGTGTTTTTTAGTTCTTTATAAATTCTAGAGAGCAGACCTTTTTCTAAGTACTTATTGTCATGACTTTTTCCAAATTTGGGGTTGCCTTTTCACTTTGTTGGTAATTTCTTTTGACATGAAAAAACTTCTCACTAAGACCAGATTCCAATTGTGAAGTCTTTCAACTGTATCCCATGCGATTTGATTTCTGTTCATGAAGTGTTTGCCTACCCGTATGTCTTCAAGAGTTCCTCCTATTTTCTCTTCCAGGAGATTTAGTGTCGCTGTTTTATTTTATTTTATTTTTTGCCATAATTTTATTGATAAACAAATAGCAATGAGACACTTTCAAATCAAATCGCTAGGACAGTTTCAATAATTAACACATTGCATACATTCTTCCTAGGGGTTAATTGCTGTACAAGATGCGGACTTGAGATCCTATTTACAAACACCATTAGAACAAATCACTCTATTCATTAAGAGAATGTAACACTATATTTATCCCAACCACTTTGAATACACAGATAAAAAATGGACATTCATCTGTATACCCTTTTTTTGTTAAGTTCCGTAATTTGAATATTATAGGTGTGTAAACTCAGCAAAATATTCTAAAAGAGTCCAGTAGAACATAACAGCATTGGGTCTTCTGTTTAACTGGCAATGTCAGAAATTGTTGACCTGAGTCCCCCACAGCTCAACATAACAGCATGGCTTTCCTTCCTATATTTCATCTTCATACTTTTCTACTGGATAGCTAAGACCAATGTAAAGCAGGACCTATGCAACAAGAGTTGTAGCTTTTGGGTCTAAGAAGGTCAGTGAAATCCCTCAGGATTTATCCTGAGAT
>NW_004524617.1:13895082-13896763 GCF_000260255.1 Octodon degus | reverse complement strand
TTTCTGTATTAATTCTAGTAGCTTCTTGGTGGAGTTTTTTGGGTCTCCCAAGTAAAGTATCATGTCATCTGCAAATAAAGATAATTTAACTTCTTTACCTATTCTCATTCCTTTTATATATTTCTCTTGTCTGCGGCTGTAGCTAATGATTCCCGAACTATACTGAATAGGAGTGGTGATAGAGGCCATTCTTGTCTTGTACCAGATCTAAGAGTAAAAGTTTTCAGTTTTTCCCCATTTAGGATTATGTTAGCCATTGGGTTTTCATAAATAGCTTTTACCAGTTTGAAGTATAGACCATCTACTCCAATTTTCTGTAGAACTTTGAACATGAATGAGTGTTGGACTTTGTCAAAAGCCTTTTCTGCATCAATGGAGATGATCATGTGGTTTTTAGCTTTCGCTCTCTTGATATAGTGTGTTACATTTTTAGATTTTCGAATATTGAACCATCCTTGCATCTCTGGAATGAATCCTACCTGCTCACGGTGTATGATCTTCATGATGATTTGTTGTGTTCTATTTGCTAGTATTTTATTGAGGAATTTGGTGTCTATGTTCCTGAGAGAGATCAGCCTGTAGTTCTCTTTCTTAGTTGCATCTCTCCCTGGTTTTGGTATCAGTATAATACTTGCCTCCTGGAATGATTTTGGAGGATTGCTTCCTTTTCAATTTCATGGAAGAGTTTGAGGAGTATAGGGACTACATCTTCTGTAAATTTCTTGTGGAATTCAACTTTGAATCAATCCGGACCTGGAATTTGCTTTGTCGGTAGGTTTTAATTACATCTCGTATTTCATTGGCTGTTATTGGGCTATTGAGAGTAGTTATATCTTGTTGATTCAGTTGTGGTAATTTGCACCTTTCTAGGAATCTGTCCATTTCTCCTGTGTCTTCTATTCTGTGAGAGTAAAGATTCTCAAAGTAGCTATTGATAATCTGAATTTCCACTGGGTCTCTGGTAATTACATCCTTTTCATTCCTTATTGCTTCTATTTGAATTTTTTCTTCCCTCTTTTGATGAGGTTAGCTAGGACTTATCTATTTTATTTAATCTTTCTGAGAACAAGCTTTTTGCTTTATTAATTCTTTGAATGGTTTCCTTCATCTCAATTGAATTAATTTCTTCTCTAATCTTTATGATTTCTTCCCGTCTTTGGGCTCTGGTTTTGGTTTGCTCTTCCTTTTCTAGTTGTTGAAGGTACAGCATTAGGGTATTTATTTGTTCCTGTTCTGATTTCCTAATGTGTGAGTTCACAGCTATGAATTTCCCTCTGAGAACTGCTTTCATCGTACTCCATAAATTACGATAAGTTGTGCTTGAATTTTCATTGAATTGTAGATATTGTTGAATTTCTTGTTTAGTTTCGTCTGTGTCCCATTGGTTGCTGAGTAGGGTGTCATTTAATTTCCACGTATTTAAGGTTTTTTTTTCTGGTTTCTTTTGTCAATTAGTTCCAATTTCATTGCACTGTGGTCAGATAATGTGCATGGGATAATTTCTGTTTTCTTACATATACTTAAGCATGATCTATGGACCAGTATGTGGCCTATTTTAGAAAATGCCCCATGTGAAGCTGATAAAAATGTGTATTCAGCTGTGTTTGGGTGGAACACTCTGTATATGTCCACCAAGTCCATTTGTTTCAAGCTCTGGTTCAGTTCTGTTATTTCTTTGCTA